>NC_134397.1:123832273-124204902 GCF_050003625.1 Haematobia irritans
TTTACTTTAACACTTTTACCAGCATCATTCCCATTAATCAATACTGAATTAACCTGAACTAGTTCGTGCAAAAACAAGAGCTACTCATATTTCTGGATTCATTTAAGAAAAATAACCCGGCATGCTGTGACCTGCATTATCATGCAAGTGGGTTAGCTAGAGCAGTGGTGAAAAAAAAACTGAAACGCATCATCGTGTTCTAATTTTCACTTTTTTTTTTGTATTATTTCTCGATGCTAACATGTATCACAATAAGGCAAGATGAGATGAATTGCAATCGATTTGAAAATTAAAATCATGTCGATGTGATGCGGGGCTAGTGTACTGAGCCAAATATAATGAGTAGTGCTGGAAATGATGAAGGAAATGTTCACAATAACAATAGGAGAACATCATGTGATGATGGTACACATACAATTCGTGCCAATGTTCGGAAAATCTTAATTTTCACTGACTCCCAATGGCACGCAAGCAATTTCCATTAGGAAAAGAATTTAAATTTTTGAGAAAGAGTGTAAGACAGTTTTCACACCATGTCTTTGTGAAACTTAATTTTTTTTTTAATTTTATCTTAATGGAAAATATGGATGGTATTTGGCCCTGTAAAACAAATTGGAAGTTGTTCCACAAACATTCCATTTATGAAGAAGATTACGAAAAATTTAAAGTTTTACAGAGTTTAAATGAAAACAATACTCGTATATTTATACAAAAATATATGTATGCCGAATATAATAAAATGAAAACCATGTATAATATAAAAAAAAAACAATTGAATTATAAAAATTATACAAATATTTGATATCCGCTGGTGAGATTGCAAATTGCGTTCTTTAATTTTTCATTCATACTAATAAAGAACAGAATCCACAAAACGGAGCACTTCCGTCCTATGACAAGCCCATGTAAAAATCATTGGAGATTATCCAAGGTTAGGTTAGGTTAGGTGGCAGCCCGATGTATCAGGCTCACTTAGACTATTCAGTCCATTTTGATACCACATTGGTGAACTTCTCTCTTATCACTGAGTGCTGCCCGATTCTATGTTAAGCTCAATGAAAAGGGACCTCCTTTTTATAGCCGTGTCCGAATGGCGTTCCACATTGCAGTGAAACCACTTAGAGCAGCTTTGAAACCCTCAGAAATGTCACCAGCATTACTGAGGTGGGATAATCCACCGCTGAAAAACTTTTTGGTGTTCGGTCGAAGCAGGAATCGAACTCACGACCTTGTGTATGCAAGGCGGGCATGCTAACCACCACGTCCGGATTACAATTTGGGAATCCAAAAAATTTTTTTCTTTTTGCTAGGTGGTTAAATTAAAAAAAAGTATTAAATGCATATTATTTTTATATAGTACCAACCTTCAAATGATTCGTGTCAAAATTTGACGTCTGTAAGTCAATTAGTTTGTTAGATAGAGCGTCTTTTGTGAAGCAACTTTTGTTATTGTGAAAAAATGGAAAAAAAGGAATTTCGTGTTTTGATAAATACTGTTTTCTGAAGGGAAACAATACGGTGGAAGCAAAAACTTGGCTTGATAATGAGTTTCCGGACTCTGCCTCAGGGAAATCACCAATAATTGATTGGTATGCAAAATTCAAGCGTGGTGAAATGAGCACGGAGGACGGTGAACGCAGTGGACGCCCGAAAGTTGATCGAGATAACAGAGGCCTTAAAGATATCAAAGGAACGTGTTGGTCATATCATTCATCAATATTTGGATATGCGGAAGCTCTGTGCAAAATGGGTGCCGCGCGAGCTCGCATTTGACCAAAAACAACAACGTGTTGATGATTCTGACGGTGTTTGCAGCTGTTAACTCGTAATACACCCGAGTTTTTCCTGTCGATATGTGACAATGGATGAAATATGGATCCATCAGTAACTACACTCCTGAGTCCAATCGACAGTCGGCTGAGTGGACAGCGACCGTCTCCGAAGCGTGGAAAGACTCAAAAGTCCGCTGACAAAGCAATGGCCCCTGTTTTTTGGGATGCGCATGGAATAATTTTTATCGATTATCTTGAGAAGGGAAAAACCATCAACAGTGACTATTATATGGCGTTATTGGAGCGTTTGAAGGTCGAAATCGCGGTAAAACGGCCACATATGAAGAAGAAAAAAGTGTTGTTCCACCAAGACAACGCACCGTACCACAAGTCATTAAGAACGATGGCAAAAATTCATGAATTGGGCTTCTAATTGCTTCCCCACCCACCATATTCTCCAGATCTGGGCCCAGCGACGTTTTCTTGTTCTCAGACCTCAAAAGGATGCTCGCAGGGAAAAATTTTGGCTGCAATGAAGAGGTGATCGCCGAAACTGAGGCCTATTTTGAGGCAAAACCGAAGGAGTACTACCAAAATGTTATCAAAAAATTGGAAGGTCGTTATAATCGTTATATCGCTCTTGAAGGGAACTATGTTGAATAATAAAAACGAATTTTGACAAAAAATGTGTTTTTCTTTGTTAGACCGGGGACTTATCAGCCAACCTGTTAATAATATAAGATTTGTTGCACAACTAATCCTAAATTTTATTAGTGATCGTAGAATGGCACTGACTTAACACCTGAACCAAGTTGAATCTAGCCTAGTTAGCGACATTTTTATAATTTTTTGTCAAATTTAAGAAAATTTGTTAAAAGTAATAGTTTTTAAGCAAAAAATACTTGAAATAAGGAAATTTATTTCACATTTGGCAAAATTGAACTAAAATCAACTAATTTTCATGAACTAAAATAAAGTTAAAATAGCTACAAAAAAAATTTGTTCACTTTTTTTCTGAGGATAAATTTAAAGCTATATAGCTCCCTAAATAATGTCTGTTTTTTAAGAAGCAACATCTTTGACTCGGAATCAATACCAAAATCCTTAGAGGATGGTCAAAATCTTTGGATGTAACTAAACTTCGTGTTTGAGAAATAGCAAATAAGAATTTTTGGACATTATCTTGGTCTCGCACATTCGTTTTTTCAGCTCTTTTCTTCATTTGCTATCAAAATAATTTAAAAACGTATTAACGACAACTTAAATTTCCAAATTCAGAGTCGACTTCAAGTAGAAGTTACGCTCTCTTTCAAGTAACAAAAACTCCTTTAACCCTAGAACCTACCTTAACCTACTGAAAGTTACGGATAAGATACATATACGTCTGTGGGATGTAGTGGTTGTGGGATCATCACAGTGACAATATTTGTGGATTTTTTCTATTAAAGTTTTGTATCTACACACAGAAATTTTTTTTTTCTGATGCAATCAAGAAATTAATTCATACAATTATTTTTTTAATTGAAATGTGCAAAAAATGCTTGATTAAAAAATTAATTGGTTTCATTAGCAAATCTCAATTAATTTGTTAATTGATTCAATAAAAAATTTAATTGATATTGATTGCAAAACTCAAAAGATTTCGTAATGAAAGACGTAACTATTTTCAACCACTTTCTTAACTGCTTAATTGAAAACTAAGTGTTTTTAGTTCGATTAAAAAACTGATTGTTGCAATTATTGTTTTAATAAAAAATACAGTCACCGACTTAATTGACATAATGTTTCTATTTTGCTTAAAAAGTTAATTGTATCAAAAAAATTTTCAATTGATTTTTAATTGGAAATATTTTGGTGATATTTTATCCTGTGTACACAGATTCTTTATACAAATCCTTATCATTTAATAAACACGTTTTTGGATAAACTTTTATTTATTGTGTAACATAAAACTCACATTTTCAGTATTCATTTTGAGTGAGGGAGAGCGAAAGACTAAAAAACGCATACGTCTCTCAGATGTAGGTTAGCTGTCTACACATAAAAAAAAATCTGATTCAATCACGAAATTAATTGTTCCAATTAATTTTTTAATTGAAATGTCTTCAATCACAGAAATGATAGTATCAATTTAAAAAGTAATTGATCCAATTAAAAAATTAATTTGTGTGATTGATTTTTATTTCAATTAAAAATTTTGTTGAATCAATTAAATTTTTAATAGAATCTTTTTAAAACTCAATTAAGATTTTAATTGGAAAAATTTTCGTTAAAATTTTTTTGTGTAGTGTTAAAATAAAGTGTTGAAAATATGCCCTTTTTTAAACTTTTTTTTGCTTCATAGTCAAGATACAAAAAATCAACAAATTTAAAGATTTCATTAATTTTCAAGAATTTTTCCAGAATTATTATAGTCAAGTTGACCACGGCCAAACAAAATTTCCCTTCGTGTAAAGATACACCTTTTTAAATCGAATCACTTAATTATAAGGACAAAACGACTTCATTGAAAAGTTTATAGACTTTTGGATAAGGAAAAAGTTTTGCTAAGCAAAACTCGCATTCGTATTTTAAAGACATGAAATCTTTGGCCACACCATAATAGTTTTTTTCAGCGAATCTAAACTTGAAATTCATTCACGAATCTCCCATCGAGATGGCTTTAGGTTAGGTTAGGTTAAAGTGGCAGCCCGATTAAGATTCAGGCTCACTTAGACTATTCAGTCCATTGTGATACCACATTAACTAAAAGTACCTATTACATATGGGCACTTCTAGTTTTAAGAGATGGCTTTGGACAATACAAAATTCGCCCAAAGTGGAGGCTTGGTCACCACAGCTTACTACAAGGAACTACAAGAAGTATAATTTAATTATACTAGCAGTAGAACTGGAAGCTTCGAGAGTCCAAGTCAATGTATTTTTCTATTTTTGGAGTTGATCTCTTCTCTATTTCACACACAATCACTACCATTGGCTATTTTGGGCAACACTCACATAAATTAAAAAAATATATCATGTTATATACTTGCTCATATTACTATTCGATACTTCTATGGTCCTCACTAAACTAAGCTCCCTACTTAAATACACAAAACAATCTTAAACAAACATATCAGTTTCGAATATAAACACAAAATATTAGAGAGTTTAATTTTCCCCCCAGCCACACCCGCACTAAATATTCAACAAAACGGTGGAGAATATTTTGGTTGCAGGCCCTTCACTTCATTATTGGCTGAATTGCAATGAAGTTTCTTTTGTTTGTCTAACAATAGAGGGAATTGTCGGACAAAACCAAATAAACCAACAAACGATACAAAAAAATAAATAACAACAACAACCAAACGAAAAATAATATTTGAAAGGGATATATACGAGCTTGACACCTTGTGACCTTATCAACATTTTAATTGAGTATATTTGGTACTAAATATAGCAGCATTAGTATCATGTGTGTGTGTGCGTATTTCTATATTGAATTTGATTAGAATTCAAAGATCTATATAATGTAAAAACATTGAGATACAGTCATACCCTTAGGTCCGGCCTTTTGCCCATTCACTAAAATATCTTGCATTTATTCACACGTGGCCTTGTCTTTGTATGAGTATGGGCCTCTTTCGGTTTTTACCTTTGAGTGCGTGTGATTGGCATCCATTGTTGGTTTTGTTGTTGTTTGCCTCCTTTTACAGATCATTGCACTCTTTGTCATCCTTCTCTTTCACTCTCTCATGTTGTTTTAAATGTCACGGAAATAAATGGATGTGTAATCAATTTCGATTTCATTTCGGGGTTTTTGTTTACAAATCAATTTTAAAGATCTTGAAAAATGTTAACAGCCAGCAACCAAGTGGCATTGTTTTTGTTATTGTTTCCGAGCCATGCAATTCGAGTAGCATTCGTTATGGCTGCTCGTACTTTATCAAAGTGGAGTATTTAAGCATTTTGTGCGAAGCTGTTTCGATTATGATGCGGGCAGCCTAATGGCAACATGTGTTTTGTGGTATTCTCCTAAGGGATATTTAATTAGTGTGATAGACCGAGAGAGAGAGAGAGAGATAGAGAGAGTAAATATGAGGTATGTTACTTACAACGTTAATGGAAAATACAAATGCTAATACCACAGTTTTAACCCTAGAAAGACATACATTTTGAGCTATACTGAGTTATCCTTTTTATAAATTTTTGTTTAATATTAATTAAAATAAACTGATGATGAATAAAAAACAATATACTAAATTTTGGGTCTCATTTTTGCTTTTGATGCAATTTATAGCGCCTTAAAATAGAATAGTCAAAGTGACGAAAGATAACCGTGGGGTACAAAAATTAAGGATGGTTTTCTAGGGTTAAAAGTTCATTTATTTATGCAGTCTATTTATTCAGCAGTTCCAAAAATAAAATTGCCAAAAACGTCTTTAGCGTCATACGTTCTGTATTCTGCTTCAATTGTGCTTTTTTAGTTAATTTAACTAACGTACTCAAAAAATAATTAAAGTGAAGGAAATATTCTCAAAACATAATAACACCATTAACTAAAACAGAGTGCCATAGAGGGATAACTTTTGTTTTAGCGTGGTTAGGCTTAGGTTTATTCGAAATGGTTCAAATTCGGTCGAAATGGTTCAAATGGTCGTTCAACACACAAATTTTTTTTTCTGATTCAATCACGAAATTAATTGATCCAATTAATTTTTTAATTGAAATGTCTTCAATCACAGAAATGATAGTATCAATTAAAAAATTAATTGAACGTCAATTAAAAAATTAATTCATCGAATTAAAAAATATTATTTGTGATTGAATTATTAATTTTTGTGATTGAATTTTATTTCAATTAAAAAATTTGTTGAATCAATAAAATTTTTAATTGAATATTTTTAAAAACTCAATTAAGACATTAATTGCAAAAATTTTCGTGACATTTTTTCTGTGAAGTCTAGCCCGTTCGCCTACACCGAGGTTAAATTTAAAATTCTATAATCGCGGGAGTGATGCCTCCTTTTTCAACATGTTCACTTGAAATTAAGCCTTTTTCACACCAAATTCAAATCTTTATCAAAACAAATGCTAGCTTTTTCAAACTACAAGCTTTAAAGTCATCTCATATTTCTGAATAAATTTTAATTTATATCGAAAATCATCGAAAAGTCATAAAATTATACATATTTGTTGCAGATTTCATTATAACTTGATGGGGAATATCCCAAAGCAAATTTTTACAAAGTTTGTATTCCTTAAAATGGAGTATTAAAGAAAAGTAATCGTGAAAAAATTACGATTTTAGCGGCTAAACTCGAACCCACCTTTAAGGACAAATTGACCACCATCACCATCCTTTGGTGGTGGGTATAATTTTTGGATTTAAATAATATTTTAAGTTAAAATTAAAGAAATAACTGCGTTTTTTCAATTAAAAAAAATAATTTTTAATGAAGTTTAAAACAAATTTTCCGGTTAACTTTAATTGATTGAATTTTGAAATAAAAAAAATTTTTAAAAGAAATACATATTTGTTGAAAACAATTTTTTCCATTAAATTTTGGATATTATCTCTGAAATTGGATCCCTGCCTTGAAATCATATGTATTTGATGTAAAGTAAATTTTCCTTAATACAAATAAAAAATTATTTATATAATTTGGATTTTTAAACTGGCCGTTGAATGTTAAAGCTAGATTTCTTACTAAAACTGTCTTAAATAAAATAAAGCCGCATCTTTATCTCGGAATCTATACAAAATTCTGTAAGTGAATACTAAAATCTTTAAAACAAGTACATTTCGTTGAGTGTAGTGAGAAATAAAATAATAAAATTATGGATGCAATAATGTATTCGTATATACATATATGTTATATATTCCATATTCGGAAAATGTTATTCATAATTAATATATAATAAATTAATGACAATCTTAATTGAGTTTTAAAAAGTATTCAATTAAAAATTTAATTGATTCAACAATTTTTATAATTGAAACAACAATCAATCACACAAATTAATAGTATCAATTAATTTTTTAATTTACTGTCAATTAATTTTTTAATTGATACTATCATTTCTGTGATTGAAGACATTTCAATTAAAAAATTAATTGGATCAATTAATTTCGTGATTGAATCAGAAAAAAAATTTTTGTGTGTAGCCATTTTCTTGATTTATTTTTACAATAAATGTACGATATTATCAAATTATAGTTTTTTAATATTTTTTTTTATTTTTGTCCTTTACAGGTACGTTTATTAAATTCATGCATATATGCTAGTACCAAACAAGTAAGTAAACTTTAAAATCAGACGCAGTTAATAGGATTATCATATGGCGAACATAGTGCTTATAATACTAATTATTTTAGTACAATGGTAGTCACATCTCTGGTCAAGCAGTTGGTTTTACCTTTCCATGGGAGAATACGAGAGTAATAAAAAGAAAACGTCAGTTTACGTTGCTGAATAAGAGAGAGAGAGAGAGAGAGTAAGAGGAAGTTACTCAAACTATGAGAACATTTGTCCGCATTACAAATATTACGTGCAATTTTTTCATTGACACATACAAATTTATATTTTTTGGTACAAAATGCAAGTTGTAAAGATTCCAAAACACTGCAATCATGTATATCGAGGTAGTATTAATCTGGCCATTTAAAATTAAAATAAAAAATTCATCCTATTTTCATTAAAACGAACTGGTTCGTGTTTTATCTTTTTCTGTTTGACTGAAAAGACAAAACAAAAAATAGAAAGTTTTGCATGGCTGTTATTCCGCCACACAAAATGTTATTTGTATCCATTGGATACGATTTGTATGGATGTACATAAGCGTGTGAAGTATTTGTATGTTAGCATGACTCACATAACATGGGTGTAGAGAGGTGGTTCTCATTTTCTTACTCGCAATACCCACAACATGTTCACTCTCTGAGTAATTGACCCTCTCTCTCTCTTGCTCTCACATTTGTCTATAGTTAGCACCTTTATTTAGCATTCATTCAAATATTTTCGAATCATATCATGTTGCCAGATCGTACACTCAAAAAAGTGAACACACCAGGAAAGAAAATTTAGGTTAATTTTAGAAATTTTTAACTAAACTATATTACAAATAAGTAAATATTTTCCGATAAATTGAACATAATTAATAAGAATGTTAAATGCAACATTTTTGAGAGTTTTTACACAAAAATCCAAATCAAAGAGGGGTTTTAAAAAATATTTGAGGTGATCACATTATTCCTTTCCTTCGTGAAAATATGCTAACCGCGGTGGATTATATCGTTGTCAGTAATCTTTGATAAGAATAGATGTTGGAATTTACTCAAAAAGTTTCTATCTTAATATCGCTTGTACCACCGTGGTTAGCACATGGAGTATGTATTCCTCTAGCTACATGCAATCTCACTCCGCAAGAAGACTACCAGACTAGGAGCTCACTGATAACCATTTTACAGACAATTATGAAAATCTAAGCCTATTGAAGTGAATGCTTATTGAATTCCCTAATTCTAGAACAAGGAAGACTAAACGAACTTAAAAACTAAGCCAATAATGTCGAAAACTTGGCCGAATTTAGGATTGTCTCCACTTGTGTGGCAACGAGAATATATTTCCATAAACAAATCAGATTTGATAATGATGTTGGAGTTTATATATTGGGAATTCCGAGAACATCATATATTGTGACTTAAAAGGACTTTATTTGATCAGATAGTCGAAAATGTCATTATGCGTCAAATTTCACATAATGGGCTCCAAGATTTTAATGCATAACCAAATGATTAGGTAAGTACACTGTCATTTGATGGAATATGTGTAGGACAAAAGCGAACATCTACTCTTACTCTTACGGAGAGCAAACTTAACATTGTTTTTCTTGGTGAAAACATGAAAACTTTGCTACGAAATATAAGAAAAATAAAAAAATCGTGATAAAGCATTTACTTAAGGTGCGTAAATAGACCTGACTAGATATCTATAAATCGAAATCGAATAATTGTTTATTCAAAATTTGGCATAAAAATCTAGAAAAGTCGAAATAGGTTATTTATCTAAAAATAATCGCAAAACCGATTTTAGATTTTCAACTGTTTCTTAATTTTGATGTTTTCTCTTTTCATATTCATTGGTTTCAGTTGAATTGAAATGTACCAAGATGTAAGGAAAGTCACACATATATCTTGATTTTTATATCCTCCACCATAGGATGGGGGTATATTAACTTTGTCATTCCGTTTGTAACACATCGAAATATTGCTCTAAGACCCCATAAAGTATATATCTTCTGGGTCGTGGTGAAATTCTGAGTCTGAATCACGCTAACTTCCGAGAAGTTGTTATTGATGTAGGTCGGATGGTATTGCAAATGAGTCATATCGGTCCATAATTACATCTAGCCCCCATATAAACGGACCCCCAGATTTTGATTGCGGAGCCTCTAAGAGTAGCATATTTCATCCGATCTGGCTGAAATTTGGTACATGGTATTAAAATTGGTACAAAAATTGGTCCATATCGGTCCAAAATTATATATAGCTCCATATAAACCGATCCCCAGATTTGACCTTCGGAGCCTCTTAGAGGAGCAAAATTCATCCGAACCGGTTGAAATTTGGTACATGGTGTTGGCATATGTTCTTTAACAACCATGCAAAAATTGGTCCATACCGGTCCAAAATTATATATAGCCCCCATATAAACCGATCCCCAGATTTGACTTCTGTAGCCTTTTGCAGGAGCAAAATTCTTCCGATCCTGCTGAAATTTGGTACATGGTATTAGTATATCGTCTCTAGCAACCATGCAAAAATTGGTCCATATCGGTCCATAATTATATATAGCCCCCATATAAACCGATCCCCAGATTTGACCTTCGGAGCCTCTTAGAGGAGCAAAATTCATCCGAACCGGTTGAAATTTGGTACATGGTGTTGGTATATGTTCTTTAACAACCATGCAAAAAGTGGTCCATATCGGTAAATAATTATATATAATTGTCAAAATTTTATTCCTATAGAAAATTTTGTCAAAATTTTATTCCTATAGAAAATTTTGTCAAATTTTATTTCTATATAAAACTTTGGCAAAATTTTATTTCTATAGAACATTTTGTCAAAATTTTATTTCTATAGAGAATGTTGTTAAAATTTTAATTCTATTCAAAATGTTGTCCAAATTTTACTTCTATAGAAAATGTTGTCAAAATTTCGGTTTGTCAAAATTTTATTTCTATAGAATTTTATTTCTATTGAAAATTTTGTCAAACTTATCGGCCTTTTTTAGTTTAATATATACCACGTATAGACTACCTTGCAATTTAGAAGACGGTGTTAGGAAGTTTTAAGATACCTTGCCATTGGCAAGTGTTACCGCAACCCAAGTAATTCGATTGTGGATGACAATCTTCAGTAGAAGTTTCTACGCAATCCATGGTGGAGGGTACATAAGCCTCGGCCTGGCCGAACTTACGGCCGTATATACTTGTTATTAATAGAACTCTATTACCAATAAGAAAAAATTCTGGTTTGATTAAATAAAATATCAAATTGTGTAAAGGTCTGGTTATGCATCTAAAAATGTAACGTAGCCATAACATAACGTCAACGTATGATTTTTTGTGGCCATTAGCCTAATAGAAAAAACGTACCAACAAACTATCCAGAACAGGGAGAAAAAAGTTCGAGTTTTTACACTTAACAGGAACTTTGCGAATAATATTAATTTTATTTATTTATTTATTTTATCATATATCGCTTTAATATACAAGAAAACTTAAACAATGCGATTCTATCTATAAGATATTTCAACATATAAAAACAGAGTATTTAAGTATAATAAACTAGTTATAAATTATGCATAAAAAAGAAAAAAAATGATAGAAAACCGTTTGTATAATATTAATTTCTCATCCTCCATGTTAACCGAAAACAACGCAGTAGAACATTTTTAATTAAATCTATTTTCACGCTAATAGCATTTTTCTTCTTTCAATCGATGACGCTTGTTTTGATTAGCTGATACGCCAACGACACGTAAACTTTTGTGTTTTCTGAATCCTACGACACGTTTACGTTGTGCAAACGTAATCGCAATCGTTTGTATGAACTTTCGTATATCAAAAACAAACAGCGACACGCAACGCTACGCTTACGAGCCATTTTTGGATGCATAACCGGGCCTTAATTCACTATCCGAATTTATTCTGAAAAGAAAACTATTTGTTAAATTCTCCACACTAAAACCAAAATACAAATACCCATATAAAGTGACCCTTATCGAGAAGTAACAAAAATTTCACATTATCACATCTGGCAACATTGAATACAGGGCTGTCATTTTAGCCTAAACTAATCGCTAGCAACAGCTAATACTAACTCTCAGCAACAGAGAGAATTCATAGAGCTCAGAGAGCAATTAGAAACCATAACAGAGACTGTTATTCAGCGCTGAAGTGTCAGTTGACTCTTTTGCTCCATGTAAAATGGACATTTCAGTTGTCACACAATTGTCAAAACGCGTACAACGGATCCACGCTTAACGCGCGTTCATTTTTTTCGGGTAAAAGTTGTCTGGTTTTTTGTTTTGAGAAACCTACCATTTTTGCTGGCGTTGTTTTTTTTTTTTTTGTATTCGACTCGTTTTACCATTTAACGCAAACGTAAACACTGGTTGGTGGCATTGCATTATTATCTGACGGATGTGAATTGAATGAAAAAAAATCAAATATGAAATAAAAGAATTCTGTAAATACACCCCACGTATATATACGTGGAAACCTATAGAAGAGAATGTAATAAATAATCTTTGTGTATGTGAAATCTAATGTTTTTGTTGGAATTTTTCCGGCAATTCTTTTCTTTGAATTGCCAAGATTGTGGTGAGATTCGAGATCTATGAATGTATCGGCATTTTTGTTTTGTGTAACAACAAAAAGAAAAAAAACGAAAGAATTTTATGGCAAAAGAAGAGAAAAAGCAGCAACAACTTGTTTTACCAGATTTTTGACGTCATAAACCGTCTCCAATGTTAAACTAAAATCAAATATAAAAATAAATGAATTTTTAATGTAACAAAAAAATAAATAAAATCGGAGAAAAAATAATTGTGTGAATAAAAAATTTACAAAAGCTGAAAAGAAAGTATTTTATAAGAAATTGAAATTTTATGGAAAGAAAAAATTAATTTCAAATTTCAAATATGGTCTGTGAAAGTTGATGGTGTTTTACAGTAGAAAAAAATTGAATGAATAAAAATGCAAAGCTTTTGTTAAACCGATTTGTAAGCGAAAGAAAACAGCAAAAAAAGAAGTTGGCAAAAAATGATTTAATACAAAAAGTCATATTAAAAATTTTATAAAAAGTCGATTTCTTATATACACCATAAACAAAAAAGTTATACCCTTCACTTGGCTCAACAGTTCTAATTGAAGAGAAATTCCTCTCTTGGTCTTCAGTATAAAAAATATATACACATATACAAATAAGGATTATTGCGCTCTCCAGAATCAAAGATCATCTCTAATACGCTCTATATTAAAGGATTACTTTGTCATCGATCTGTTACTTTGGCCAAAAACGAATTATTGCAATTGGTTTTGATATTCATTTGCCGTTAGACCAAAAATGTTGGATTTCTCTTTATCTTATGGTTCATCATCGTCATCGTTGTCATTGTAAAGCGACCACCTTTAATTACTCGTTTAAATGGTACGTAAACATTTCACTTTCTCTGTATAGCTTTTTACCTCTCTTTGTTTTAAAATAACGACTCTTCGGGGTCGATTATTGGTTTGTTTTTATTTTTGCTGAATTCACTTAAATTTCTCAGCAAAAAAATGTGGACGTTCTTCCTGAGCAATTACTTTTAATGTATATTCAAAAATTGTTCTTTTGGGGAGATATAGAAAACCTTTTTTACGGAGTTTTTGTAATAAATAAAAATTTTTCTGAATTTCACTGTACGTAAAACAAAATAGTGGAAATTTCGAAAAAAATATTTGAAATGTTTACCGATGAGTCGCATGACGTCAGAAAGGTTGCGGAAACCTAACTATGTATCTCATTTTAAAATCTTATATCGGCCACAAAATCTCTCCGAAAAAAACCACAGTCAATAAATTATCCAAACCGAAGTATTTTGTAATAAAAGAAAATTTTTAGAGTGGTTAGGACAGTCTCATCCTATATAGAGTTTTCATGGATCTCAAAAGAGCACTATGTTAAGATTCTTGGTTGACGTATTCTGAGTATGATGGTTCTGAGTCCTGTCGGAATGTCCGTGGTCTTATGTTGGTTTAGGTATAGTGGCAGCCCGATATTTCAAGTGGCAGCCCGATATTTATATTTCACTTTGATTATTCAGTTCATTGTGGTGAACTTCCCTCTTATCACTAAGTTCTGCCCGATCCTATGTTTAGTTCAATGATAAGGAACCGCCATTTTATAGCCGAGTCCGAATGTCGTTTTACATTCCCAGCAAAAATATTTGGCATAACTTTAAAAGCACTTCCAGAAGATGCATTCCCAATGATGTTCTTTATTTTAACTACCCAGGAAACGTTTCCGACAAGCTATAAAAAATTATAAAAATTATTTATTCGACAAAATATCACAGAATTTTTTTAATTTACATCGAAAACATTGAATTCGGATCACATCTAAAGAAGTCATGCAAATTCAGTGCAACGGCTGTTGAAATTGAGGACTTCCGTCCTATGACAAGCCCATGTTAAATTCATCCAAAAATAACATTCTCATTACTTTTTGGCGATGCTTTTTTTGCGGGGTTGCAGTGAAATCACTTAGAGAAGCTTTGAAACACTGAGAAATGTCATTAGCATTACTGAGAGGAGGAAATCCACCGCTGAATAACTTTTTGGTGTTTTTGGTGGAAACTGGGTTTCAACCCGCGACTCTGTGTATGTAAGGCGGACATTCCAACCTTTGCACTACGGTCGTATTGTAAAGAATATTTTCACGGTTGACTTCGTTTTTTTTCTGAAATTTATATGGGAAAAGTGTATTGGTTACATAAATAAATCGCTGTATTTTTTATTTTATTGATCACAAGCAAAAAATGTAGGGAATACTATAAAATTTTTGAATCAATTTAAATTTGTTCAAAATTGGCTACCTTTGGTACGAATTATAAGCTTCAAACGGCAAATAAAACCATCACACGCTGCAAGAAAGTGGCTCTGTGGTATTTTGGTACATTTTCGTGGAAGCGACCTCTTGGGATGGTGACACCTTTAATTTTTTTTCCAATATGCCGCAGGCACAAAAGTCCAACGGATTAAGATCCGGAGATTTTTGTGGCCATTGTGTGGAAGAAATTTGGCGAGGGAAATTTATAGAAATTTGACGCCTACCGAGTCCTGTTGGACGGTCATTGGCCTGTGAACGAAATGTTTGTATGCTCAGGTCTTCAATGCTGTCTTTAGGAAATTTCTTCGATAATATTCGTAAAATATTTTTACCCCACTATCGATTAATAGGAATGGGGAGCGACCAGACGCCGGTACGACCAGTACTCAAGCAGTTCCCATCGAAGGTGTACATGTTCAGCTAACCTCTTTGGCAAGTAACCTCAATCTTGTGTTACTCAAACTTGGAATGGCTTCCCATCAGATAAACCCATATTCAGTATCTGACCACATTCGTGCATGCGAGGCAACTCTTTGGCTCTTTCCAGTCGATTGCGACATATTTGCTTGGTAGAGCTTCGTGCGCCATCAACTTTTGTTGAATTTAGCACATCTTGAATTAATTTCAGGCTCATACTCGTAAATCCATGATTCATGTCATAGACGTGCTTCGAGCCACTGCGATCATAATTTCGTAGCATTTCTTTCTACCAATCGACATGACCCATTTCGTGAGTGTTTGACAAACTATGTGGGATCCAACGAGAATAAAATTTGTTGTAGATCAAATAGTCATGCAAAATTGAATGTATGCTGGTACCACTAATGCCTAAGGTTTTCTCACTCTCACGATAGGTCACATGACGAACAATAATTGATTTTGGACGACATTTGTGAAATTCGTCTTGCAGTGAAATACGACCTCGGTTGAAATCCCCATACAATGGACAAACATTGGTCCTTAAGAGTGCTTGAAATAATTTCATCGATTTACTCTTGTTGAATTAATCCAAGTCGAGAGTTGTAAAAACTAATCGCACGAAAATGGTCACGATTTAATTCCTTTTTTTGGGTGAGATTAATTTTTTTTTTAAGTTGATAAAACGTTCTGAGTATGTATAACCTCGAAAATCTCAAGCTTTTCGATAGAGCTGTAAGTTCATAAATTGCAATACTAGGAATGCCCTATCCTGAAATATACAAGGCAACCCTCTTGGATGACAAACTATTCATGTTTTAGTCCGTGCGTGTGGACATTACCATAGTCTTCAGTATAGATCTGACTTGTTGAGATGATTCAATTTGGGCCTAATATGCTTACTTTTTCTACGGTAGACATCAACAATTTTTTAAAAAAATGTTTGGAGTTGAAGAGATACAAAAACCAAAACTGTAAAAAAGAGAAGAGAGGATATCCGTTCTCACAAAGTTTTAGGTTTTTATTTGTAAGATGAAGCAAGTATTAAAAACGCACTCTCACATTTCTCTTTGATTGAACGTTGTCTCTGGCCGAGATCATCTCTGGTATTCTGTCAATGAAAAATAATCCACTTTGTCATAGCTCCATTACTGTTTTTAGAAAATAGGCTCCATCATACTTGGTATTAACGTGGATTTACCAGTCATGTCGCGTTGAATTTCCCTTTACGTCTTACGGTTTATTGCCATTATCAACATTGTAAAGCGACCACCTTTAATTACTACTTTAAATGATACGTAAACATTTCGCTTTGTTCTTCATTTTCGTTTCTTTTTACCTCTGTTTTTTATTATTTTATTGATATTAAAGACTCTCTATGGGATCGAGGGATCCCTCTTGTTTTTAGTTCTTTTGATTTCACTGACACTTCTTGGGACCTTTGTGGATATTGTTGTTGATTCTTTTAGCTACCCAATCTTCTGTATTATTTTTTTATTCTCATACAAAACAATAACATTCTTAAGATACTTTGTTCTCCTTCTCCTTTCACACTTTTTTAAGTAGCCAGTATGTTTTGTTTTAAACGTACCTCTGAGGATTTATAATTATGTTCCATTTATGATTTTTTACACAGCACCAAGAGATGTGTTTTCCTCTTAAAGTGAATTTTTCTTTCACACAACAATTGTGTTTTATAATTTTATTCAATTTTTTCTTTGTTCTTTTTACAATTTCCTAAATGTTTGTTTATAATTATAGTCTCTTGTATTGGTGTAAAATGTTCTATTATGATAGAACATTGTAAGAGCGCCACTTTTCTCAGTCATTACACAAGATTTGCTACAACCTAGAGAAAGGTAATCCGATGAAATTTGGAATAGATTAGAACTTTACCATATAAAGGGAAATCAATAAAGAACTTAATAGTGGCAAAAAGAAAATACGGGAAACGTAGGCTATCGTTATGGGTTAATAGTGTAGGTGACCAATAAAATGCAGTTCACACTGGAGAAGACATCTGCTTTGGATTACTCGCAATGACTTGGTTTGCCTGATGTAATTACCCATAGAAATAGAATAAATGTCTGAGGTAATGGATTTTTATTTTTTTTTTTAAATATCTACAAAGAAGACAAATTTCTTTAAAATTAGAGCTTTATGTTTTAACTATCCCCATTACTTTCCCTCAGTGTAATTGTTGCATACATATGTTAGCTTGAACATTTATTGGTTTAATGTGCTCAATTTCACTTGTCATAATTTTATTTGATTGTAAACTCACAGTTTATCGCAAAGCAAGTCGCATCCATAGATTTCTTCTTTTCATATACCAATGATAATTTATGAAGAAATTTTAATTGTTACCCATGGACAAATGAATTCAACCAAGATCTGCCCACTATTTGTGGTAGCTTATTGTAACTCTATATTTATGCTATAGATATGCTGGTTTTAATTGTATATCATCATCTTTTGTTTTTTTCCATAAATTAGAAGAAATTTTGCAGAGCCAACATTCATTGAATGAGGGTCAGTGGTAGTAGTTTATCTTTTATTTGTTCCGTTGCATTTTACAGACGTACTATAATGCATTTTAAAAGGTATGAGAGTAATTCTAAATAAATTCAATGGGACAATATTTATGTTTATGAAAAGGGTTGTCTATTACAGTTTGCAGATATATTTATCGTCGTTTCCATGGTTAAAGGTATAAACTCCGTACATTCGCCTCCAAATAATTCCCTTCCAATAAGCTGATTCTCATTTCTTTTTATGACTCTGCAGAGATATCTATCTTAGCGGTAGTATTGGCTCAAAATACTTAAGGGACGTAAGATCAAAAAAATTGAAATCTTTAAAAGTAGATTTTTATTAAAATTAAAAAAAAAAAAAACGTTAAGAGGTCGGAAAGTCTACTTTTCGAAACCTTAAAATAGTTAAAGGTCGACTTCTTGGTTCTGATTACAATCCCCAACTGAAGGCCAGTATTACGTTCGTGTTTCACTACGCCCAAAGAAAAAATATGAAGGAAAAATCCAAATTATCAGTCCAGTAACATAGTAAAGTAATCGCGTTTTTTGAACCGGTATTTAGCCGATACATTCAAGAGTGACATCACTTTATGAAATTAGTATAAAATACGGATGTTTGAGTTTGCACCTCTTTCCAATTCCTACTCATTTGATATTTCAGTTGAAAACGGCTAAAACTAGCCTTGGAGGTAGTAAGAAACAATTCAATATCGTTGGGACCTCAAGAACTGTTCATTATAGGTTAGGTTGAAACGACGATAAAGTTTGTCTCATGTCGGCTGACATACAGCTAAGCCAGTATTCGGCTTGCTGTGCGCTCTAACGTATCTTTCCTTGGTACTCTTGTTTATTCCAGGAACTCTGTATCTCGAACGAATTCCCTAAAGGCGCGCGCGATTTTTTTCAAGTACCCAAGTCGATCATCTCATCTCTTTTCAATTTTCATCTTAAAATACATAATTTTCAATTAAGCATTTGCCTGGTTGCTAAAAATAAGAAAATTATCATTTTCTGAATATTCATGTTTCAATACATAAATTCAAATGTCTTTGAGCTTAAACTGACCTATTTCACGAGCGAAAAAGATTTTCGTTGTACCACTATAGCCACTTTTCCATTTCTGTCGTACGCTGAGAAGAAAAATGGTCAAAAGTTCTGATCCAGTAAAAAGCAATTAAAACAATGAAATAAAAACAGGATTCGATATTTGTCAAGAGGCATATCTATCTATTAAATATTTGAAAAAATCCACAAATTAGATTAACGGCCATTTTCATGTAGCTCCGTTTGGCTTTAACTGCCAGTTAACAGAAAGTAATTTGCGAATATCTTTTCTCCGGTTAACTTAAACTGAAAATTTTTCATCAGTTAAGTTCCTAATTGGTATATGGAATACATAACCATGATGACAGATATGTCCATAGTACGATTTAAAAGTTCGTTAGCTAACGAAGCACTAACGGAACTTCATGAAAATGGAGGTAAATGAAATAATCATATATATCATTTGAAATATTAAAAATTAAATTGGGCGATTTGACCGCCCAAAGGGAGGTCATAACGTCCAAAAATCATTTTAGGTGCCCGGTCATTATTCCCACGATCCTCCTGGCTGTAGTCGTACTCTCATAGAGTAGTTCTCCAGCCTTTTTCTTATTTGGGTCACCCCATAGTACTTTCGTCGCCCTTCCGACCGTTGCATTGGTCCACAACGCTTTATGTATCTCCCGTGCCCTTTCATCCCGGCGTAGCATTTATTCGTTTTGCGATCTCTAAGTGCACTTCACTATGTGCCCAAACTCTTATAGCCAGTTCATTTGCCTTTACGTTTCCTCTTATTCCGGCATGTCCAGGCAGCCATATAATGTGGATCCTGTCGTATTCCGAGTATTTGCTGATCATTATTTTGGATTTCGCGATCGAATCGTAATGTCTGGTATTACCTTCATTGCCCTCTGGCAAATCGTAGAAATGTTCACGTTTTATGGCCTCGTCTTATTTCTCAACTATGGCAATCAATTATGGGAATCACTTCAGCCTGCATAACTGTGCAGTGGCCCGGAAATCGCGGAATAGGATCTCGCTGTCTGGGTCCTCCACATCTACGGCCGTCCTCTCATCCATCATCGATCCTTTGGTGTAGAAGTTTCGCTCTCTCTCTCCCCGGAACTTCTTACTGTCAGATTCGTCAGCTATAGCCACTCCGGTATGTGATCATGGATTGTTGCGGCATCCGCCATTTCACCCACCGTCTCCCCTATTATCCTTTGATGGATCGTCATGTTTCCTTAATTCTCCCAATATTTTCAATCTCATCGCAGCCATGGGTGCTTCATGTCAACCTCTATAGGTCTTCAATGTTCTGGTTGATGTGGTCTTAATTGCCCGAATCCGAATCACATACAATACAAATCTTTAGTTAAATTATTCTATGTAGTCCTCTCTACTAAAAATAAATCAATCCACTGAGACTAATATGTAATATTCGTAGTATTGATTATAATATTTTATTTAAATATTATGAAGAAAGTTCCCACATAAATCCCGAAAAAACGTAGTAAAGCCCTAGAAGAATACCAAGTTAATATAAATGTGTTAAAATTTTAATTGAGAAACATCAAAAATAGATGCATATTCCAGAAAAACAGATATTTTTGCATTGCTTAATAAACGTTGGTACATGTACCATATATTGCTCAAATATTTAAGATTGTTTGATAAACAAGCCTCCATTACTTAATTTCAATCGTGTTGCACACTTTATTTAAAGCCTGCACAATATGACGATATTCATTTCATTCAAATATTGTTTTTGTATATAAATTTTTATATTTTGCCTTTGGTACTGGCAAACTGATAACAATTTTCAACAAAAGTCCATTATTTGTTTATTTTATAAATATTGTCAGTTTTTTGTTTATTCAAATGTGTACCCATATGTGACGAGAGTTAAAAAAATAACAGTAAACGATAGCAAGCAAAGTTGAAATAAAGTTAAAATTTTGACCTTGAAATCACTTTTCTTCTTTAAAAAACATATTTCGTTTCATTTTATAAATGTCTATTGTTGAAAACTGAAAATAAGAAGTTGACATTCATTTGGTATCCAGTAATACCTGTTCACATTTTTAAAGAGACGGGAACTCGATCAATAACAATTGAAGTTGGGCTAATCAAACAGTGATTGATTAAATGGAATTTTATGTGTATCGAATATTAATTTCTTTAATTAAATTATATAGTGAATGATGGCCATCATCTTAAAAACTAGACCATGACAATTTTGAGAAAAAGCGTTTTTATTAACAAAAAACAAAAGTTAATGAGAATCATGAAATAGGGGTATTCCATTGGTAAATTGAAAGACATCCAACTATATGGATGTTTCTTTAAATTTGAGTCACAATTTAATGAACCAATGAATAGTGTTAAAACATTTTAAATTATTTTTTTTTATTTGGAAATGTTTTTTTTATTTGTTCATTTGGATAATATTAAAAAAATGGAAAATATTTTGCTGACATTTTTTCCTGTGTACTAGATACAATTATGACGCTTCAATATTTATTCATTTGATTTTTAACATTTCGATTTGTCGTCCATTTCCGTTCGATATTTGAATTTTGCAATCTCCATTCATAAATCTCTAATATATTCAAAATTATTCGCATACAAAAATTCCATTGAATATGTGACATAACATATCTATATCGTTTTCATTATTTATGTATCTGGTTTATTGTTCCAATCAATACAATTTGTTTTTTGTTTTCCAAAATAAAAATGTTATCATTTTTAAAATCTATTACAATTTAAAGGAAATAGGAAAGGTTTGAGCAATAAATTATAAATTTTATTTTAAACAAATAAAAAGAAATAAAATATGCAAAAATGAAAAAGTACAAGGAAATGTTTAGATGGGTTGAAAATAATACATAAAAAAAACATATCACCAGAAAATTTTCAATTAAAAAATTAATTGA
Source organism: Haematobia irritans (assembly GCF_050003625.1). Lineage (NCBI taxonomy): Eukaryota > Metazoa > Arthropoda > Insecta > Diptera > Muscidae > Haematobia > Haematobia irritans. The sequence goes on from NC_134397.1 coordinate 123,854,121, forward strand.
AGATGACAACATTTTCGATTAAAATAATTGATATAATTAACTTTTTAATCAAACTAGAAACTTTATGCACAGAAATCAAACCAAAATATTTCCACTTAAGCTGTTAAGTTAATTCAAGCTGACAATTTTTTTAATTAAAAAATTAATTGATATAATTTATTTTTTAATCAACTAGAAGCAGTGCCAGAAGATTTTTAAATCTTTAATCAAAAATCTAATTGATACGGTTAACTTTTTAATCAAATTCGAAAGTTAAAAAATGATTGAATTTTTTTAATTTTTAATACAAAATTTTCTAATTAAAATAAAAATATTAAGTCAATTAAAAAAATGATTGGAAATAGTTATGTCTTTAATTAAAGATCATACAATAATTTTTTTATTCATACTTAGAGCATAAAGTTAGTTAAGAAAATGCGTGAAAAAGTTTGCTATTTTCATTAAACAATTAATTGTTCCAAATAAACATTTAATTTAAAAAAGAATTCATGTCGATTGCAAAACTCAATTATTTTTTAACTGTTTTAATTTAAAAGTTTAACTAAATAAATAATTAAAACAAAAAACAAAGAGTTTTCCAATCGACATCAATTAAATTTTTGATTGAATCAATAAAAAAATTATAAATTGTTGCAATCACCACCAATTAAATTTTTAATTGAATCAATTAAACGCTGAATTGTTTTATTTTTGCAATCATCATCAAATAAAATTGTTATTGAAACAATTAAAAAATTAATTGAAATATTGAAATCAATTAATTCTTTAATTAAATATTTTTTATGTCCAATTAAAACTGTGATTGACACTATCATTTTAGTGATTGAAGACATGTAAATAAAACAATTAATTGGATCAATTAATTTCATCATTGAATCAGAAAATGTTTGTGTGTGTTTAAATAATTGAAGCTACTTAACTTTTTAATTAAAAAAATAATTGATACAATTAACTTTTTAATCATTGGAAAAAAAATGATTGAAAGATATAAATTAAAAAAATAATTGATACAATTAACTTTTTAATCATACACGGAAGACTAAGTCATTGGAAACAAATGATTCAATGATTGAAACTATTTAAAATTTTAATTAAAAGATTAATTGATATAATCGAAAGACTAAGTCAGTGGAAAGAAATATTTGAATTTGTTTTTTCATTTTAAATTAAAAAATTAATTTAAATTACCAATATTAATATTAAGCTAAAAGCACTAAGTCAGTTAAGAAGTTAAGAAAGATAATGAAAATATTTACGTTTTAAATTGAAATAAAATCTAATTGAGTTTCAACATCAATTAAATTTTTAATTGAATCAATTAAAAAATTAATTGAGTTTTGAAATTTCCTAATGAAATCAATTATTTTTTAATTTATATTTTTAACTATTTCTATTTCCAATTAAAACTGTGATTGATACTATCATTTTTGTGATTTCAATTAAAATTGTACCAATTAATTTCGTGATTGAATTACAGAAAAAAATTCTGTGCAATGATTTCCAATTAGATATTCATCAGTGGTTTTCCGATGTGTTTATTAATCTCGATGGGTGTGAGTAATGCTTTCTATACCGCTACCAAAATCATTCCATTCTTTGTGTTAGACCCTTCTCAATTCTCCGACTATAGTCAATGTCAAAAAAGGGAAATGATCTCTACATACTTATATCTATTTATGAATTTATTTATAAAATGACACATTAATGCATGATCACCATTGTAGCTGTAAGCAACCACACAATAGATATTCTCCTCTTCAAATTGCCAAGTCACTCAATCATACAATGAACCTTCTATAAAAAGACCAAGCAATGAAGACATTTTTATTCAACTTAAAATTCGTACTGACTAGGGTTGACAACAGTCTCAAAAAAACGAAAACTATGAAACCCTAGAGAAATTCTACAACTCTTAAAATGACAACATATCAAACCAACAATAGCAAAAAGTCCAAAAGCAATTTTATTCATATTAATACCAATCATAAAAAAACAAAATTAAAAATGAGCGACAAAGAAATATGAGACCTTCCCAAATAGAAGAAGAAAAAAAAACAAGAATAAACTGAATAAATATAACGAAAATTGACTTGCATTCACCAGTGCACGTATATACACAGAAAAAAATGTTTATCTCATTCAATCACGAAATTAATTGATCAATTGATTTAATTGAAATTTCTTCAATCACAAAAATGATAATATTACTCACTAAATTAAAAATATCACCCAACTATTGTTAATTAAAAAGACTTAATCAGTTAAAAAGAGTAATGGACATTTTTTTTTAAATTTTTCATTAAAAATTTATTTCGAACAATCAGTTGTTAATCAAACTAAAAACATTAACGGCCATTTTCATGTAGCTCCGTTAGGCTTTAACTGCCAGTTAACAGAAAGTAAATTGCAAATATCTTCTCTCCAGTTAACTTTAACTGAACATTTTTCTTCAGTTAAGTTCCTAACTGGCATATGGAATATATATGCAAGATGACAGCTTCGTCCATAATACGGTTTAAAAGTTGGTTAGTTAACGGAACACTAACGGAACTTTATGAAAATGGGGGTAAGTCTATTCAGAAAGTAATTGAAAATAGTTGCCTATTTAAATGAAAAATTGATTGAGTTTTGAAATCAATTACATTTTTAATTGAATCAATTAAGAAATTAATTGAAATATGCTAATGAAATCAATTAATTTTTTATTCAAGCATTTTTGTATGCCCAATTAAAATTGTGATTAATACTACCATGTTCGTTATAGAAGACATTTCAATTAAAAAATTAATCAATAATCAATTAATTTCGTGATTTTTTTGTGTGTACTAATATACTTGTTTGAAAAATTTAATTGATTTCTTTGGCACTAAATTAATTTTTTTAATTACATATTACGTTATCGTTCATTAACTAAATGCGGTTAATAAAATGCTATGAGAGTTAAATGCAATTTTCCAATACGTCTATAATCATTTTTATTCGCCTTTCTTCATGCTACCTCTCTCTCTCACTATCTGATATTTTCCTCATTCTCCCCCACTTTCTCTCTACTGGTATTAGCTGGCAACAAAAATATGAAACAACATAGACAACAACAACTAGAAAGCACATGTGTTCTCTTTTTTCTTACTACTCAAATGTATATGTAAACATTATTCGTTCAAAGAATACATCGAGGGGTATTGGTGGTGGCATGTTATTGAAGTAGTAAAACTATTGATATTAGAATTGATTTGAAGACTTGACTGTCTGTCTGTCTGTCTGTCTGTCTGTCCTAGAAACAAGTACAAGAACCACTTGCAAATAACGATAATGGCGAGATACTGGGAGAAGAAAATTGGCGTTTATTGAAAGTAGAACGTCTAGCACATGAAATTCTCAAAAAAGTGGGAACATTCAAACGACAAAAATTAGCTAAATAATTACCATTTTCTAATTTATAATCTAAATTCAATACATGCATACATATATGGGGCTAAGGCGACAAAGAATGTTTGGAAATCGAATTTAGAGAGTTCATTTGATGTCATTTATTTTTTATTTATGACAATGTCAATTTGGTACTAATTTTATACGATTTTGTTTTGATGTACTATTCAAATGAAATAAATAAATACAAATATATGTAGAGAGGGATCCAGCCACATATGTATGTGTGAATGAAATTCGTTGCAGAGCTTCAAGTATTGAACCCGTATAAATCTTCCTTCTAAATCCTATCTTACAATACGCTTGAATATATACAATATTTTTATTATCAAATAAATTAGAAACTATTAAGTTAAATTGTATTAAATTAAATAAAAAAATTAATACTAAATTAAACCATTGAAAGTCATCAATAATATATAATAAATGGAAACAGCAGTTGATCGAATTAAATAAATGACTATAGGTAGGTTAGGTTGTAGAGGATGACATCAATTTTTGTGATTCCTCGATGTAACCTTTCCAGCTTCTTACTCCCGATATGGTCCCCTTTAAAGTAGTCTCAGAACATCCACTTGTCCGTCTTCCATAAAAGAAATTATAGAACGACCAACTAGAGGCCCTGATGAAAGTAAGTATGTTCCTTAAGCTGCACTCCCGCATATTAGTGAGAGCCTGTAAGAAAAGGGAGCCCAGAATATTGTCTCTTCTAAAGGATAATGCTAGACACCGACACAGGAAGTGGGACGAGTCTTCTCTATCGCAACCTTTCGAAGAGACCCAATGTCTTCGCCATATTTCATCATATTTGACTTCTATCCTGTAAAGATAATAGTTATGCTATTGTATTGTAATGTAACTGTCTTAGGGTCTAATCGATTATGTTATGTTCATGCAGAAATAAAATAAAATTAAATTAAAAATTAAGATAGGGGAGGAAAAACGTCTGCTAGGACATTATTCTTTCCACGAGCGCCCTACTTCGCCAGCACATCCGCCTCCTCATTTCCCATTATTCCACAGTGCTCAGGTACCCAGCACAGATTTATATATAATGCTGTTCAGTGATAAGGTTATCAGTTCCCTAAGACAGCAGCTGACTACCTTCGATGTTATGTCAGTGCTGCATAAGGCTTTTAAAGCTGCTTGACTGTCGAAGAAGAAGCTGATATCACTTCTGAATAACAGCCTCATTAACAGCGACTCAGCGGCTTTTGTGATCACAGAAATCTCCGTCTGCAAGACTCTCGTATTCCTAGTTCACTGCAATATATGTCGCTGCCCTCCACACTTGGCTTGTGATGATAAACATTCTCCTTGGTCATATGGTCCGTCTCTCTATAATGACCGGCAAAAATTTCAATATGCCTGTGGACAGTACTCTCCAGCGTGTCCAAGCTCTTAAGTCTCATGAATCTCTTTACGAGTAAAACGAGTGGGCAAACTCCCATCAGTACCTCCAAAGCGGGAGTGGTCTTCATAGCGCCTATCATATAAATAAGTGCAGTCCTATTTATCCTATTTACTTTCGACATATGATTTTGGTGGCTCACTATTGTCCACCAAACATTACAGCCATATATGGCCACATGTCTTACAGCCGCGGTATAAAGCCAACCAAAAAGCGAAGGCCTCATTCCCCATCTTTCCCCGACCAATTTCAGACAAGAGTACAATGCCGCATTGGCCCTCTTTATGCGGTCTGCAGTATTCTCCATCCAGTTCAGTTTGGAGTCCAAGAGAAATCCTAAGTTTCTTGCTAATTTCGAGAGGCACAACTACGTCCCTTGGAATTCAGGAGCCTTGTATCCGATAACCTTTCTTCTTCTGGTGAAAAGTTCTAGATCTGCTTTCCCAAGTTTCACATCCTCGAATCCACTCCGAAAGATATAAATACTCAATTAAAAAAATTGTTCTACATTTTATTACAGTTTTTGCACGAGCTAATAACAACATTTGCTGTTAGATCATTATTTCTATATTTATGGGATATATTCCCCTATGTTCCGAATCGCAAATCGCAAGAATTAGGTTTTCTTAACTGGTTGGCTGATAAGTCCCCGGTCTAACAAATAAAAACACATTTTTTTTGTCAAAATTCGTTTTTTTTATTCAACATAGTTCCCTTCAAGAACGATACAACGATTATAACGACATTCCAATTTTTTGATACCATTTTGGTAGTACTCCTTCGGTTTTGCCTAAAAATAGGCCTCAGTTTCGGCGATCACCTCTTCATTGCAGCCAAAATTTTTCCCTGCGAGCATCCTTCTGAGGTCTGAGAACAAGAAAAAGTCGCTGGGGGCCAGATCTGGAGAATACGGTGGGTGGGGAAGCAATTCGAAGCCCAATTCATGAATTTTTGCCATCGTTCTCAATGAGTTGTGGCACGGTACGTTGTCTTGGTGGAACAACACTTTTTTTCTTCTTCATATGGGGCCGTTTTGCCGCGATTACGACCTTCAAACGCTCAAACAACGCCATATAATAGTCACTGTTGATGGTTTTTCCCTTCTCAAGATAATCGATAATAATTATTCCATGCGCATTAGATAGGGTCACGAAAAAAAGTTGATGCGGTCACCCCCCAGTTTTGTAGCATATTCGAAGACAATTTCAGAACACCAAAACTTTTTTTTCCGTGCACCCTACGACCCCCCGAAATACAATTTATTGTGCTGTGTCGTCATTTGAAGTCCGATCGAAAAGAAACGCATATCGTTGTTCGTGGTTGATCAGGGGCTATATTTCGTGCATTGGTCATTTTTGACTCCGACGTCAAATTTGATTTTTAATTTTTTTATTTCGCTTCGTATACCCCTGTGATGCCCATTTCTTATAACCATTATAAAGATCTTAATAAAATATGAAACTTTTGCTTTTGAAGTATTTACTTATATTCATAAACAAAAAAGATACAGAGATTTTAAAAAGTCAATAGGTCACCCTACACACCACCAAATAGTTTTTGCTGTGTTGTCATGATGTCCGATCGAAACCACACTTTTTTCAAATACTATCAACAGCCTTCTCTCACAAAAATATGGACAGACTTAAAACATCATGTAGCGAAAGTGATTGTTAGAATTTTAAAACAGTAGGCTCTCAAATTGTTCTAGCAAAAACACATGCACTTTGCATAACGCAGAAAATGCCGTAGTGCAAACAACGAGTATGTATACAAAGGTACCGTTAGAAATTTACAGATAAACAGGTTTTGTGTTCTAAATGCCCTATAAATTAATTTCGTAGATGTGAATAACGATGTGCATGTGGTTTCGATCGGACATCATGACAACACAGCAAAAACTATTTTGTGGTGTGTAGGGTGACCTATTGACTTTCTAAAATCTCTGTAACTTTTTTGTTTATGAATATAAGTAAATACTTCAAAAGCAAAAGTTTCATATTTTGTTAAGATCTTTATAATGGTTATAAGAAATGGCCATCATAGGGATATACGAAGCGAAATAAAAAAATTAAAAATCAAATTTGACGTCGGAGTCAAAAATGACCAATGCACGAAATATAGCCCCTGATCAACCACGAACAACGATATGCGTTTCTTTTCGATCGGACTTCAAATGACGACACAGCACAAAAAATTGTATTTCGGGGGGGTCGTAGGGTGCACGGAAAAAAAGTTTTGGTGTTCTGAAATTGTCTTCGAATATGCTACAAAACTGGAGGGTGACCGCATCAACTTTTTTTCCCTTTAGGCCGTGACCCCATCTACTGCGCATCCCAAAAAACAGACACCATTACTTTGCCAGCGGACTTTTGAGTCTTTCCACGCTTCGGAGACGGTTCACCGGTCGCTGTCCACTCAGCCGACTCTCGATTGGACTCAGGAGTGTAGTGATGGAGCCATGTTTCATCCATTGTCACATATTGACGGAAAAACTCGGGTTTATTACGAGTTAACAGCTGCAAACACCGCTCAGAATCATCAACACGTGGTGCAATGGTTAGCATGCCCGCCTTGCATACACAAAGTCGTGGGTTCGATTCCTGAACACCAAAAAGTTTTTCAGCGGTGGATTATCCCACCTCAGCAATTCTGGTAACATTTCTGAGGGTTTCAAAGCTTCTCTAAGTGGTTTCACTGCAATGTGGAACGCCGTTCGGACTCGGCTATAAAAAGGAGGTCCCTTGTCATTGAGCTTAACATGGAATCGGGCAGCACTCAGTGATAATAGAGAAGTTCACCAATGTGGCATCACAATGGACTGAATAGTCTAAGTGAGCCTGATACATCGGGCTGCCACCTAACCTAACCTAACCATCATCAACACGTTGTTGTTTTTGGTCAAATGTGAGCTCGCGCGGACCTATTTTGCACAGAGCTTCCGCATATCCAAATATTGATGAATGATATGACCAACACGTTCCTTTGATATCTTTAAGGCCTCTGCTATCTCGATCAACTTCATTTTACGGTCATTCAAAATCATTTTGTGAATTTTTTTGATGTTTTCGTCGGTAACCACCTCTTTCGGGCGTCCACTGCGCTCACCGTCCTCCGTGCTCATTTCAAAGTTGCTTCACAAACTAATTGACGGACAGACGTCAAATTTTGACACGAATCATTTGAAGGTTGGTACTATATAAAAATAATAAGTATTTAATACTAGCGACGACATCTATGTGTCAGACCGGGGACTTATCAGCCAACCTGTTATAAATAAAACAACTGAGATGCTTTCGGACTTAAATTCAATGGAACTATGTTGCCAAAATTTAAATTTTTATGTTTTAGGGTTAAGAAAATATCGGCAAACGAAAATTTTGCGATTCCGAATACAGGAACATACCCCATTTTTGAAATCAGTGACTAATGAGGTGGCAACATTCAGGCCCGAGTCCCTAAGACGCAAAAATAGTCCCTACACACAAAAAAATATTTTTTTTTTCTTCAATCACGAAATTAATTGATCCAATTTTTAATTGAAATGTCTTTAATCAAAGAAATGATAGTATCAATAAAAAAATTAATTGATCCAATTAAACAATTAATTGATACTATTAATTTTTGTGATTGATTTTTGTTTCAATTATAAAATTTATTGAATCAATTAAATTTTTAATTGAATATTTTTTAAAACTCAATTAAGACTTTAATTGGAAAAATGGTCGTGATTTTTTTTCTGTGTATCCACGAAAAATATCCCCAATTTGAGGACAAATCCCCAATACTGGTAACACAATATACAATCGTAATAATATGTAGAATTTGGACGTAAAACCAGGCTACATTGATATCAGACCATCATAAAAAGAAAATAAACTTAATTACAACAAATTATAATAATTTTTTAATATAATTTAAATTTTATATATTATATTTTATATATAATTTAAATTTTATTTATTTTGATTTAGCTCAATTTATTTTATTGTCATATAAATTCAAACATTATGAGTATTTAATCGAAAATGTCTTTAAATTATGTTTTTTTGGTTGGTCGCAAAAAATTAATTAAATGCATTGGTCTTATTCATATTTGTGGTATAAGAAGGTAACTGTCTCAGCTCTGAATCAAAATGGAAAAATAAAAGAAATAACAATGGAGTTTAGATCTAAGGTCATATTAAAATGTCCTCCTTAAGGAACATCGGTAGTCAAAGGATTAATTACTGTATTTAATATGTGTATCGTTGTTTATTATTTTAAAATATCTTACTGTAACTTTTTTATTTATATATTTTAAAATACATTCTTTTATTTGCATGTTGAACTAGTTTTCGATACATTGTTTTTTTTTTTTGCAAAAAATATTTTCCGTACATATCAAATCAAGCCAAATGAAGTGTTCATTTCTCACCATAATAGTAAATGAAATCATAAGCTGACTGTGGGGAATTATTAAGGTTTCTTTTCATATAAATCCAAAGTATTGTTTCTTCCTTTTTCTTTGTGTTATGATACACACTCGATGCGGCCATTAATTGATGCCATTCATTGCATATTTATGATAGTTGTCTCTTCTATAGTCACATATTGCCCCGAGGAATAGACTCCAACTGGGTGGGCATTATTGTTTAATGTGTGAAATTTCTCAAGTACTTGGAGCTACAGACAGACAGACAGATAGCAAGAAAATGTCTGACTGACTGACTTTCGATTGGCCGCTTTTGTCTTCAAGACAACGGCTGTATTGTTTTTCTTTTATTTTCATATAAAAGTGTGAATTGTTTTGGTTTATGCAGCATTTTTGCGATTAGCAATTGTAATCTTCGATAAAAAAAAATCATTCCATACCATTCCACTTCTTTATTTTGTTAGTAGCGAAATTTAGTTACTAAAGCAAGACTGGTAGTTGTGGATTTTTGCGAAATGATTTTTTTTCGATTAGTTTTGCGAATAGCAACCTCGCCATGCCATAGCCATACCACATTGTATGAAAAGAAGGTTAATTTTAATGTTTTTTTCGTGTATGTTTGTTTGTTTTACTCCCTACTTTTTATACGTTATCATATTTGCGATATGACGAAATATGACTAAAATAAGATAGGCAAACCTAGATATTATACACCCAAAATAAATAAAGGGTGATTTGTTAAGAGCTTGATAACTTTTTAAAAAAAAAAAACGCATAAAATTTGCAAAATCTCATCGGTTCTTTATTTGAAACGTTAGATTGGTCCATGACATTTACTTTTTGAAGATAATTTCATTTAAATGTTGACCGCGGCTGCGTCTTAGGTGGTCCATTCGGAAAGTCCAATTTTGGGCAACTTTTTCGAGCATTTCGGCCGGAATAGCCCGAATTTCTTCGGAAATGTTGTCTTCCAAAGCTGGAATAGTTGCTGGCTTATTTCTGTAGACTTTAGACTTGACGTAGCCCCACAAAAAATAGTCTAAAGGCGTCAAATCGCATGATCTTGGTGGCCAACTTACCGGTCCATTTCTTGAGATGAATTTTCTCCGAAGTTTTCCCTCAAAATGGCCATAGAATCGCGAGCTGTGTGGCATGTAGCGCCATCTTGTTGAAACCACATGTCAACCAAGTTCAGTTCTTCCATTTTTGGCAACAAAAAGTTTGTTAGCATCGAACGATAGCGATCGCCATTCACCGTAACGTTGCGTCCAACAGCATCTTTGAAAAAATACGGTCCAATGATTCCACCAGCGTACAAACCACACCAAACAGTGCATTTTTCGGGATGCATGGGCAGTTCTTGAACGGCTTCTGGTTGCTCTTCACTCCAAATGCGGCAATTTTGCTTATTTACGTAGCCATTCAACCAGAAATGAGCCTCATCGCTGAACAAAATTTGTCGATAAAAAAGCGGATTTTCTGCCACTGATTTTGGTAATAAAATTCAATGATTTGCAAGCGTTGCTCGTTAGTAAGTCTATTCATGATGAAATGTCAAAGCATACTGAGCATCTTTCTCTTTGACACCATGTCTGAAATCCCACGTGATCTGTCAAATACTAATGCATGAAAATCCTAACCTCAAAAGAATCACCCTTTATGAAGCTATAAATGTGTCAAGCATTTATTTGAATAGATTTAAAAGCATATATGATGCTGTTGTGATCGATAGATAAGTCCAAAGATCGATTAGTCTATTTGGCTCAATTTTCTAAAAGACTAACTTTTTTTGACCATAACGTAAAAAACAGAAATCGACTTATTACAATCTTGAAATTCGATCAATCGGATTAGGGGTATTTAGAAAATTTATTCAAATAGACTAATCCCACTTTTATATTTGGCAAAATCGTTTAAAGAAAAAATTCGAATAAATCCGAATTCGTCACATGGATCTACTATGCTGACAATTCTTTAAGTAAAAAAACGTGACATCAAAAATTGAATTTTTAACAATCGGAAAAGTCAAACGTCGATTTTTTCAAAATTTTTAAGAACTTTTCCAAATTTTGAAAAAATCTAACATATAAAACGTCGTCCTTTCGATTGTCATTATAACCTCTAACCTATGTATACATTGTGGGTTATATGTATTGCAACCATCTTCGGGTTGTTATCCTTTCTAAACCGCTCGTCTGACGGCTAGTAGATTTATTCCGGCGATAGTTAAATTTATTGTTTACAAGCTTGCAAAAGCATACTGATCTACACGCAAAAAATAACTCTTTCCTCCCAAACGAAATTTTAAACAAAGTTCGTTTCTCATTTGCTTTTCACTGTAAGGAAGTTTATTTGGGATGTAAAAACAATTTCATAAAGACTAACTCAAAATAAAACAATCTTTTGTGGATAATTGCATTTCCCTCACACCTTTCTCGCTTCCATGAGAGTTTTTAGTTCCTAGCACTTTTTGTGTAAACAATGTGGAAGAAATTATTCGATTTTATAAATTTTTTAAATTTTACCTTTCGCCTGGGTGGATAATCGAACCGCGGACCATGCAATTTGTAATCCAACACACTATCCACTGTTATTGTCATCAATAGAAAATTATCCATATAAGTTATATTTATATAGCATAGCTTGCGGCGCCCACGAGCCGGTTAAACAAACTTTATGGTTGCTACGTCCGCCTTGCATGCTAAGGGTCGTGGGTTCGATACCTGCTTCGACCGAACACCAAAAAGTTTTTTTTTGTTATTACATATATTCTAGATATGTTAGGAAGATTCCGAAAAGATGTCCAACATTACATACTACTATACTAAATTTTTACTATGAACTGTAAAATGTGTCTTATTAAAAACTTTAAGTCAGAAAAGAACATTGCTTGATATAAACGAAATGGACTGTGTTGTTGGTTCAAAAATATTTTTTTTATTGAAAAAATAAAAATTTTATAAGAAACGATTTTTTTTGGTGATAAAAGTTTAAAATTTTCGAAGAAATTCAAAAAACTCTAACATGTTTTCCAAACGTTTTTTTCTTTGCGTGTATTGAATGTAGAAATAAAGTTATTCGTGATGAAATTCACTTGACCATTTTTTGTCTTACATTATTATTATTTTTTCTTTCACTGTACCGCCAATCAATGACAATCTATACATCAGATTGCCTAACATTTTGTAGAATTTTCTATTCCAAATTTTTTACCTATGAATCATAAAATATTTGCTTATTAAATTCCCGGGATTATAATAGCAATAGTGATTTCAATGTGATTTTTGGAATTTTATATCAACTACCAAATAAACAAATTTAAGTCTAAAATCCATGCAGCAAAGTCTCCGCAACTGTATTCAAAAAATGCAAAAAATATGCTAATTAATACGACTTAAATGTGCAGACAAACGTGACACATTGTTTAAAGTTTTTGTGAATTATTTATAAGTTGATAAAAAAAAATTTTGCGTTTGACATTTGATAATTCTAACATACTATTTATATAATGAATTTTTGGTGGAAGTGCAGTTAAAGTTCAAAAAATGCGTATGTAAAGAACCCAGCCAGAATTGGGTATGTTGTTGAGGCGAAAAACTACTTACCAAGAGCAGTTAGGTATTGCCTCGAGCAATGTCAAATACTTGATGATTTATCACCATTTGACTTTCCTACAGTTATCCTACATCAGATTTTAGACGTAATATTACCTACCAAGTAGATTTGTTGTTCATTTCTCATAAACTAATATTGTTGCTCATACACAAAAAGAAAAAATAATTTTCTCCGAAATGAAATTTTAGGGGAAAAATCGCTTGTTGGATTACTTACCTTAATTTCGAATTTACGACAAACTATTAGCTCAATTTTTTTTATTTGCTTTTACAGAAAAGATTTATTTTCGTCTGTCTAAAATTACGTTCTTCAGAGAAGAAAACACATCCTGAGTGTATGGGTATGGTCACACTGGGCAAATGTTTGCCCAAAACGAGTATCAAACTTTTTTCCAGCAGCACTTTCGAAATATAAGGATACAGTTTTTGGAAAATACTCTTATCGTGATGTCATGTATCCAATATTAGCTAAAAATGTGTGATGGTTTGACTGTGGCGACGAATGCTTTTTCGATTTTTGTCAAATATTTGCCCAGTGTGACCGTACTGTATCTGTCGACTGTTTCTAGTTGGCAGGTACGGTAGTTTCACATTTTCATACCCTCATCGCTCCTATTTATTGGAAAAACGTGTTTAAAAATTGAAAATAGCCAAACCGTATTTTTCCCCTTCAGAAAACAGTATTTTATTAAAACACGAAATTCTTTTTTTTTTCATTTTTTCACAATAACAAAAGTTGCTTCACAAAAGACGCTCTATCTCACAAACTAATTGACTTACAGACGTCAAATTTTGACTCGAATCATTTGAAGGTTGGTACTATATAAAAATAATATGCATTTAATACTAGCGACGCCATCTATGTGTCAGACCGGGGACTTATCAGCCAACCTGTTATTACCGACTATTTTCATCGCCATAATGAAAATGATTTGTTATACCAATGAAAAAATTTTAATCGTCTCAATTTTAATCAAATTTTCTTTGTATTTAGATTTGGGATGCTAATAAAGAATATATAAACATACAAAAAAAGGTTTTCCTCCTAAACGAAATTGTATACCAACGAATTTTTGTTTATTGTTAAAGTTGTCAACATATTTTCCGACCAAACAAAGTTCGTTGGGCACAAAAGTGGCAACAGAATTTATTTGTCTTATCTTTATCTATGGTACCCCAGCTACCAGTTTTTCCCCTAACAAGCTTTATTTCGTCTGAAAGAAGCAACTTAAAGAATAACAGAACCTGTAACAAAATTGGGTGACAATTTCGTTTCAAAACAAAAAAAAAACAAAAAGATTTTTTTCTTTTGATTTAAAAAAATGGTTAAATCAATTATATCTGCATTGATTTTTTTCAATCAAATAAACAAAAATTAATAAATGTTAATTGGAAAAATATTGGAGATATTTTTATACCCTGCTCCACACTGTGGAACAGGGTATTATAAGTTAGTGCATATGTTTGCAACACCCAGAAGGAGACGAGATAGACACATGGTGTCTTTGGCAAAAATGCTCAGGGTGGGCTCTTGAGTCGATATAGCGATGTCCGTCTGTCCGTGAACACATTTTTGTAATCAAAGTCTAGGTCGCAGTTTTTGTCCAATCGACTTCAAATTTGGCACAAGTATGCGTTTTGGCTCAGAATAGATCCCTATTGATTTTGAAAGAAATCAGTTCAGATTTAGATATAGCTCCCATATATATATATATATATATATATATTCGCCCGATATGGACTTATATGGCCCCAGAAGCCAGAGTTTTAACCTAATTTGCTTAAAATTTTGCACAAGAAGAACAATTAGTACTGTAGTCAAGTGTGCCAAATTTTATTGAAATCGGTTCAGATTTAGATATAGCTCCCATATGTATCTTTCGCCCGATATGGACTAATACGGTCCCAGAAGCCAGAGTTTTACCCCAATTTGGTTGAAATTTTGCACAGGGAGTAGAATTAGTATTGTAGCTATGCGTGCCAAATTTGGTTGAAATCGGTTCAGATTTAGATATAGCTCCCATATAAAGCTTTCGGCCGATTTACACTCATTTGACCATAGAGGCCAATTTTTTGCTCCGATTCAGTTGAAATTGTGCACAGGGAGTAGAATTAGCATTGTAGCTATGCGTGTCAAATTTGGTTGAAATCGGTTCAGATTTAGATATAGCTCACAAAAGTTGTATAAATGACTCCAATTTTCCTAAACTTCCAACACATATATATCGAGCGATAAATCATAAATAAACTTTTTCGAAGTTTCCTTAAAATTGCTTCAGATTTAAACATTTCCCATATTTTTTTTACTAAAATTGTGTTCCACCCTAGTGCATTAGCCGACTTAAATTTTGAGTCTATAGATTTTGTAGAAGTCTATCAAATTCTGTTCAGATCGAGTGATATTTAAATGTATGTATTTGGGACAAACCTTTATATATAGCCCCCAACATATTTGACGGATGTGATATGGTATCGAAAATTTAGATCTACAAAGTGGTGCAGGGTATAATACAGTCGGCCCCGCCCGACTTTAGACTTTCCTTACTTGTTTCTGAGTATGTTTGGCAAAACAAAGCCATCATTACAATGAGTTAAATTAGAAATAAATATAAAACTAAAAATTTCGTATCACAGAATTGTTGTTTTTTTGTGCTGGTACACTAATTTGACTTAAAGACAAACATAACCATGGTTATAACAAACGAATTCCGTAGCAACAAACATATTGAACTTATCAAAAAAATACAAACTAATGATTGAGAATTTTCAAACGTTTCACTTTCGCTTATAATCTAAACATACATCTGTTTACTGTAACAACATTTTTTATGACATTATTCTCAATCACTGTATTAGAGATACATATTACAATACACCCGAAGAAAAAATACATTTCTCTGGAACGAAATGCTAAGCAGACGAATTTCTCCCCTCTTGCAAAGTATAAAGTATAATTTTGATTTAATGGCAATCCTTACAACGATATGCTCAAATCTATTTGATCTGTTTGTTTTTTGTCAATTTTCTAAACTTAAAATTCTTCTTTCCGAGTACGTTTTATTTTTATTTATTTATTTATTTTTTTTCTTTTTTGAATTCTTCTCGTTGACCATTGTATTGTAGCAGCATCGTCTTGGGGTTAATCATAACTTAGTAATGTGGTGGTATAAAGTAAATTCACTTTCGTTTGTGCTAGACATGTAATTATTCCAATAACCCAGTATGGGGCTTATTCCATCTCTTTCTCTCTGATATCTTCTCGCTGCACCTCGATTTTATTGCAATAATTTCTACTCTGTCATTGTCTGTTACTATAGAGACTCCAAAGATAGCTGGCCACATCATACCACATCACAAATGATAAATGTGAAACGTATGCCTCAATTATGATAATAATGATGATGGGGGTAAAATTTATGTTTTTTTTTACAAAAATCGAGATGCCCAAGTTTAAAAAAGCGAATCCACAATACAAAAAAAAAAAAAAACCTATGAGACATTAAAAATATAGAAGTGTGTAAAAAATCATTAAAAATATCTAATTCCTTACATAAATTATGAATATTTAAAATTTTTTATAATAATAATTTAAATGAAACATTAACCCCGACGACTTGCCACAGTCATTTAAAGTTTGTTGTATTTTTAGAACGCCCCCTCAAAATGGGACAAACTAGTATTATCTGAAAACAGTTTTATGGGTTTTCTATAACAAAAATAAAATATTTTGGTTTGATATTCATTTTCCTATCGCTATGCGAGTGTAGAAATGCATAAGATTTTTTTATGCATTAACTGATAGAGAATTTATAAAATTTTAAATAAACAAGAATTAATTAAAAGAGTCAAAAAGACACCACATACTGATGGAACTAAGACCAAAGAAAAACAAAAAAATAATCTAAACATTTTAGTCTTCTCATAACTCTTTAAGTATTAACTATGAGTAATTTAAAATAAATTAAATAAAATTTCTTTTATAATACTTTCAATAAAATTACATGATGCAAAGGAAATTAAACGCAAGATAATCATATTTAATCTAAATAAATTAAGTTTATATTAAATTTATTAAATAAATTAAATTCATTATTCAAATTAAATTTATTTAAATTTAATTTAATTAAATAAAATGAAATGTTGTTAAAATTCATGGAATTAAGATGATTTCAACTAAGTTGGAGTAAAAAAAATACAAAAATATAATAAATTAAATTAACTTAATTAAGTTAAAATTACTTAAATTAAATTAATTTTTATTGAAATAAACTAAAGTAAAATAAATAAAGTAACAAGTTGAGTAATATTCTTGAAAATCTAAGTTGTTAAAATTAATCGAATTGAGATGATTAAAATTCATCTCATTTGGAATAAAATAAAGTATAATTAAAACATACATTAAATAATAACAGACTATAATTATGTAATTCAATAAATTAAAATTAAGAAATTTCAAAAATATTGAATTTAATTTAACTAAATTAAGTTAAATTAATTAAAATTAAATTAATTGATATTAAGCTAAATTTTAGCAAAATAAACTACAATAAATTGAATAAAATACTTATAAAAATTAACTAAAATTAACTTCAAAAGTAATAAAAATTACACTTGATTAATTTATGTTAACTATAAATAATTTATCAAATAAAAAAAAAACATAAGTTTATAAGAAAATGTTGTTAAATTAAATCGAATTAAGGTGATTTAATTTCAAATAAATTGTACACACATAAAGAAAAACTTAATTAAAAAATCTAAGTTAATTTATAACAAAATAACATGATGTAATTTAATGAATTAAATAAAAGCAAAATAAATTAAACTAAAATTATTTAAAATAATTTAAAAGAAATTAATTTATATCAAATTAAACTAAAGTAAAAGAAATCAAATTTTGATTAAACTGTATTAACTATAAAAATAATATCAAACCTAAATTAAATTTTTATTAAAATGTTAAACTAAATCGAAATTATATGACTTAAATTCAAATAAAAAATAATTAAAATTAGATTAAAAATAAAATATAATTAAAATTAGATTAAATTATAACAAAACAAAACCATATAACTTATTAAATTAGATATTGACAAATTCAAATAAATTAAATTAAATTAAAATTAACTTATATTAAGTTAAAATAAAATAAAATAAACTGCACTTAATTGAGTAAAATATTTATAATTAACTAAAAAACAAAAACTATAAATATTTTATAAAATAGCACAAAAAAAACTTAAATTAAATTTTTTAATAAAAAGTTATTAAATTAAATCAAATTGAGTTGATATTCAACTAACTTGGAATCAAATAAAAAACTAGTTAAAATAATCTAGATTAAATTGTGATAAAATTAAAATTTAAATTTCATTAAAATAAATATAATTGTAAAATAAACTAAACTAAAATCATTACAAGAATTCAAAGAAAATTAATACAATAATAATTTATGCAGTAACAAAACGAAATAAAAATAAGATTAAAGGATTTGGAGCTATATGAAGAGATAATGCACAGTGGGATTTAAGATGATTCAATTTGTAAGAGGACAATTCCTAAATGTTTTCTCCATAAGAAGTTAGCATAAAGGACTCAAAATTAATTTAACTATCCCAGCCAGATCTATATTAGAGGCTGTGGAAAGGTTCATGCGCCCGAACTGAAACATGTACAGCCAGGCGTGTATATATTTGTATCTGGCGCTTCCTTTTCACTGACTTTATTGATCAAGTTCCTTAATCTTTTTTTTTGTCTATAAAGCTGACATAATTTGGACATTAATCGCCTGGTTCAGTAACAGGCTAACATGAAAGATAATAATTTATTTGCCTTGTTTTTAATTAAATTAATTTAAATTAAGATAAACTAAATGAAAAAGCTGAATTAATTTTACTAATTTTAAGCTAATTTTACCTTTATGAAATTAACTAAAATAGTTGGTTTTTACGAAGTTTAAATTAAATTAGAATTATTTTAGTTGTTATAAATATTAATATTAGATATTATTAACAATATAAATTTAGTGGTATAATACATACATTATACATTTAATATATTATTGATATGATATATATGCAATTTTAGTAAATTTATGAAGTTAATATACAGTGAAACGTCCTATATTTTCTCGGTTTTTCGGGCATGACCACTTATGGTGGCTAAAGTCTTACGAAATGTGTCCTCATTTTAATCCCCATGTTCCGATATTCGAAATCGCAAGAATTTATTTTTTTAACGAAAAAATAGCGGTAATCTCGAAGTCCAACTTGAATAGAACTATATAACCAAAATTAAAGTTTGTAAGTTCCAGGCTCAAAAATTGTGGCCAAATAAAAATTTTGCAATTCCGAATTACGGAACATGGGGGATTGTTTTTCAGAGAATTTAATTTTTGAGAGATTTGACTGTATATTTAATTAAAAAAATTGTTTTACAAAATAAAATTCCAATAAAATTAAACTAGAATTGTTTTACAAAATAAAATTCCAATAAAATTAAACTAAAATCTATTAGTCTCCGGTATAATGTAGGGCGATTGTATTTTTCTGTTTTTCGCCTGCATTCTCACAATAACATCTGGAACAAAACACCGCAATAAATTTCCTGTAACTGATAACAAACTCATAAATGTTCTGTGAAGAAAAACTAATAAAAAAAAAAACAATCATAAAAAAACCTCAAGAAGTATTTTGTCATTATTAGTTAAACACGTAGTAGTTGAACAAATGAATGAATATTGCAATTATTTTTAGAATGTTGCACTTAAAGACACAACGATGACATTTTTCTAAAGTTGGATGAGGTGCCATGTTTGCAGTTTGCTGTGGGACCCCATATTAGTCTGTCGCTCCACAAGTGTTAAAATGAGCATAGACGAAAAGGGAGAATCCCAACACGATTTACAGCTTCCCCATTTAGTCATAGTGGTTTTGTAATACAAAAATAGATCTATGATCATCAACACAATATCGCTAACATCATCACATTCACGACATAGTATAGTATGAATAAATATTCTCTTTGGACGAAGTTTTTTTTTTTTTAGTAAACGTTCCGGTCTGACCCAATCATAAAAATATGTTGGATTTGCCACAATTATATGACCAGTTTTGTAGTTTTGAAGTCAGCAATGTGCAACATTTAATTGCTACAAAATAATAGGGCTGGTAATGAGCTGTGAATAATCGATAGTTTGTCTTTCAATTCGATAATGAGAAGAATTCTTTGTTGATGAAATATCATCATTAACAAATGATCAACTCCAGTATAAGTCTCAATATTCATTGTTCCTATAGCCGCATGTTAAATTGCCCAACCATTTCATTGAGAGATGTGCAGCATCAAGTGTAGACTAAAATTCTTAAAATGCTGAGTTTTACCTAAATAAAGCTTAGTCATTTATTTGATCCTTTGTGAAGAATTACTTGACACTCCCAAATTAGTAAACTTTGTAAAACGTAAAGCCTAAAATATTGGCTTCTATATTTCATTGTAAATATATAAATTTGGCAATGCTTTCATTAGCAATATCACAAGTTTTGTACACATTGTGGTTTGATTTGCAAAAACCCTGCCTATATTAGCTTAGTTTAAAGTGGCAGCCCGATTTGATTCCGACTCACTTAGACTATTCCCTCCATTGTGATACCTATCTTAAATAACGGTTTTAGAGCCCATAAAATATATACCGATCGACTCAAATAGAAGCTGTCGAAGTTATTAATTAATTTTTTAATTATGTCTATTTTTGTTGTTGTTGAAGCTGTTTAAAAAATAAAAGCATCTGGCAGAAGATGAAAAATGCTATTCACAATCATCATCTCCTATATTTTAGGTTTTTTAACTATCTTTTTTGCCTAAAACTGTATCAAATAAAAATTGTAGCTTTCTCATAAACAAAGTTATTCTTTTGTTGCAATACTTTGTAGTAAATTCTAAAAAAAAAAAAAACTCATATACTTAACTTATATAGTCTTAAGAAATAATGTAAATATGATAGTATCACAATAAAAAAAAATAAATTAAAATTAAACAAAAAATTAATTGATTCAATTAATTTCGTAATTGAATCGGAAAAAATCAAAGAGAGGACTGAGAAAGCCTACAAGTGTTGGGCACTCTGCCGTAGAGCGTTTGGCTCTAAATGGTTCCTGCATCCAAAGGACATCTGGATATCTGGGAGTATAATAGGGCCAATCCTTGCATATAAGCTTAAAGTCCGGTGGACATCAGTAGACAGGAAGTGCAACATAGGCATTTTACAACGGGTCGAACGGACATGTTGCCTTGGCAATATGTGGGGCAATGGAGACCACGTCAACCAGAGCCTTGGATACGATACTGGACTTAGGACCTATAGAGGTTCAGATCAAAAGCGAAATCACCATGCGATGGGATTGAAGATGTTGGGAGAATGGATGGAAACGCAAAACATAATGAACTATCAAAGGATAATAAGGGGACGGTGGGTGTAATGGCGTATGCCACAACTGCTGAGTGTGACATTCTGATGTCAGTTCTGGGATCCCGGAACAGATACCAGAGGGAAATAACTACTACACCAATTGATCGAAAATGGGTGAGATGACGGGACTGAGCGTATATGCGAATGACTCAGACACCAAGATCCTATACCTATTACCACAGCACAATCATGCAGGCATATGTTTGTATCATAGCGGAATGTGTGAATTGGCTCGGAAATAATACGAGGTTACAAAAAGAGAACATTTTCACCTATTTGCGGAGGGTAATGAAGGTAATAGCAGACATTACTCTTCGACCGCGAACCGTATTAAAATCACAGTTGCCACTCGTGCCAAAAATTATTTACAACAATTTTAAGAAATTTTTACCAAAAATCTACCAAATTTAAGAACTCTTATTTTGAAGGTAGTTTTTCATTTCTATAATTTCAATCACAATTTTATTTCAATAGAAATTATTTTCTAAATTATATTTCTATACAAAATTTTATTTCTATAGAATATTTTGTCAAAATTTTATTTATTTTATTTCTATGGAAAATTTTGTCAAAATTTTATTACTAAAGGTAATTTTGTTAAAAATTTATTACTAAAGAAAATTTTGTCAAAATTTTATTTCTATAGCAAATTTTAACAAAATTGTATTTCTATAGAAAATTTTGTTAAAATTTTAATTTTATTTTAATTTAACTTTATTTTAGTTCATAGAAATATTATGCTTGGAGAAAGTTTTCTTTACTCTAATACTTTTTTGTGTACGTTAGTTAAATTAAATAAACCCGAGGAAAAAAATATACTCAAATGAAGCATAAAGATTAACTAAATTCGTGTCTTCCACAAAATAGTTCAGAATTTCTTTAAATTTGTAAATTTTACCAAAAATGCGTCCATCGTGAATGTCGTATGTCACTAAAGACATTCTTGCAATTTTGAACTCCCAAGTTTTTTCTTCAAACTACAACATTTTCTTTAACAAGTGAAAAAACTTAGTTATGTCTAATAAATTTTCTTGTATTTGTCGAAAAATATTTATTTATTTTTATGACATCGGCGTGATGCGAACGTTTGTAATACTGTTTAGTTAAAATTTTCTACAAATATTCAAAATTTTCTAAAATTAACCGAAAGTTTTCTTCCTGGTGGGTTCACTGTTTTTTCAGTGTATCGCACCATTCGATATTTTCGATAGTTTCAATAAAAACAATCGATAGTATCGATACTATCGGATTTTGTGCAATAACTAATTATTTCCGATTTCAAATCTGTTTCATTAAACCAATGTAAGATCATTTTTACTAAGGTCCATTGACAACATGTTGACATTATTTGATTTCAAACAAGTCCTTTCTTTTGTAATAGTGGATCTAGTTTTGCTGAACATCCCTCCAGACTCCGTGGATGTTGGAATGTAAAAAAAAAAAAAACGTAAGGCCCAAGAATTTTCACCGACATCCCGATGAAAGTCATTGCAAAATTTATCACAATGGACTGAATACCATATGTGAGCCTGAAATAAATCGGACTGCCACTTTAACCTAACGTTCTAAATTTGAGTTTTTTAATTGATGTTAACTTGAGGTTCCCGGTGTTTATTGTATGGGAAAAACTATTTGCTTCAAAATAAGAGGAGAGACAATTCATTTAATGCAAAGTCGTCAACTACAAGAAAAAGAATCAGTTTTTAAAAGAATAATTCTTTAACATTTAAGTAAATCAGAATTGTTCATTTTTGGTTTATTTTTACCTACATTAGTACGTAGCATCGCCGGCATTTCTTGGTGAACTGGGGTTCTTCGATAGTATCGCTATCGGAAAATAAATATCGATAGTATCTTCAAAATAAAACTATCGATACTATCGATAGTTTTGCAGCTCTAATATGGAAGGATTAGCATTATACGCGAGCCGGGATATGTAAATACAAATAAACTGACGATAAGAGCTAGGGCACATAGGCATGTGAACTTAGAGAACGCAAAGCCAAAAGAGGCAACGTGGATCGTGTTGTATTAATGGATCGAGTTGTATGGAACACTAAATTTGTCACTGTCCTGCCTTTACCATAACGGTGAAGAGGTGATTTGGGGAAAACAGGAACCAGAAACAATTTTGGGAATTAGGTAGAGACAAAAAGGTCCTAAAATAAAAGAAGGGTACGATGAAAAGAAGAAACTTTTATCATAAGAATCGAAACGAACTTTTTTACCGCGCAATAAAAATTCATTTGGAAGGAGGAAATTGTTTTTTTTTTTTAATATAAACTTGGCAATGCAATTATTGCCTAACTTCAAGAAGACCTATAATAATGCATTCCTTGGAAAGGTCTTTAAGATACCTATAGTGGCAGCACGATGTTTTACGCTTACTTAGACTATTCAGTTCACTCATACTAGTGAGTGCTGCCCGATTCTATATTTAGTCTCTTAGAGAAGCTAAGTGAAACACTCAGAAATGTCACCATGCTGGGAACGGAGAATTCAATGCTGAAAAACTTGTTGGTGTTGGGTCGAACCCATGACCACGGTGGCTCTTTTTTTTTGGAAACAAAACTAACCTAACCCTAGTCAAGTGTCAAGGCGAACATAAAAGTCTCAAATTCATGTTTTCAGTCTCTGATTGAAACGTATTGCCATTAAGGTATAAATTGACTTAAACTGTTTTATCGATGTTATGAATATTTACTTGTAATGACCCCATGTGCCATGAGAACAATTCAGCATAACATTGTCCAATTCAAAGTCCAATCTTGAACTATCACATATCGCCGTTAATATAAAAACCAAATGCATTAGCCTGTTTTATCGACATTATGAATATTTGCTGGTGATTACTCTAATACGTATGTAAAAAGAAGCAATCACAACATTCTCCAATTCCATTTTCCAATCTCTAATAATCCCCTATCATCGTTAATCGAAAATCGATTGAACTGCTTTATCGGCATTATGCATATTTACTGGTGATGACCCCACTGTCTCCATCAGAACAAGCCAACACCTTATCTAACCTAATACCACTAACATTTCTAGTTACCATGTACCACAAAAATAGTTTCCATACCATTGCTATCAATAACTCCGATTTTGGTATTTAGCAACATAACTGCTGATATACAATTGAATTTGGAAGTATCTCTCTAACGACCAGTTGAACTATTTACGATCAAGAATGGAGAGGGGGAGATAACAACAAACCTCGGCCATGAGAAACATGTCATTGCAAAAACTCGCTTTTATTTTTTATTGATATCTCTTTGACGAACTTGTTTGCCAATATGGATTTCTCATACATCCGATGAGGGAGTGAATCTTAGTGTGGCGATAAGTGTTACACATCTCTGCCATCAATGCAGTTTTTTTTTTGTTTTTGTTTCTAGTCTCTATATTGAAAGAAGACATCCTCTGTAAGTAAATGAATATGGTAATGCTTGGAAATGTTGATGTTGTAGGTTGGTTGAATTACCCGACTATGGTGGCTATGTAGATGGCAACATGTGTTCGTGTTCATAGACTTAAGTATTTAGGCCAAATGTACAAGAAAATTCTCTAGAAATCCCGGTAAAATCAAGTAAATGCCTACAATTCAGGCGTTCATGAGTCTAGGTGGAAACAGAGCAAATAGAATTATGGTGCGTCGTTGGACTAGTCCTATTGCTGCAGCTATGGTGAAATTATGTCGTGATGCCTGGTTGAGCAATGTAGACAGATAGCTAAAGATTCTAGGAAATCAAACCAGAAAATTTATAAATGAACAAAAAATGTATGGCCTCAATTACTAAATTAATTAAATGGATTAATCTCTAATTGATTGGGTTTCCGTAAAAGAAAAATATTTAGCAATTACAAAGTCAATTGATTCAATTAAACAAATAATTGCTTTAGTTAAATTCTGGTATTTGTGCTTTATAACAAAAATCATTGCAGACATGTGGATACACTCACAAATATAAACATGTACAGAAAAAAAATATTTTTTTGTCTTCAATCACAAAATTAATTGATATTTCTTCAATCACAGAAATGATAGTATCAATCATCAATGTCAATTGAAAAATTAATTGATCCGATTAAAAATTTAATTGATACTATTATTTTCTATGATTGATTTTTGTTTCAATTAAAAAATTGTTGAACCAATTAAATTTTTCAATGACAATTTTATAGAATTCAATTAAAATTTTAATTGGAAAATGTTGGTCAGTTTCTTGAGTTTTTGAGGCAGTCATATAATGACAACTGCTCAGCCATCTCATTGAGAGAATTGAACTTGTCTCAATTATAAAATTTATTAAATAGATAAAGCTTTACTTGGCCCTCAATGCTATCTCCTTGTGAAATTTTTCTATAGTAATCGAATGGGGGGGATTTCGAGCAGATGGGGATTATTTGTTTTATATCACTAGCCAACAGTCGTTTTGTGAATTGGTTCTAGTATACTTTTTCTCATTGATTTTGACATACTAAACACGAAAATGAGTTTTAAAAAATTTTCTGTCGATTGGTTTTCGAGATACAAGTTTTTTAATTTTTTTTTTAATTTTTGGAGGTACACTTACAATTTTGAGCATATCTTTCGTCTTCCTTGACCTATTTGATCCTACTACTCAAATTAAAGAAAATTGAGCCGTCTACAACTCATTCGCCAACATCCAAACTACTTACCCGATTTGAAAATTTTCTGAGAATGAGTTGTAGACGGCTCAATTTTCTTTAATCTGAGTAGTAGTAGGATCAAATAGGTCAAAGAAGACGAAAGATATGCTCAAAATTGTAAGTGAACCTCCAAAAATTAAAAAAAAAAGTTCAAAAATTTGTATCTCGAAAACCAATCGACAGAAAATTTTTTAAAACTCATATTCGTGTTTAGTAGGTCAAAATCAATGGGAAAAGGTATGCTAGAAACAAATAACAGAGAAAATTTTATTATTTGTGACCTAGTGTATTTAATGAACAAAGGTGAGTTGAACTGTCTAGCCATTGTGTCGAGAGATTTACAGGTGCCGAATACAATTATCGAGTTAAGTAAGAGAGATGGAATGCTCAACTATCATTGTTTCGATAACCATTTTCGAATTGATTCGATTAGAGTTTTACCATAGTTTTTTAGACAATATTCCAGCATGAACTTGAACCCACAAGGAAAGAAAATTTAGTTAACCCTCTAATGCCCCAATTTTTTTGCCAGCTGAATACATTTTCAATGTTAACGACACGAAAGCAAGAAAACTAAACAAGAAAAATGTATACGGTAAAATTCAGTATATGCTGCAAAGCCTCTTGAACAGTTTTAACTAAGTTTTCTTTATATTTTATCCATTTTTGTTGTCTTAAGGTGTGTTTTACTAAAAGCTTCCTTATTAAATGAAGACCGCCTAAAGGCGGACTTGGGCATTAGAGGGTTAATTTTAGAAAAAATAGATAATTTTAGAAATTTTAACCTAACCTGTATTAGAAACGCAGATGTCTTACAAATTTCACAAAAATAAGCGAATAATAATTTTCAAGAAAATTTATTAGACATTATAATTTTCCCCCCTTTAGGTTAGGTTAGGTTATGTGGCAGCCCGATGTATCAGGCTCACTTAGACTATTCAGTCCATTGTGATACCACAGTGGTGAACTTCTCTCTTATCACTGAGTGCTGCCCGATTCCATGCTAAGCTCAATGACAAGGGACCTCCTTTTTATAGCCGAGTCCGAACGGCGTTCCACATTCCAGTGAAACCACTTAGAGAAGCTTTGAAACCCTCAGAAATGTCACCAGCATTACTGAGGTGGGATAATCCACCGTTGAAAAACTTTTTGGTGTTCGGTCGTAGCAGGAATCGAACCCACGACCTTGTGTATGCAAGGCGGACATGCTAACCATTGCACCACGGCGGCTCCCCCCTTTAAAATCGCTCGTGCTCTTTTTGGACAAAAGCTGTAGCTGAAGTAGCTCCACTATATTTGCATAATTCCTTTGTATAGAAATCTAAATGCAATAGATGTAATATAGCATTAAGTGCATCTGTAAAATTTTACTAAATAATTCTGAGTTATATTTCGTGTGAAAATCTACACTCAAGAATTGTTTACTTGTATCCAAAGATTTTAACATTTCTTTAAGGGTTTTGGTATTGATTTCAAGCCAAAGATGGTGTTTCTTCAAAATAAGGACATTTTTCTGGGAGCTAAGTAGCTGTAAACCAAATACAAAATTAGGATACAAATCTTATTGACAGAATTTGCATTCTCTTTTTGCGATATATTAAGATTATAAATAAATGTCGGTTAAAACCCCAAAAACAAAAACATTTTCATAATTAAAAAAAAAATTAACCAAAGATTCCTCAAAATAAATAGTCCCCTTTATTTGAAGTTTGCTTTTTTATATTAAATCCAAAGATTCCGTTAATTTAAATCAAAAATGATTCCCTTTACTTTAGGAAAATTTTGCCTTACTTCAAAGCCATACGACTTTAACAAAGGGACGTAGATTTCAAATACTCATGCTCTAATAAAGACACAGATTTTAGTATTTTATTTATTATAAAGAAATTTGCCCTTAATATTGAATAAATTATATTTTTTCAGTGTAGAATATTTACAACATTTGTATTGCCATTCATAATAATATTTTTTGTATTTTTTTATTTTAACGCAAATTTGTCCTTAATATTAAGTAAATTCCGTGTCCTAAAATTTAGGTTGCATAAGTTTTCATGCAACCTAGATTTTTCAGTGTAGAATACTTACAACATTTTTATCGCCATTCATAACACTGTGTGAAAATTACAATGCCAATATATGCAATATGTCATTATGAGCATATGTCATCGAAATATTTTGATTTAAATAAAATAAAAGAGTGTAATTGGAGTAAAATGCCTTAAATCAACAGTATTGATAATCTAACTAACTCCTCTTCGTTCAGAGGTGCGTGCCTCTGGGTTCTATTTTATTATCAAAAATCATCACTTAATTTTTTATTGCACATTTACTGATGGCATTTTGTTTGTTGCCATTTTTATTTTACTTTTGTTTTGAATTTCCTCGAGAG
This sequence comes from Haematobia irritans, assembly GCF_050003625.1. Classification (NCBI taxonomy): domain Eukaryota; kingdom Metazoa; phylum Arthropoda; class Insecta; order Diptera; family Muscidae; genus Haematobia; species Haematobia irritans. The sequence continues at coordinate 123,882,516 of NC_134397.1, forward strand.
TTTATTTTTCCATCTCTTTTTTGGTGGATGAATGCCCAATCATGGAATGCGGAAATTTTTGTTTATTATAGAAAATGTAGCGCATTTGCTTCTGGCTCTGTACTCTGGCAGCCTGCTGGCTGCCTACCCACCGCCCATGACGATGATGGCGTTGATGATACGCCAATGATTTTTGCCTTTCTTAAAGTTGGAAGTTTTTCTTATTGTTGTTGTTTTAAGTGGTGCGCTTCTTCCTTGCTTTGTCTTGTCTATCGTTGTCATCTCCTCCATCGTCAACGCCGCACTAGTTATGTTAGGCTACGCCATCTATTTATGTTCCTTGTCCAAATGCCGCATTGCATGTGTGTTGCATTACAGCGTTCTCTTTTTTATGCTATTGCATCGCCTGTTGCGGGGACAAAAATCATGTTGCCGTTCTAGTGGTTGCCGATGATTGTGTGACGCTGGCTAAAAGGCACAGTGTTTCGAGGCATATATATTGCGAGGGCAATTTTTTAGGGAGTATTGGTTTTTATTGTTTTTTTTTCTCGAAGTGATTAATAAAATTTGACAACCATTCTAATAGAAAATTAAATCCCAATGGTATTAATTGGCTATAAAAATGTGAGGCAAGCATTTTATTACTATGTTTTTTTTTTTTTTAACAGTCGAGAAAATAATCGACCTATAAAAAAAATCAAAAAATCAATTTTTAAATGTTCTTTTCTATTTATTTTTAAACATTGTCCCTAAACAAATAGATTTATTATAGACTGTAAAGTTAATTCTTCTAAATTTAGACTGTGCGGCTAATCTTCTGTGGAATTTAGGGGGATTAGTGATATTGCTAGGCCAAGAAATTTTCAAATAGAATTACAAATTTGATTGATGAATAGTGATAAATAGAGTTTCATGGAATTTTTTATCTTTAATCCCACGATGCAATATGACTATACGGTCCCGTTATGAACCCTTAAGACATACAAGTGTCAGGTCTATTGATCAACCTTTTAAAGATGGTGTTGTTTTTTTATAGATAAATATAATTTTTTTTTCAATGTGTTGAGAAAATTAAAGAGATTGGCATTAGAGGTGTGCACGTGACACGAAATTGTCGTGACGCACGAAAATTTTTGTGATTCGTGCGTGAGTCACGCTCATGAAAACAGCGTGAGTGTGCGTGAGCGTGATTAACAAACCAAAATGTCGTGCGTGAGCGTGAGTCACGAAAATAATATCTTGTGTGTGAGTAAAGAATTACACTCACGAAAATATTCCTGCTCTCCAACATAAAACGCTTAAGAATTAAATTCAATTACAATTTTTGTGACACCTGGAATGTTAAGAGTTTAATAACACTCTCGATTTTAATAATGCTCATGTTTTCAGACACTTCGGTAAGGTAAATTAATCATAAAATTATTCGTGAGTCACGGGATTTTTCGTGCGTGAGTACAAATTTTCTTTTCGTGAGTGTGCATGAGCGTGAGTCCTACGAAAAATATCGTGCGTGAGTGTGCGTGAGTATGATTTTTCAGTCGCGAGTGTGCGTGAGCGTGAGTAAACTATTACTCACGTGCACACCTCTAATTGGCATCACACCATTTAACATATTCACTTTAGTCAATAGTCTTCAATTTAGTTTACTGCTAATTTCTTTGATTTTTTTATTTATTGTAAAAATTATATTAAAAAAATTGAAACTCTATTCAATGACAATAATTATTAAAATAATTTTTTTTATTATTTTCTTTGCAGGTACGTTTATAAATTCTCAGAGAAAATTGCTCGAAGGTATTATATAAAAATTAATAATTATCCATATTTGATATATCTTAACAGTTTAATCATTTTTTTTAACATTACCATATATATATATATATATATATATATATATATATATATATATATATATATATATATATATATATATATATATATATATATATATATATATATATATATATATATATATATATATATATATATATATATATATATATATATATATATATATATATATATATATATATATATATATATATATATATATATATATATATATATATATATATATATATATATATATATATATATATATATATATATATGCAATAAATTATATTACCTGGTTTTTATTTCTTAACACTGTATTCAAGTGCCACATGCAGTTGATATGTTGTGTGCCTTTTTCTTTTTTTTTGTTACTAGTGCTTTCTAAGTTATTTCTACTTAATTTAGCAGTTGATCTTTTAAATTGACTTTTCTATCGCTAAATTAAACAAACTCCACTATTTTATGTTAGGTTGTTGGTTTTGTGCTATGCCTGTATCATCACGTCTCTGTGAGGCCTTTTTTCGCTTGGATAGCAATAATGCGGTTATTGGTATCTCGAGTATGCATCTCTTCAGGTCGTTTACATTTGTAACACTTACTGTCATTTAATATATGAGAAATTTGTAAAAAAAATAGTAGAAATAATATTCATTATTTTTATCTTAGAAATACTAAAAAATTGCTCCATCAATTAGAGAAGGCTGGAGCAATTTTTTAGATTTTTTTAGGAATACTACACTCAAAAACAAGTAAGGAAAGTCTAAAGTCGGGCGGGGCCGACTATATTATACCCTGCACCACTTTGTAGATCTAAATTTTCGATACCATATCACATCCGTCAAATGCGTTGGGGGCTATATATAAAGGTTTGCCCCAAATACATACATTTAAAAATCACTCGATCTGGACAGAATTTGATAGACTTCTACAAAATCTATAGACTCAAAATTTAAGCTGGCTAATGCACTAGGGTGGAACACTATGTTAGTAAAAAAATATGGGAAACATTTAAATCTGAAGCAAAAAAACTTCGCAAAAGTTTATTTATGGTTTATCGCTCGATATATATGTATTAGAAGTTTGGGAAAATTAGAGTAATTTTTACAACTTTTCGACTAAGCAGTGGCGATTTTACAAGGAAAATGTTGGTATTTTGACCATTTATGTCGAAATCAGAAAAACATATATATGAGAGCTATATCTAAATCTGAACCGATTTCAACCAAATTTGGCACGCATAGCTACAAGGCTAATTCTACTCCCTATGCAAAATGTCAACAAAATCGGAGTTAAAAATTGGCCTCTGTGGTCATTGAGTGTAAATCGGGCGAAAGCTATATATGGGAGCTATATCTAAATCTGAACCGATTTCAACCAAATTTGGCTCGCATAGCTACAATACTAATTCTACTCCCTGTGCAAAATTTCAATTAAATCGGAGTAAAAGATTGTCCACTGTGGTCATATAAGTGTAAATCGGGCGAACGATATATGTGGGAGCTATATCTAAATCTGAACCGATTTCAATAAAATTTGGCACGCATAGCTACAATGCTAATTCTACTCCCTGTGCAAAATTTCAATTAAATCGAAGTAAAAGATTGCCCACTGTGCTCATATGAGTGTAAATCGGGCGAACAATATATATGGGACCTAAATCTAAATCTGAACCGATTTCAATAAAATTTGGCACACTTGCCTACACTACTAATTGTACTCCTAGTGTAAAATTTTAACCAAATTGGGGTAAAACTCTGACTTCTGGGACCGTATTAGCCCATATCGGGCGAAAGATATATATGGGAGCTATATCTAAATCTGAACCGATTTCAATAAAATTTGACACACTTGACAATAGTACTAATTGTTCTTCTTGTGCCAAATTTTAAGCAAATTAGGGTAAAACTCTGGCTTCTGGGGCCATATACGTCCATATCGGGCGAAATATATATGTGGGAGTAATATCTAAATCTGAACCGATTTCTTTCAAAATCAATAGGGTTCTATTCTGAACCAAAACACATACTTGTGCCAAATTTGAAGTCGATTGGACTGCGACCTAGACTTTGATTACAAAAATGTGTTCACGGACAGACGGACATGGCTATATCGACTCAGGAGCCCACCCTGAGCATTTTTGCCAAAGATACCATATGTCTATCTCGTCTCCTTCTGGGTGTTGCAAACACATGCACTAACTTATAATACCCTGTTCCACAGTGTGGTGCAGGGTATAAACAGTGGTACAACGGTAACACTGTTTGGCTCCAATGAATTTTTCATTACTTTTTGCTTTTATGAGAAGAACGAATTTCCCAAAATGGCAGTAACGGTGCGGACACAATGAGTAAATATTCGAGTGAAATTAAAAAAGATTCGTCACCACAGTCAAGACACACATTTTTACCTCATATTGGATATATAACATTTCGGTACGACTGTGTTTCAAGACCTACATCCAAAAAAATTCTTAATTGAGTCTGGAAAAAAGTTTTTACAGGCATACTAACAATTTCCATAAATTGTAATATAAAATTCGTTTAAATTTTCATAGTTCATTATGACTGTTTAAGTTCAAATGTCGTTTTATTAGCTTTTGATAAATAATATAATCATTTTCAATTGTATTCCCGCCGTTAAGATTTGTCAATACCTTTCCGTATGAAAATAAGGACATTTTCTAAAGTCAAATGTCATCAACCCCCGCCTTTCGGCATCCAAGCTTTTTGACATTCTTACTTTGTCACACTCTCGCTTTGGCTTTTCTTCTATGAAGGTAAATATTGTTTCACGATTGTTTATTTAAATAAAGCCCAATATTTTGGTTCAAATTCTAAACCAGTGCATTTCTATTTCTTCTACTTTTATGTGCCACGCATTCAATGACCATAAAACGGCGTACTTTTATTTCTGCTTATATCGAAACGAGTATCCCTTTCGTGAAGATGCAAATATAGTCGATATAAGTGTCCTTCGTTCCATCCAAGATTCGTCTCTATCAAGAAATCTGAAATGTTGACCTTTGGATTTTTGTTTTTGCTCTCATTCATTTGTTTGTCTAAGTCACGTTAAATTCTTACATTTCTTAGACGAATACGAAATAGGTTGACAAATTTTTCATCTTTGAACTTTTCACTTTGTTTTATTTTTTTTTTTTCTATTTGCATAATGATTATATTATTTGCAACATTGTAGTTGCAAAATGTAGCCCTTCTAAACCAATTTTTTGAAATGTAATGTTTTTTGTTGTGTCTTCGTCTGTCCCCTAAGAGTGGCTTTTGGATTATTTTTATTTATAGTCTCGTATTCCAGTTCTTCATTTTTTTTTATAGTCGATGTGGTTAGTGTTTTGTTGCACTACATTTTTTTGTTGCCCATTGTAAGTGTCGGTGTATTGTCGTTTAATTAAATTACACAAATGTTGACTCATGCCATTACATGAAAGTATAATGAACTACACCATTTCCAAATCTAAGTCTATCAGACAGAGAGAAAAATAGCACTACAATATTTCCAATGTAAAAGTGGATTGAAATTGAAATTAAAAATATGATAGACAATTTTTAATAAAAAAAAAATTATTCTGATTATTAATTTTGTTCGGCTTGAGATCATAGAAACAATCGATTATTGATGTGTTTTAGTATTTATTTCCAATATTTCGGTTAGTGCCACTAAACATCTTCTGGGATTTTGTATCTACATACAAAATACAAAAATTAAATTACATTTAATGTTCACAAAAATCACAATATTATTTAAGATATAATTTATAAAAAAATATTAAAAATTTTGTTCAGAAATAATTAGTTTCTATAAATAAAATAATTATTGATCCAATTAAGGTTTTAATTAAAATTGCATCAATTGCGAAGATGATAGTATTAATCACAAAAATAATTATAAATAATAAATGTACTTGATAAAGAAATTAATTCTTTAATCTTCGGCACTTTCAATTAAGTTTTTAATTGATTCAATTAAAAAAGATATGTTTGTGTTCAATCACGCAATTAATTGATCCATTTAATTTTTAATTGTAATGTTTGCAATCACAGAAATTAGAGTCACCAAAGTCAATTAAAAAATTAATTGATCCAATGAAAAACTTAATAACCCAATTATTGATTATAGTAATTGGTGTTTGTTTTAAATAAAAAATAATTTAAATAATAATAAAAAATTCAGATTTAAATTAATGTTTAATTCAACCAATTAAAAAATTAATAAACAGTGTCGAAAAATCAATTTTTTTAATCAAGCATATTTTTTTAATTTGGATCAGTTAATTTCCTAGTTGAATTAAAACAACATTTTTTTCTGTGTATTCTGGTGCTCGTTGTATTTTTACTATTCACAAAATTTAGACTCAAATCTAACCATTATAGCCATGAAGTACATCATTTTAATTATTTTTGGGAATCTTATCAAAATTATCTTGTCGTAATTTGTATGGTCATGGAATTTTATACACACGTGTAATTCATATAATTTTTGAGACATACTTGGGATAAGGAAAATTGTATTAGGCTGTGCAAATTAAAAAAAGAAAATAGTAATAAAATATAAAATAACTTCTTTTTTGTGATAAAAAGTAATTAAAATTAGCACCCGATGTTTATACCCTAAACCACATAGTGGTCAGGGTATAATAAGTTTGATCGGCCAAAAAATGTGCCTACCAGAAATATTGATTTTAGACCCCATAAAATATATACCGATCGACTCAGAATCACCTCCTGAGTCGATCTAGCGCTTGGTGTCCGTCCGTCCGCCTGTCCATGTATTTGTTGTTCACAGGATTCCGGTCGCAATTATTAACCGATTTTGATGAAATTTGGTACAGGGAGGTTTTTGGGCATAAGGACGAACGCTATTGAATTTGGAAGAAATCGGATCAAAATTAGATATAGCTCCCATATATATGTATCGCCCGATTTCGACAAATGGGGTCACGTTGCGCTTTTTTTTTCAAACAGATCGTCACCAAATTTGGCAAAAGGTAATCTTTTCCATCGCCCTTGAAGTCTGCAAAATTTCATCCACATCGGTTCAGATTTAGATATAGCTCTCATATATATGTATCGCCCGATTTTCCCAAATTTGGCCACAAAACCTTTATTTATCAACCGATCTTATTCAAAGTTGGCTAAATATAATCTTCTATAGCACTAACTATATGTGCAAAAAATCATCGAAATCGGTTCAGATTTAGCTATAGCTCCCATATATATGTACCGCCCGATTTTTCTACATTTGGCTATAAAACCCTTATTTATCAACCGATCTTACCCAAATTTGGCTAAATGTAGTCTTCTATAGCACTAATTATATGTGCAAAAAATCATCGAAATCGGTTCAGATTTAGATATAGCTCCCATATATATGTATCGCCCGATTTTTCTAAATTTGGCCATAAAACCCTTATTTATCAACCGTTCTTACCCAAATTTGGCTAAATGTAGTCTTCTATAGCACTAACTATATGTACAAAAAATCATCGAAATCGGTTCAGATTTAGATATAGCTCCCATATATGTATAACCCGATTTTGAAAAATTCGCCCCTAATAACCTTATGTTTGACCATACAGGCCTCATTTCTTAACTGATCTTACTCAAATCTTGCACAAGGTAACCTTTTGTGGTATTAATCAAACCCGCAAAATATTATGCAAATTGGTTCAGATTTAGATATAGCTTCCATATATATGTATCGCTCTATTTTCCCAAATTTGGCCATAGTACTCTTATTTATTAACCAATGTCACTCAAATTTCAAATTTTGATGTACTAGCCGATAGTATTTATATGTACTTGTAGCTCTTACATAAGAATATTCCTCGATTTTTACAAATTTACCCACACTAATTGAACGATTTTCCCTTTTTTAATAATGGGTTCAATATTAGTGGCCTACTAACTCCGTAGGTGCAATATCAACACAGCCAGTGTTGCTAGAAGTAGGGTAAATTCACTATATGTAGGTTTTTCTAATATTTAGCGTCTTGTAGGGACGTAGGGCCACAATGTAGGACATGTTCACTCAACACAATTTGTAATAATTTTTACATTTTGGTGGCTCTAGAGGAGGAAATTAGAAGCCGGCAAGGCTTGATCTTTAACAATGTGTGGTAAACTTTATTCCTGTAGAAAATTTTGGCAAAATTTTATTTCTGTAGAACATTTTGTCAAAATTGTATTTCTATAGAATTTTTTTTTCAAAATATTATTTCTATAAAAAATTTCGATTTTACGTCGCCGATTTTTTGCCCACTTTATCAGAAACGCCTTCCATAAGTAAAATAAGTATCAACGATGAGGACATCGAAACACTTTTTTCTGAAATTCTTACCGAAATTACTGTGCACTCGCGGTAACGTGAACTAATTAAAACCAAGAGAGTTCACGTTAGTGAAAATGTTCATATTAGCGAACTTCAGCGAATTTCAGAACAAAACATAGACATATTTGGGAGTTTTACAACGTTCTAGCGTGATAGTCTTTTATTTTTGTTATTAGTAATATTAAAAACTTTATTTAATTGCATGAAAAAATTAAAAAAAAATGTGACAAATATCAGTGGGTATGGAATTATAAAGCTATTTAAATTAATATTTAAAATTCAAGAATAAAGCCAAACTAGATCTCTAAAAAATTCCGTAAGTACGAGCAATTTTAAATTCGGTTTACGTCGTTTCGATTAACGTCGTCAAATTCCGGAACCAATCACGACGTAAATCGAGGGATTACTGTATTGTCAAAATTTTATTTCTATAGAAAAATTTCTCACAAAAATTTGTTTATATAAACTTTTTCCAAAATTTTATTTTTATAGAGATTTAACAAAAAAGATTACTAATTTGGGTAGAATTCTACCAAGTGTGGCAAACGTGGTAGCAATACAAATTTATATACTAAGTTATATCGTTGCATATTCATGTTTTAAGATAATAAAGTACTTAGAACCATTTTTGTTTTGTAAAATTTTTTAAATTTAACGAAAAATATAGTAGGGAAATTGTTTGGGAATGTATGGGAAAGTAGGGAACTTTTTTTGTCCTTGTAGGGTAAACCGAACATTTTCCCTGGCAACATTGACTATGAGCTATAGTCAGATTGACACAAAGCACCCATAGACATGTACCCCTTAATTTTCTTAAATATGCAACTGCGGTTTATCTCCCAGACCTATATGTTACCCCACAAATGCTTATGATTACTAATTCTGTAATGGTGGTTTAGGGTATGATATAGTCGGCCCTGCCCGACTTTCTACTTTACTTACTTGTTTTTTCTTGTGTGCGTTGACGGTATCAATTATTTTAAAAGTGATAGATATCCGGCTTAACCGCAGTTCAAAAATTTTTAAAAGTCGAAAAGGCAAGTTTCCGAATTTCGAAAAATCGATTTTATAATTCTGATTAGAATCGCTAATTTCGGAATGATAAATAATCTATAAATATGTATCTTTAAAAGAATCACTAAAATCTGTAAACAGTGTTGTCCTGTTCTTCGTTTCTGTTTTTTTGTAGTGCACTCACTTTTCTCGCTTAACCATTTGAAAGGCTAAGCGTTTATCGTGCCTTAAATATAGGCTCACAGCTTAAGGCAAAAGTGTGCTGCTTATTTATTTGGTTTTGGTTTTTCTTTTTTTATTGTTCGTCTGTCCATCCTATTTCAAAGTTTTCCTCACATGGCCGGCCCTATCACCATCCGCTGCTATTTAAAGTTAACACATTTTTCCACCATTGTCTATGGGTGCTTAGTCGTCCATTGTGTCGTGCCGTGTCGTGTGGTACGTTTTGACCTTTGCCATGCATTCCATAGGAATGCATGTCGCCTCATTTTATGCCTGGCCTTGTTTAAAGCTGTTTTCACAGTTTTGTTTTACTTTCGGATTGGAATTTCATTTCCTTGTTTATTATTATGACAGTTGCCTCTTTACACTCTTGATATATTTTTGTTCAATCAATCGCGTTGTTGTTTTTTTTTCTGATTTTATAGCCTTATAGGCTTTGATGGAAATGTGAAAGACAAATCTCTGTTAGTCTTATAAATTGTTTTTATGTTGATGATGGGAATGTAAACACACGTGTTATTTGGGTTTGGGAGGTGATTTGCTTTCATTTTATTATAAAATTTACCGGAAGGGCAATGTCTTCATTATCTTCCATTATTTTTCTTAAACTATGGCAAATGGGAACACAATATTCCTAAGTATTTTGGATTAGCTCAGTTTTTGTAGTAAATCACTTTTTGATAAACTTTCAGAGAAGGCCTCATCAAAGCTAAAATTTGCGGTTATATACGTTTGTTCGCCGGGTTTTTCTATCAGTTTGGGGAGATGGTGTCCCATTCGATTAGATTCGATTGAAGAGAAAAATTGTTCCAAGGTCTTCATTTGGCTTGTCACTCTAAAGAAGTCAACGACATCCAGACGAGATGTTAGCCTACAATGAAAGGTTTATTTTAGAAAATTTTAACTAGAATAATTTACTAATGCCAATATGATACTAATACATGATACTCTCATATTTGTTTTGGTAAGGGTAGGAAAACGTTATGCATCTGACCCGTGCGCCGGACTCCATCACAGTCAACCGGCTAAAAACCTATCCATCCCATATCTCGGAGCATGATTACCATCTCGGAATCTCTTTCGCATTACTTCGAGGTGGTCCGTCACTGCACTTTTTAGACTGCATCCAGACTGAAGCTTACATCACATTATTAATGTCGTCGTGTCCAATGTCAACCTTTTTCGTGCGGAGAACGTGTTCTACAAAACGCCTTATACCTCTCCCTTTGTACCATCTTGTGGATTATATTTATCGGAATGATATGTCCAATTTCATTTGCAAGCGCTGCCGCTCTTCTGCCCACCGGCTACATCGGCATCATCCGTGACCTCTTTTGCTTCCTAACTATAGTATTTTCAGCTGCATTTCCCCACCCGATGCAGATACTTTCTTGGTAACGGAATGACAAACTTATTATACCCCCGTCACCATTCTATAGAAAAATTTCTTAAAATTTTATTTCTATAGAAATATTTCACAAAATTATATTTCAATAGAAAATTTTCATTCAATAGAAAAATTTCTCAACATTTTATTTCTATAGAAAATTTTCTCAACATTTTTTTTGAAACTTAACAAAATTTTATTTTTATAAACTTTTTCCAAAATTTTATTTCTATAGAGATTTGATTTAGCAAAACATCAAGAATTCTACTAATCTACCAAACAGAAAAAATCTACTTTTTTCTATCTACTGTGGCAACCACGGGAGCCACAGTGGTGCAATGGTTAGCATGCCAGCCTAGCATACACAAGGTCGTGGGCTCGATTCCTGCTTCGACCGAACACCAAAAAGTTTTTCAGCGGTGGATTATCCTAACTCAGTAATGCTGGTGACATTTCTGAGGGTTTCAAAGCTTCTCTAAGTGTTTTCTGTGCAATTTAGAACGCCGTTCGGACTCATCTATAAAAAGGAGGTCCCTTGTCATTGAGCTTAACATGGAATCGAGCAGCACTCAGTAATAAGAGAGAAGTTCACCAATGTGGTATCACAATGGACTGAATAGTCTAAGTGAGCCTGATACATCGGGCTGCCACCTAACCTAACCTACTTTCTTGGTACGTCTCTTCTCTATATTTTTTCTCTTGCCATAATTAATTGCCGATTATTAGTCGGTGTATCGATCTGCCTTTGTCTCGTTCTTTCATGTCTATTGTTTGATGTTCGGTATCGAGTATTTCGGGCCTTGTTGATTGGTCTCGAAAATCTTTTGCCGCTCAATCGCCTGGAGGTCTTAAGGTTCGTTCCTTCTATTACTAACGCGGCTTCCCCTGATACTGTGCGGTATGCTGAAATGATTCTCAGAGCTGCCGCATGTTTTTCAGCTTATCTGTACTGAAAGCTCTTTTTTCGCTCTAGTTCGCCTCTGTTGGGTCAACGCCCAGATCTCACATCCATAGAGGAGTATACTTTTAGTCATCTCCATGAGTATCCTTCCTCTGCTTGGAAGAGTACTCCCTATGTTTGCTATCTGTGAGACAGGAACAGATTCACTTAATGTCATAATGCATCTATTGCCTGCAGACATATTAGCCAAAAATTCAGTTACAACAACATCTGTGCGGTGGCGCGAAAAGAAAAAAAAGCACTGTTCTCAAAATAATGTCAGATATGCCAAACATAGGGCATTACACTCTGGCGAAACCCCTTTTCGCCAAGAAATTTGAAACACTTATTCCCAACAGTGAGAAGTCTCCAGGGAATAAAAGTTATACAGATATCTAACACCGATGATTCCAAATTGGATAAACCCATGCGAATTGGAGTAAAAAAGACCTGGAACTTAAAATCAGGCTGAAATATATAAGTAATAAAAGTGATGGTAAATTGGCTGAGAAGTAATCATCCTACAATTGTTGACATAAATATAAACGGCCATAAACTGCAGCAAATCTTTCAACGAGATGGCTGAGCAGTACAATATTCACACAATATTGGTGCTTGACCACAGGAACATACCAGTGAACTGTGAAGAGGATAAGTTAGAAGGACTGGGACCATCCTGATATATTCCAGGGGAACTAGAATCTGTTCTTGAGAACACACAAAAACATTTCTGATTCAATAACCAAATTAATTGATCCAATTAATTTTTTAATTGAAATGTCCTCAATCACAGAAATTATAGTATCAATTAATAATTAATTGATCCAATTAAAATATTAATTGATAATATTAATTTTCGTGATTGATTTTTATTACAATAAAAAAATGTTGAATCAATTAAATTTTTAATTGAATATATTTTAAAACACAATTAAGACTTTTATTGGAAATTTTTTTCTGTGAAGGGTCCAAGGAAATATGGCCCCAATTAAATATAAACCGCACTCTAGATATGCTAGTATTTCCAAGACGTCAGATATCACTTCTGATATCTGCAATAACGTGTCGCTGACTGTAATGGGGTGGAGGAAAAGCAGTCAATTGAACTCCTCTAGTGTGCATACTCAGGCAGCCAACCTGTAATAAAATCATTAGACTCTGTCTCAACTCGAAAACGGCCATAGACTGCAGCAAATCTCTCAATGATATGGCTTAACAGTACGATATTCACAAAATATGGTGCTTTGCCACAGTAAAACACCAGCGAACTGCTTAGCGGGGGAGTTAGCAGGACTAGGAAGCAGAGAATGAAGCCGCCGAGTCGCGCCGCCGATTTCAGTCGCCGCCGTTCATTTTTGGCCAGTCGACGCCGCCGCCGAATATGTCGACTCACCGTGACTCAAATTTAGCCGCCAATTAATCAAACATATCGATTTAAATCAGAAAAATGTATTACTAATTGTCGTATTTTATCCAAAATTTTGAATCTTCCACCCACAATCAATCAATTTCACGCTGCTATAATAAATTTGCAAAAACTTAGCTCAGAAAATGTAAATGTATTGTAAATTTGATTGTAAGATTGGTTGTACAACTAATCTCAAACACATTCGAATAACTTCAAATTGATTTTATAATGGATAATCAGCGTTGCCAGAATTGTTTCACCAAAAACCGCTAGATTTGTCCAAAAAACTAGCCAAAAAAAGCTAAAAAATAATAAAAAAAGCTGGAAAAAAGCTAATTTTTTTTTTTGTATCAAAAGTCACATTTTTGATTGAAATTTAACAAACTTAAAGGCTTTATTTCACTTAAAATGCATATTATTTTAATTGTATTCATTTTATTTCCATTTCTGTGAGACTGTAAGAAAATCTATGTCATATTATTTAAAACCCATTCTAACTGTCTTACAAGTTTATACTGAATAACTTTTATTCGAAAATTTCCCATACAAACCTATTGTCCAATTTTCGTAAATGTAAATCCATTCCATTAATAAATAGCAGATTTGTTTTGATCCTATCACTACGAATTTTTTATTGCATTTTTTTGATGTTAAAAAAAATAATACCACATTCAAAACTTTATTTCCTTAATTATTTCTATGTTCGGTTCCAAAGATTTTGTACACTAATGATTTTGGTATTGTTTCAGAGTCAAATTTGAATTTATTCGTTTTTTCATCTTTTTCTTCATGAGCTATCACAGTGCTTTAAAAACGTGCTAACGACAACTTAAATTTCCAAATTCAGACTCGACTTTAAGTAGAAATTATTCTGTGTATACGTTTTAAAAATAAAATAATGAAAAACCTCTTCTATTTTTGAACGCTATTTTGGTTTGTGGTCAAGATACAAAAACTCCACAAATATAAAGACTATTTAATTAATTTTAAGAATTTCTTAGAATTGACCCTAGCCTTCTTTCGTGAAAAGATACCCATTTTTAAGTTGAATCACTTAACTAGAATGACAAAACGACTTTATCGGCTTTTGGACAAGGAAAACTGTTTATATAAGTGAAATTCACAAATGCTATTATAACCAAAATTCGCGTTCGTATTTTAAAGACATGAAATATTTGGCCTCATGACAATATTTTTTCAGTGTACAAAGCAATTCACATCTACTATTTTAATTTAGTAATATAATAATAACTTTAGAATACGTATTAAAATAACATAAAAATGATACCGAGTCAAATGCTATTATTCCTAATAATTTACTGACAGTTTATATAAGGAATTTGTATGGTAATAGTAGATTTAAAGTTTACGATAACTTTTATGAATACGAGGAAAAAACTTTACAACAAGGTGTATTTGCTGCAAAAATGCCCGCATAATGGCTGGAATAATTATTAAGGCTTCAACTGAGCTTTGAAATATACGGAAAACCTTATTCTGGCAGCAAGACTTAGATAAAAACGAAGTTTTATCCATATTTCAATAAAAAAAGCCAAAAATAGCTAAAAGGGTCATAAACAAAAGCCAGAAAAAAAGCTAAAAGCTAAATGCATTTTTTTCCCGCTAAACGTCTTCAAAAAAAGCCAAATCTAGCGGGAAAAAAGCTAAATTGGCAACGCTGTGGGTAATTGTCCGCCGCAGAATGGACAAATTTATATCGGCTTAGCCGTCAAGCCGCCGCCGCCGGAGGCAAAAATCTAGTGTCAGCCGCCGCCGACAAAAATGTGTCGGCTTCATTCTCTTCTAGGAAGTACCTTAAATATTCCAAGGGAAGTAGAATCTGTTGGCTACCTGCAAGCGCGTACTGCGGAAGAAGGCACATTTTGCTTCAAGCATATATATTTTCAGGGTTGGTCCAAACAAAATATTGTTTATATTGTTCAAATATATTATGTTTCACCTTATACTGGTAGTAAAAAATGTTAATGAAATTTTCTTTGTGTGTATATATTTTTAAGGCGCCAATTGGTTACTTCCATTATATTGCTTGCAGCATACTCTCTAGGTCTCTCTTTCTAAAAACATATATGTTTAAAGGCTATTTCCAAATTAATATATGTTTGCATCTAAGCATATTATATTTACAAACATGTTATGTCCCAAACATAATATGTTCTAACATATTAACATATATGTCCCAAACATGTTATGTTAGTTTACGAGCATTATATGCTTGTACTTAAAAATATTATTGAAAGGGTTGGGGGGATTTCAAAGCAGAGAAGTGGAGCAACCAGGTGATTTGTTGTTTGGTGAAATACCCCTGTAGAAAGCAAGTGGACTGTATGAGCGGGTTTTGTTGATTATTTCTCAGAGCAATGAGAAACAATCAACAATGTTATGAGGAAGTAACCACCGGAAAGAAAATAAATGATAACACAGAGTTGTTTTAGTTTAGATGATAATACAATGTTTTATTGAAAATAGAGAAGAAAGTAAAGGAGAGGAGAAATGGTTTTTGATGCTCACCGTTTGAAAGTTGGAGGGAAAGTGAATACAAAAGAAAGCGTCTTAAACCGATGAGAGCTTAGAGTACTAAATTCATTTAGGAAAAATTCACAATAGATTTTTATCGATAATAATTTAGTAAGATTTTACTAAAAGTTATTGAAAATAATTCACATTTATGATTCAAAGCAAAATAGAGAGTACAATTTAATTCATAATTCATTAATTCAAAAATGCAATTCATTAAAGAGTAATTCATTGAAATTCATTAAAAATTCATAAAAGAAAATCATAAATAAATAATAATAAATTCATAATAATTTGGACAAACGTGAAGTTTGTCCAATTATGTTAAAACATTTGAGTTCCAAACATATAATTTTTACACCCAAACATATGAAAAAACAGTCTTTTTCGTCCGTGTAGCTTTAGACTAATGGCGGACCTGGAAAGTTTTAACTTGAACAGTCTGCTAATGTTTTTGGTACAATCCGGTTGGTTCCACAGAACAAAAATCTAACCTAACTCAACCTGCATTAATTTTCCATTCTTTTTTTCGTTATTTAATTATCCAAAATTTAATTTTTCATTTAAAACTTACAAATTGCGCATTTGCTAAGACTTTTCCAAAATAACTTCATCGGAAGTGGAAACATTTATATGGGGCATCTTTGGATTCGCTTAAAATATTATGTTTTTTTGGAAAACTTTTATTTTGTTTCGTTTAGAGTTTCTATATGGAAAATTGTTTCGTAACTACAATATAAGGCCCTTGGGAGCTTTGCCTTCTCGACTTTTTTTCCCTAGTGGATAACTAAGGTGTAATTTTGTTTAATCATTGAGAAAATATTACAAATGTTGCACTTGAATATCGTAAAATCAATAATTTAGGGTAATTCTGTTTTTTTTTTCCTCTTTTATTTTCATTTCACTCAAATTTCATGGCTTATGCTTGTGTTAGAATTGGTCACATTCTTCCTGATGTCCCTTGTTTGTTAAATCGATAAATTTTCTTTATTGTCTGTGATGACAATGCCACATTGAATTTTTTTATCTTTGTCATTGTCAGAATCACAGAATTCTTGAGAAATAAAAAAAGACTTTGCCCAGATTTATTCACACTATTTTTCATTGTATTTCTTAGTTTCCATTTTGTCTTGATGTTATTCCTCAAGAGATATGCTTTTATTCTACTCGAGAACATCAAAATCACAATTAAGATAGACGTGCCCAAATTTATATTTTTCAACAAAGATGCCAAAGCTTTCATTTTGTTTTTTGCTTTTTGTTTATTATGGGGGAATTCAACTATTGCTCGGCATATGATAGTGTTGAAGACATATTGAAATCATTTGGACAAAAAAATTAAATAATAATAATAATAAAAAAAAAACAAGTTTATATTTACTCTCATCAAGTATATAAAGAGTAAATTGTATCAATTTTTTTATACTTGTTAAGCTGGTCAATGATTTTGCAATAAGAGAGCAATTCACACAATGAAATAAGCATGCCCGGTTCCAAAGATGTTGTCTTAACAATAATGATTTTGGTATTGATTCCGAGCCAAAGAAGCGTAGAATTGAAATAAGGATATTTTTAAATCACAATCATTTTCTAAATTGAAGTTTTGCGAACTTGGTTCATTTCTACTTTTACCAACAGCAACAGTAACCCAAAATCTGTTTAAAAAATAACTAACAATGGCGGAATTGATATGCGTAACTTAACGAACATGTTTTAACCCTTATGCGCCGTTCAGAATATAAGTTTATCCGGGCGGAATGTCTGTGTTTTTGTAAAGAATCTTCCAGTGTGGTCAATCGATAGGAATTGTTGGCGATGACTAAAAAAATCGATAAATGTTGTATCGATCCCATTAACAAGCAGCAGAATCGATTATGCCATCGAACATAACTTATAGTGGGATATTTTTAACACAACCACTGTCGTCCGGATAAACTTATAGTCTGGACGGCGCATTAGGTAAAACTTCTACATATGTCATTTATATTTATATGTCATATGCTGAATAGTTTCTTCTTAAATAACCAAACAAATTATGTCAAAAAATAAAGTATTATTTAATTAATTATGCCAAATTTTTTCATTTTAAAATTTTTCGCCCAAAACTTTGAATTGGACCAATAAAACCTAACATAACATTAGTACACAGAAAAAATATAATAAAATTATTTCGAATAAAAAGTTGATGATACTGAAACCGTAATCAATTAAAAATTTTAAAAATCTAATTAAAAAACAAGTATATATGGCCGTAAGTTCGGCCAGGCCGAATATTATGTACCTTCCACCCTGGATAGCGTAGAAACTTCTACGAAAGACTGTCATCCACAATCGAATTACTTGGGTTGTGGTATCTTAAATCGTTTTCTAAATTGTTAGTCCATACGTGGTATATATTAGACAAAAAAGGTATGTGTAGGTAAGTCTACAAATAATTACGAATCGATATGGACTTTTGCACGGTACGTAGGGAGCCGAATTAAAATATGGGGGTCGCTTATATGCGGGCTATATACAATTATAAATTTTATATGGACCAATTTTTGTGTGATTGGGGATCGATTTATCTTTAAACAATCTATGTAACATCTGAAATATTTTATGTTACTATAATTATAAGATTATAAATCTTATTGTATGTGAGGCAATAAATAAACTAAAGAAAAAACAAGTATATACGGCCGTAAATTCGGCCAGACCGAAGCTTATGTACCCTCCACCATGGATTGCGTAGAAACTTCTACTGAAGCCGATGGCAAGGTAGCTTAAAACTTCCCAACAACGTAATATATACCACATAGTCCATACGTGGTACAAAAGGGTCGATTAAATACGTATATAATTAAGTTTCCATAGAAATAAAATTTTGACAAAATAAAATTTTGACAACATTTTCTATAGAAGTACAATTTGGAAAAAATTTTCTATAGAAATAAAATTTTGACAAAATTTTCTATAGAAATACAATTTTGTCAAAATTTTCTATAGAAATAACATTTTGACAATGTTTTCTATAAAAATAAAATTTTGGTAGATT
This sequence comes from Haematobia irritans, assembly GCF_050003625.1. Classification (NCBI taxonomy): domain Eukaryota; kingdom Metazoa; phylum Arthropoda; class Insecta; order Diptera; family Muscidae; genus Haematobia; species Haematobia irritans. The sequence goes on from NC_134397.1 coordinate 123,901,219, forward strand.
ATTTTTGGCTCGAGTGGCAACCATGATTATGAATCGATATGGACCAATTTTTGTGTGATTGGGGATCGGCTATATATAACTATAGACCGATATGGACCAATTTTGGCATGGTTATTAGCGGCCTTATACTAACACCACGTTGCAAATTTCAACCAGATCGGATGAATTTTGCTCCTCCAAGAGGCTCCGGAGATCAAATCTGGGGAACGGTTTATATGGGGGCTATATATAATTATGGACCGATATGGACCAATTCTTGCGTGTTTGTTAGAGACCACATTCTAACACCATGTTCAAAATTTCAACTGGATCGGATGAATTTTGCTCCTCCAAGAGGCTCCGGAGGACAAATCTGGGGATCGATTTATATGGGGGCTATATATAATTATGGACTGGTATGGACCAATTCTTGCATGGTTGTTAGAGACCATATACTAACACCACGTACCAAATTTCAACCGGATCGGATGAAATTTGCTTCTCTTAGAGGCTCTGCAAGCAAAATCGGGGGATCGGTTTATATGGGGGCTATATGTAATTATGGACCGATGTGGACTAATTTTTGCATGGTTGTTAGAGACCGTATACTAACACCATGTACCGGCCGAATCGGATGAAATTTGGTTCTCTTAGAGGGTCTGCAAGCCAAATTTGGGGGTCCGTTTATATGGGGACTATACGTAAGAGTGTCATTGTCATTGTTTTACAACTGTGGAGGAAGAAATTAATACGTCAGGTTTATACAAAAATTCTCAAAGATTTTTTTATTTTTCATTTCTTTTGACAATACAAATATTGAGAATTCAAGGCTTACTGTTTTAAATTTTGATTACATAGAAACAAGTAAATTAAACTAAAGTTGTGTGAAGATGTATGCTACATTTACTCCCCCACTAGAGAGTTTGTTTACAAGCTCTCGATAACTGAACTCTCTTTGGAATCCGGGTTGAACGTCTTAAATCTCTTTTAGGTGCTTCGACAACAACTGTGTCATCGTATATGTCGTCATTAAAAATGAAGGCGGGTCTGAGTCGGTCAATTGAAATTACTTTCATACTTCCATTAACGTCTACTGTAAAAATTTTATTAGTTCGCTTCACAACTTTATAAGGACCACTGTAAGGTTGTTGAAGAGGTTTTTTCAAATACATGCGAATAACTTTCTAGATCTTTGTGAACAAAAATACTGCGATTGTTCTTATGCACAATTTTAACAGGTTTGAGTGAATTCATTTGTCTCTTAAGATTTTGAACGAAATCATCGTTGGAAGGATTTTCATTTGATTCGTGTATGAAATCACTGGGAAGACGGATTGGACGACCGTAAACAAGTTCGGCAGGTGATGCTCCGAGATCTTCTCGTAAACTGGAGCGCAGTCCCATAAGTACAGTAGGTAAAATATCGTACCAATTTTGCTTGTTGTGACATTTTATGGCTGTTTTTAAAGAGCGATGCCAGCGTTCTATCATACCATTAGCGGATGGGTGATATGGTGTTGATCGAATTCGTTTTGATCCGAGTAAGGTAGATATTTCCCTAAACAGTTGAGATTCGAATTGACGTCCTTGGTCAGTTGTAATTTTGAAGGGAACGCCAAAACGAGATATCCAACCACTATAGAAAGCCTCTGCTACTGTTCTTGCACATATATCTTCAAAAGGAATGGCTTCTGCCCATCGGGTAAACCTATCAATGCAAGTTAGAAGATATGTATAGCCTTTGCATGATGGTAATGACCCTACCAGATCAATGTTGATGTGGTAAAATCTTTCTGAGACTTGAGGGTAGGATCCTATTGCACTGCGTGTGTGCATGTTTACCTTTGAGCGTTGACATTGAATGCATTCTTTAACAAATTTCTTGATATCCCTCTTCATGCATGGCCAAACGTAACGTTCCTGAATTAGTTTCGTTGTTACATTTATGCCTCCATGAGATAATCCATGAAGTGAATCGAAAACAATTTTTCGGAATTTGAGTGGAATGAATGGTCGCACATTTTTAGAGATGTCGCAATATATTGGAGGTATTCCAGGATCAATTGTAATGGACTTGAGAACTAAAGATGATGATGAATCTTTCAGCAACGCCTGAAGTTCTGCGTCGTTTATCTGAGATTTAGCTAACTCTTCGTAGTCAATTGAAGTAGGGGTTTCGATAGTTGATATTCGAGACAATGTGTCTGCAACTATATTTCCTTGTCCACTTATGTGCCGAATATCAGTTGAGAATTGTGAAATAAAGTCTAGCTGACGGAACTGTCGTGGGGATGCTTTCTCAGGTTTTGGTTTGAAAGCAAACGTCAAAGGTTTATGGTCGGTGAATATGATAAATTGACGTCCTTCGAGCATGTATCGGAAATGCTTGACAACTTTATAGACTGCGAGTAGTTCTCGGTCGTAAGTGCTATATTTCTTTTGAGTTTCATTCAATTTTTTAGAAAAAAAACTCAGTGGAACCCAACCGGATTGCGTCTGTTGCTGTAGTACGCCTCCTACGGCAGTGTCGGAAGCATCAACCATTACGCAAATAGGCTTGTTTTCTTCTGGATGAACCAAAAGAACTGCTTTTGACAGGTCATCTTTGCACTTGTTGAAAGCGTTCTCCGCGTTATCATTCCATACTATTGGGTTTTTATCGTTCTTTTTGTTGCCCTTTTGGAATTCAAGCAGGGGTATTTGGGTTTCAGCAGCATTAGGAATAAATCTGCGATAAAAATTCATCATAGCGAGAAAGCGTCTAACTTCTTTGACATTAGTTGGCTTTGGAAATGAAGATATGGCTTCTACTTTGTCAGGAAGCGGTAAAATTCCATCTTTGCTAACTTGATGACCCAGAAATTTCACGATTTCTTTTCCGAAAACACATTTGGCAAGATTTATTACCACGCCAAAGTCATTTAGCCGTTCGAAGAGTTGTTTGAGATGACACTGATGTTCTTCCTCAGAGCTAGATGCTACCAGTATGTCATCCAGGTATGCGTAACAAAAATCGAGACCACGAATAACTTCGTGAATGAACCTTTGAAATGTTTGACCAGCATTGCAAAGTCCAAACATCATATAGGAAAATTCAAAAAGTCCAAACGGTGTTATTATAGCCGTTTTCTGCACGTCTTCGGGAGCCACGGGAATTTGATTATATGCACGTACTAGATCTATTGTAGAGAATATTTTCTTACCATGTAATCCGAAACCGAAATCGTGAATATGTGGCAAGGGGTATTTGTCAGGCTTCGTAATTGCGTTTAATCTCCTATAATCGCCACAGGGTCGCCATTGCCCGTTCTTCTTTTTTACCATGTGTAAGGGACTGGACCAGTTGCTTTTTGAAGGACGACATAATCCTAGTTCCATCATATAGTTGAATTCACGTTTTGCACGTTTCTAGTTGTTCAGGTGAAAGTCTGCGCGCTTTCGAAGTAACTGGTTGACCTTTGGTTTCTATTACGTGTTGAACATTGTGTTTTCTCGTCATTGATGTAGTGCAGGGATTGGTCAAATCTGGGAAACGACGTAAAATTTCGTGGTAGGAATGCGTGGAGTCTACGGTTTTTATCTCCGCATTTTCCGATGTTTTTATATTACATGACGATTGTAATCCGGTTTTGTTATCTATTAACTTCCTCTTTTGAATATCGACTAACAACCCATAATATCGAAAAAAATCTGCCCCAATTATAGGATGTTGGACGTCAGCGACGATAAATTTCCAAGTGAAATTCCTTCGCAAACCGAGGTTTGGTGTGAGAATTGTATCTCCATATTGGGGTTCCATTGGCTGCGAATAGGGTGTACTGTTCAACATTGCGCCGTGACTCGTTTTTTCTGGGCGGAAGAACTGAAATGTCGGCTCCTGTATCAACTAAAAAATTTGTGCGAAGTTCTGGGTCGTAAATAAACAGGCGATTTAAATTTGACTGTCGGCCACTAGATTCTTCTAGTGACCGCCCTGTGGGTTTTCCGGAAGAGCAGATTTGAACGAACAGGGTTGGCGACAGCAACGAGCATTTCTGCCAAATTTTCTATGATAATAACATACCTTTTGTGATGAACTGCGGCTTCTTTGCTGTCCATTTTTGGAAAATGAACGGGACTTACGATTTTTACCGACTTGCAATTGTTGTACTGCATTGGTTAGTGCAGCAATTTGTTGGCGTAGTTCATTGACTTCTGAAGAATCTTGAATCGATGACACGTTAGGTAGACTACCAGATATATCTCCGATTTTATCTGCCATAATGGCGAGGTTGTTTAAAGTCTCTGACGATATAGCAAGAATTGCTTGCATTTGTGAGGGAAGTCTTTGAAGCCACATTGTTCTCAATATTTCGTCTTTTACACCTCCATTAGCTAAATTTCGCATCTCGCGTAATAAGGAACTTCGTTTTTTATCTCCGATAGGCATCTCGTTAAGCAAGCGTTGAATCCTCTTTTCCTCAGAAATAGAGAAATGGTCGATGAGACGCTTCTTCATTCGAGTGTACGCATCGGTTGGTGGTTCCAAAATTATGTCACTTACTTGGGCCAACAATTCGGGGTCAAGCTCAGGCAATACAGTGAAGTATTTTGACCGTTCCGTTGATATGTTATAATTTTCGAACTGAGCTTCCAATTGCGCAAACCAGACGGCTGGATTTTCCTTCCAGAATCTTGGGATTCGTAGGTTTATAGTTGAAGGATGTGCCATTGTGGATGAATTTCCTAGTTCGCCTGATTGCTCTCGGTTTTGTTGGCTAGATTGTCCTTTGAGCATTCTATTCCAAAAATTCGAATTAAAAACGCGTGTGGAAAGGTCTGAGGTCACCAATTTGTGGAGGAAGAAATTAATACGTCAGGTTTATACAAAAATTCTCAAAGATTTTTTTTATTTTTCATTTCTTTTGACAATACAAATATTGAGAATTCAAGGCTTACTGTTTTAAATTTTGATTACATAGAAACAAGTAAATTAAACTAAAGTTGTGTGAAGATGTATGCTACACAACCAAAGAAACTTTTCATAAAAGTACGAAAATTTTCGTACTTTTTACGAAGGAAAGTTCTCACAAATTTTTCGTAGTGTGTAAGAAAAAAATTCCTTCTTTTTATGAAGAATATTCGAACATTTTATGAAAAATCGTCGTACTTTTTATGAAGCAATTTCGTTCTTTTTATGAAAATGTTTCGTACTTTTTATGAAAAACTTTCGTACTTTTTTTTTAAAAAAATGTTCGAACTTTTAGAAAAAAATTTTATAGTCGAAAGTGTATTTGGTTGTAGTAACAAGTGTGAAAAATGTCATCACTACTTTACATCTTAAGTTTTTAATAATTTTTAGTTTTATTGCTTCACTTTTATTCATAACATGCTGTCACCCAAATGAGAAGTATCATAGACATGCATTAAAAAAAAAAGGAATACACCAAGCACATTATCAGAGGCAATTTTATGTCACGAACGGAAATTTTACAACTTCAATGAAACTTCTTTGTTATTTCAAAGAAAATGTTTCGTACTTTTTATGAAGAAATTTTAACGCTGAATGTATTCATAAATTCCTAAAAACTTCTTCACAAAACTAATGAAATTTGAAGAAAGTTTCGTTGAAAGTACGAAACTTTTACAAAGAAAAATTAGTGTAGAATATTTCGTAGACGTTTCATATATTCGTAAAATGTTCTTCGTAAAATTTACGAATGAATGAAAATTCGTTGTTTTAATGAAGAATTCACGAAGAATAGTTAATGAAGAATTCTTCGTAAAATTAACGAAGAGAAATCTGTTTTATGTGTTTTGAAAATAATATAATAATAAATAATAAAAAATAATATTAATTATACCAATTATTTGGAAAAGGAAGTGAAGTTTATTTAAATAATTAAAAAAGAATCTCAATTAAAAAATTATTTCAGTTTTGCAATCAAAATCAAATAATTTTCTAATTGAACCAATTACTAAAGTAAATGAAAATTTCGAAAAAGATCTATAGAATTTTTATTATTTTCGTGATTGAAGAAAAATTCAATTAATTTCCTAATTTAGTCAGAAAAAAATGTGTTACACAGATCCAAATTTTTTTCTGATTCACTCAGACGATCTTGCTATACAAAAAATTTCGATTACTCGATATTGACATATTTCAAAAATCATTTGTTTGATTTTCACCCATTTATAGAATCGATTGTACGATTCTCACTATTGACTTTTGTATCTCAATTGCCTCTACATATTACAATTGCTTTTCAATCTCCCCACAGATTTTCATGTCAAAATCATTACCATATACACTTGTCATGGCTAAGATACCACAGTGATGCAAAAATCTAAATAAATTGCCTGAGAGAGACAATCCGATACAAAAAAAAAAACACAACCGAAAAGTCTTAAATAACAAAATTCTGTGTCTGCCGCAAGTCTTATCTTGCAATGGCAACAGCATTACTAAGAACTCAGATGTTATTGACACAGTTACACTTAATCGAGTAACGAGTTTCAATTGACGCTTGACGTAATACACAGAGCTTTATTGCGAAAAAAAAAAACAGCAACAAATGCACAAGAAAAAATAGCAAAAGCTATTGCAAATTAACATAACCTCAACCAAATGCCGCCGGCATGAGAAGTAGAGAAAAAAATCGGAATCGACATAAAAACGCCAAGCTTTAACAAGTAGATATTCGGACAGGCAGACAGACGGACGGACGAAGAATATATTGGGCTTCAATTTTTTTGTTTGTTATTTTGTTTAAATCGCATTAAGTAATCAAATGCTTGTTAGAAAAAAATATAGATATTATAGAGTCAACTAAAGCGTCAGAAAATTCAGCACAAGCCAAATGTTATTCACATGATTTCGGTGGAGACATTAAATAAGACGAAATTTTGATGACAAATTGATTGCCTTAATTATTGAAGTTTTAAATATTAAAATTAAAGTCATAAGGAGGAACGAATTCAATATTAAAGTAATTACTTTAACACAATTACGGATAATTAATATTGAAATTTATGTTTTGCTTTCCTTGCAAAAGGAAGAGACTTATCGCGGCATTAACAACCAGGAAGAAATATGATGACCCCTAAAGAACGACAGATATGTTCTCTTATGCTGAAAAACTCCATTTTCTGCAAAATTTTGAGACATATGTGTGAATGTAGCTGTGAGTGATAATGTCACAAGTGAGTGGTTTAATTTTAGATAAAGTAAATTGATCAGGAAGACCATTTAATATTTTTCCTGGTGATCAAAAAATAAATCTATCATTGGTTAGAGCAGAACACATCTCTGTTAACTCTTTACAGTGCTCTGTTAGCTCCTTAATGAAGCTATGTTAGCTAATTAACAGAGCTCTGGGAAAAAATGGTTTTTGTCTGTGCTAACTAAATTCGGAATTTATCTTCACGCACATATATAGGCTAAGAGTTTTAAACTGCCATTTGTTTGTACGTGAATAGCTTTATTCATATACCGCGAAAAGAGAATGAAAATTCGATAAATGAGATATGTATCCTAATTTTAATTTTATCGATCCTACACAGAAAAAAAAGTAAACTATATTGTGGGAAAAATGAACTATCTTGTGCGAAAATTGAACTAAATTGTAGTCAAAATTTTGAGATTCAGACTTTGCACACTGCAATATCAGACAGTGCTCGATTTGGCCAAATATTGTCCCAAAACTCACATAGAAAAAAATTTCACGAAAAATTTTCTAATTAAAATTTTAATTGAGTTTTAAAAAATACTTAATTAAAAATTTAATTGAATCAACAAATTTTTTAATTGAAACAAAAATCAATCACAAAAATTAATAGTATCAATTAATTTTTTTTTATTGTATCAATTAATTTTTTAATTGACCTTCAATTAATGTTTTAATTGATAATATCATTTCTGTGATTGAAGACATTTCAATTAAAAAATTAATTGGATCAATTAATTTCGTGCTTGAATCAGAAATTTTTTTTGTGTGCACAACGAACAACCTATCCGTCGAAATTTAGCCCATATACTTGTAAAATCGCCACTTCAAGGTATTAAAATTTTTTAAATTTTATTCACTTTGGTCGCTAACCTTGATTAATTTTTTAATTGAAGCGATCAATTATTTATTGCGTTATTCATTGTTTTGGAAATATTTTGCCGTTAGATGAAATAATTTTCTTGTAATTTTATAAGATTTTATTCTTTTCTTTTGCATTTTTAATGAACCAATTGTATATATTTAATTGGAAATATTTTTTATTTAATTAAATTTTTAATCGCGGCAATCAATATTTTAATTGAAAATTTCCAATAATTTAGTTAAGTGTATCAGTTAACTTTTTAATTACGTTTTCTTCGCTTCAATCGATTTTTTAATTGGAAAAATTTGCTGAAATTTTTTCAATAACAATACTCAAATAGTTTTGGGTATATAGCGGAAGGTAAGGCCTTAGCTAAGATCTAAAACTTATACGGTATTTCATACAGATTAATTGTTAATTTGTTTTTGTAGATGCTAATATTCACGCAACTATTGGGCAATGATTTTTTGTTTGTATTTTGGTTTTTGAATGCTAGTAAAAACAAACTTGCAGCCCAAAATTAATTTAAACCAAAATGTTTTTTTTTTTTAACTGGTTTCGGTAGCTCAGCTTGTGATTAGCTACCCAAAAAGCTTAGTGTTAAATGTATTGGTTCTTTTTTTTTTTGTTGAAAATTATTAATCATATCACATAGACCTGGGCTTTGCATATTTAACCATCGTTTTGTTTTGTATGGCAAATTTTTGCAATATTTTCAAACCATATTTTCATAGACCAAGCCAATGTTTTTGGCATACCAATCAATTATTGGTGCTAAACAAATTTAATAAACAGAAAAAAATGTATTTTGTTATGGTTAGCAAAAAAAAATCAAAACCCAAAATATACCAAATGTAATTTGTTAACAACCAGAAGAAACAAAGGTTTAATTATTGTTTTGCCATAATATATAATTAAAAATTTTGAAAAAAAAACAAAGAAACAATTCGTCATTATTGTTAGTTAACGCTTGACCATGGATATCAACTAAATTGGTTTCATTAAATTTGTTTTTCGCCTTTTGTTTTTGTCTTGAACAATGTTTTGCACCAATTGGATTTTTTTTTTAAATCTTCCATTCATCTACCAGTAAATTTGAAATTTTTGCTCTAAGGGAGCTATTTGGATAGCACGTTTTATGTCTCATTAATGGTGTAACTAATAAACTTAATTGATCTAACTTTCCGTATTATCGTAGTAATTATAATGCTTGATTATAAGTTTTGCAAAATTTTGGACGAAAAATTACAAACGTATTTTGTATACAGGATAGTTGATATGTTATGTAACATGGTAAAGGGCCAGAAATAACATCAAATTTTGTAATCAGTTTGGAGATATATTAGCTAGCTTTGGTACGAAATATGACCTTCAAATAGCCAATACGCTGCACGAAAGTGGCTATGCGAAGTTTTGATCCATTTTCGACGAAACGCGGTCTTGATATGATCTACACTTTGGACTGCCACAAAATTCCACTGGATTGAGATCCGAAAATTTTGGTGGTCAGCCAGTCTTTATTAACGCGTGCTGAGTGCGATTGTGCTGGTATTCCTATTGGAATATCCTTTCTACGTCTGAAATATTTGTCTGCTTAAGGATCCATTTCTTCGCATTGGTCACCAAATGTCAAGATTTTAATTCGTTGTACTTTTGCGTATATGGCATGTTTGGAGAGTAAGGTTCGTACTGAAAAATAACAAAGTGTCGCTCACTACAAAACGGCGATTTGGCAGGAATTGGTCAAAATACCGCACTTTCGCGCAGCGTGTGATGACTTTATCGGCCGTATGTTGATTTTGAAAAACAGAACATTAAATGCACCGTTGCCACTCGTGCCAAAAATAATCTACCAAAATTTTAAGAAAATTTTACGAAAAACTAACAACGAACTTGTATTTGGAAGTTTGTCAAAATCTTATTTCTGTAGAAAATGTTGTCAAATTTTTATTTCTGTAGAAAAATTTGTTACAATTTTTTATTCTATAGACAATTTTGTCAACATTTTATTGCTGTCTAAAATTTTATTTTTATAAAAAATTTTGTTACAATTTTTTTCTATAGAAAATTTTGTCAAAATTTTATTTCTATAGAAAATTTTGTCAAAATTTTATTTCTATAGAAAATTTTGTCAAAATTTTATTTCTATAGAAAATTTTGTCAAAATTTTATTTCTATAGAAAATTTTGTCAAAATTTTATTTCTATAGAACATTTTGTCATTATTTTTATAGAAAAATTTGTCAAAATTTTACATCAATAGAAAATTTTGTCAAAATATTATTTCTATAGAAAATTTTGTCAGAATTTTATTTCTATAGAAAATTTTGTCAAAATTTTATTTCTATAGAAAATTTTGTCAAAATTTTATTTCTATAGAAAATTTTGTCAAAATTTTATTTCTATAGAAAATTTTGTCAAAATTTTATTTCTATAGAAAATTTTGTCAAAATTTTATTTCTATAGAAAATTTTGTCAAAATTTTATTTCTATAGAAAATTTTGTCATTATTTTTTATAGAAAAATTTGTCAAAGTTTTACTGCAATAGAAAATTTTGTCAAAATATTATTTCTATAGAAAATTTTGTCAAAATTTTATTTCTATAGAAAATTTTGTCAAAATTTTATTTCTATAGAAAATTTTGTCAAAATTTTATTTCTATAGAAAATTTTGTCAAAATTTTATTTCTATAGAAAATGTTGTCAAAATTTTATTTTTATAGAAAATTTTGTCAAAATTTTATTTCTATAGAAAAATTTGTCAAAATTTTATTTCTATAGAAAATTTTGTCAAAATTTTATTTCTATAGAAAATTTTGTCAAAATTTTATTTCTATAGAAAATTTTGTCAAAATTTTATTTCTATAGAAAATTTTGTCAAAATTTTATTTTTATAGAAAAATTTGTCAAAATTTTACTTCAATAGAAAATTTTGTCAAAATATTATTTCTATAGAAAATTTTGTCAAAATTTTATTTCTATAGAAAATTTTGTCAAAATTTTATTTCTATAGAAAATTTTGTCAAAATTTTATTTCTATAGAAAATTTTCTCAAAATTGTATTTCTATATAAAATATTGTCAAAATTTTATTTCTATAGAAAATTTTGTCAACATTTTATTCGTATAAAAAATTTTGTCAAAATTTTATTTGTATAGAAAATTTTGTCAAAATTTTATTTCTATAGAAAATTTTGTCAAAATCTTATTTCTATATAAAATTTTGTCAAAATTTTATTTCTATATAAAATTTTGTCAAAATTTTATTTCTATAGAAAATTTTGTCAAAATCTTATTTCTATATAAAATTTTGTCAAAATTTTATTTCTATATAAAATTTTATTTCTATAGAAAATTTTGTCAAAATTTTATTTCTATAGAAAATTTTGTCAAAATTTTATTTCTATATAAAATTTTGTCAAAATTTTATTTCTATATAAAATTTTGTCAAAATTTTATTTCTATATAAAATTTTGTCAAAATTTTATTTCTATATAAAATTTTGTCAAAATTTTATTTCTATAGAAAATTTTGTCAAAATTTTATTTCTATAGAAAATTTTGTCAAAATTTTATTTCTATAGAAAATTTTGTCAAAATTTTATTTCTATAGAAAATTTTGTCAAAATTTTATTTCTATAGAAAAATTTGTCAAAATTTTATTTCTATAGAAAATTTTGTCAAAATTTTATTTCTATAGAAAAATTTGTCACAATTTTATTTCTATAGAAAATTTTGTCAAAATTTTATTTCTATAGAAAATTTTGTCACAATTTTATTTCTATAGAAAATTTTGTCAAAATTCTATTTCTATAGAAAATTTTGTCAAAATTTTATTTCTATAGAAAATTTTGTCAAATTCTTGTTTCTATAGAAAATTTTGCCAAAATTTTATTTCTACCGAAAATTTTGCCAAAATTTTATTTCTACCTAAAATTTTGTCATTTTGGATTAATTTTTGAAAAAAATTATTTTAATAGTATTGCAAACGACGGTATCACATGGCGCTATCATATCACAAAAGCAAGCAAATATTTTTCGTCAAAAAAATATTACATATCATTTTTCTCTTTTCACTCGTTAACGAAAATTTCGTAGTTGTGAAGTGCAAAATTGCAAAAATGTCGTTAGCGTCGTACGAAGTTCCGGATGGGGGAAAATGTACTAATTTTAAGAAATTCTGAAATTGGAATTTAGTAAATTTTTATTTACGATTTTTGTATAATTTTTTCTTCTTCGTTTTTGGTTAGTTTAACGCAAGTACACAAGAAAGTCGAATTCAAAGTCGAAGAAATTTTTTCCAAAACATATAATTCCATGAACTCAAATAATGTTAAATTGGCTTTGGTGCCCTAACAGCTTCACTTTCAGGCATCCTGTACTCGCTGTACAGGATTCACTTATAGCAAACTTGCAAAATTTCACGAAAATTTTTCCAATTAAAATTTTAATTGAGTTTTAAAAAATATTCAATTGAACCTTTAATTGATTCAACAAATTTTTTAATTGAAACAAAAATTAATAGTATCAATTAATTTTTTTTATTGTCCTTCAATTAATTTTTTAATTGATACTATCGTTTGTTCGAGTGAAGACATTTCAATTAAAAAATTAATTGGATCAGTTAATTTCGTGATTGAATCAAAAAAAAATTTTGTAGGCTGAAGTACTCACAAATTTCGTTATCATTATTAAGGTGTGTAATGGCCCAAGAAATCTCCTAATTTTCCATTAACAACGCAAAAAAAAAAACAACAATAATAATGGATTAAAAATTTAGTGATGTTACACGATTTGTAAGATTTTATGAAATTCCTCAATTATTTTATATTACATTTTTGGAATCACTCATTAAGCTCATTTCATTAATGCCTCTTGCCAAAGAAACATAATCGCATTGCTTCCTCAGTCATTATTCAAATTATTTGACAATTATCCGATCCTATAACAATGAACATTGAAAGAATTCAGTATGAAGTTGGAGTTGCTGCAGGCTTGTACTGCAAGACATTCGATAAGGTGGTAGGGCGTTGTGCAACTTTATGGCAGCTTGATAAATGTTCACATGGAATGCAACTTGGCCATCGAATAAATACATAATGGATAATTACTTTATATCTATGAGGTTGTTTTTTCTCGAATTTTATATATGCATTACTTGCATTATATTGGTAATATGAGCATAATAATATGCTTACCATTATGGTCTTCGCTTGGCTATAATCCATTGATGGTGGTGATGATGTAATTTTAATGCATTCAATATTCATTATTCCAAAGTTAAAAAAAAAAATTACACAAAAAATTGGAAGACATATAATACAACAAAAACAAAAAATGTGAAAATTATTATTGCTATTATGCTTTAATAGTGTACCCTATTAACAGAAATGTTAACTTCACTTACACGAAATAATGTGGAAGCGAATCATCGGGGTTTCTTTAAATGTTAAAAAAAAAACTATTCAAATTGATCGATGACTGTTTAAATGAGGGGGTTAAAGGCAAGAGTTCATATCATGGAAATCACAAAAAAAAAATATTATGAATTTCCTTTCGCCATTTGAATTTAATGAAGGGTTAATGGGCGAAAATATCTTTAATTAATCTGTGTATTTTATCTTATTTTCCCTCTCTATCTCTCTCGCCTTTTGCCAATTTACAACAAAAAAAAAAATGAATAATCACTAGATTTTCTATTCAATTAGCATTAACAAAATATCTGTATAGAGAATTAACCTTCATAATTAGCATTACAATTAATCATCACACATATACTGTATGTGGCCCTTCTCTTTTAAATCCACCACTGTCATAAGGCAAACTGAATTTAAGTGAAAAAATATCGTTGATTTATTTCTACATTCAAAAACAGCTCATCAGGTGTTGTGTTTTCATTAGCATCTCTGATATATTACCATGCAAAAGAAGCAACTAATCACAAAGATTTCATATTTTGAAAATAAAATAAGTCTCGTTTATTTTTATTTTTCAGGTGCAAAAAATTCATTATATTAACGAAAATTGTAATAAAAACTGAGCCAACGAAACACTTTCATAAAAACAAAGAAAGTTTTCGTTACTGAAGTTTTTCCTTGTCTTAATGAAATGAATTCGTTACCTTAATGAATAACGGGGTTTTGGCTCAATTTTAATGTAATGTGCTTTGTGCATAGATGGTTTAACGCAATACCCAGTGTGTATGAACTCACAGAAAATAGGGAGAAGTCCAAACAGAAAAAAACTTCTGACTCAATCACCAAAATGATTGATCCAATTAACTTTTTGAATTTGCTACAACCTCGAAAGTGATTTTGACAAATTTTTCTATATAAATAAAATTTTAGCAAAATTTTCTATAGAAATAAAATTTTGACAAAATTTTCTATAGAAATAAAATTTTGACAAAATTTTCTATAGAAATAAATTTTAGCAAAATTTTCTATAGAAATAAAATTTTGACAAAATTTTGTATAGAAATAAAATTTTAGTACAATTTTCTATAGAAATAAAATTTTGGCAAAATTTTCGATAGAAATAAAATTTTGACAAAATTTTCTATAGAAATAAAATTTTGACAAAATTTTCTATAGAAATAAAATTTTGGCAAAATTTTCTATTGAAATAAAATTTTGACAAAATTTTCTATAGAAATAAAATTTTAGCAAAATTTTCTATAGAAATAAAATTTTGACAAAATTTTCCATAGAAATAAAATTTTAGCAAAATTTTCTATAGAAATAAAATTTTGACAAAATTTTCTATAGAAATAAAATTTTGACAAAATTTTCTATAGAAATAAAATTTTGACAAAAATTTCTATAGAAATAAAATTTTGGCAAAATTTTCTATAGAAATAACATTTTGGCAAAATTTTCTATAGAAATAACATTTTGACAAAATTTTCTATAGAAATACAATTTTGACAAAATTTTCTATAGAAATACAATTTTGACAAAATTTTCTATAGAAATAAAATTTTGGCAAAATTTTCTAAAGAAATAAAATTTTGACAAAATTTGCTATAGAAATAAAATTTTAGCAAAATTTTCTATGGAAATAAAATTTTGACAAAATTTTCTATAGAAATAAAATTTTCTATAGAAATACAATTTTGACAAAATTTTCTATAGAAATAAAATGTTGGCAACATTTTCTATAGAAATAATATTTTGACAAAATTTTCTATAGAATTAAAAGTCGACATTGGAGGAAAAGCGGAATATGATGTAGATATTTCTTATTAACCCTGCTATTATGTTGGGGTCATTTGATGACCCAAATCGAATTTATTATTACCGCATTTCTTTGTGGTGGAATATAATTAAAAGATCTTACTACTCAGTGCATGAATTGGTGAAATGTACTCAATTCAATAGGGTTTGTTAAAATTTTATGTTCGTAGGGCTTTTTACTCTTGGTGTATACACATAACAGGTTGGGGTTATTTTATGACCCCATATATTACACAGGGGAACAAACTCGAACTTTTTTGTGTTGATTTGAAATTTATAAAGGGTGATTCTTTTGAGGTTAGGATTTTCATGCATTAGTATTTGACAGATCACGTGGGATTTCAGACATGGTGTCAAAGAGAAAGATGCTCAGTATGCTTTGACATTTCATCATGAATAGACTTACGATCTGCCACAACGTCGAATTTTCAGTGAATGGGCCCTAGAAAAGTTGGCAGAAAATCCGCTTTTTTATCGACAAATTTTGTTCAGCGATGAGGCTCATTTCTGGTTGAATGGCTACGTAAATAAGCAAAATTGCCGCATTTGGAGTGAAGAGCAACCAGAAGCCGTTCAAGAACTGCCCATGCATCCCGAAAAATTCACTGTTTGGTGTGGTTTGTACGCTGGTGGAATCATTGGACCGTATTTTTTCAAAGATGCTGTTGGACGCAACGTTACGGTGAATGGCGATCGCTATCGTTCGATGCTAACAAACTTTTTGTTGCCAAAAATGGAAGAACTGAACTTGGTTGACATGTGGTTTCAACAAGATGGCGCTACATGCCACACAGCTCGCGATTCTATGGCCATTTTGAGGGAAAACTTCGGAGAACAATTCATCTCAAGAAATGGACCGGTAAGTTGGCCACCAAGATCATGCGATTTGACGCCTTTAGACTATTTTTTGTGGGGCTACGTCAAGTCTAAAGTCTACAGAAATAAGCCAGCAACTATTCCAGCTTTGGAAGACAACATTTCCGAAGAAATTCGGGCTATTCCGGCCGAAATGCTCGAAAAAGTTGCCCAAAATTGGACTTTCCGAATGGACCACCTAAGACGCAGCCGCGGTCAACATTTAAATGAAATTATCTTCAAAAAGTAAATGTCATTGACCAATCTAACGTTTCAAATAAAGAACCGATGAGATTTTGCAAATTTTATGCGTTTTTTAAAAAAAAAAAGTTGTCAAGCTCTTAACAAATCACCCTTTAGCAAATTTTTGTAATTTGAGATCGCTGAATCCAAATATACACGATTTTTCTATCAGCTTGACTTTTCGAGATATACTTGAAAACTTGAAAACGGTTCACCATTTTAAATAAAAACAAACCGAAAATCCCATAGAATATTATCTTTAAGCCATCTTTACATTGTTTTTCAATTTTCTAAGTAGTTTTAGATATATCGTACAAGTTGTAAAAAAAAATTGAAATTTTTAACAGAAAAAAAAGAAAATTTGTTCTTTAAAAATTCCTACAAAATAAAAGTGGGGCGAAAATCACAGTTTTGGTTCAGAAATAGTTAGTTTAATATATTTCGAATCAACGAGCTTTATTTCATTACAATCGGTGCACGACTTTTAATATTGTTCACGATTTACTGAATTGATATAAATCGCGATTTCCGTATAAAAATCACATTTTCTAATGGGTGAATGTTTGTATGTAATAAGTTAGTTTTTTTATGGTTCTGTTGATGAAGAACTGAATATTGTTTTTATAGCTATTTGGGACGATGAATCCAAATCTGCACGTGGTTCCACATTTCGGTGAAACCATCGCATTACCACCTACATACAACTTTTTTACAACCAAAAAGCGCGAGTAAATTAAAAAAGTGTAATTTTTTCATTAAAGAAAAACTTCCAATAAAAGCATAACTGGCTAAATAAACGGTATGTTCGTCTCACCGACAGAAAATTCCAGTACAACAACCTATTCCGATGATCACAAACTATAAAAAAACCTTTTAATTAGATACACATTTCATTTTATTTTACAAAATTAAGTGTGGGTCATAATATGACCCCAACATAAAATCTGTAAGTTTTTTCTAACATAGTAGCAGGGTTAATTGAGAGAGTTTATCTAGACAGCCGATTCAATGTTTATTTCAATGGCATGGAACCTTGTCTCCACTTATCGGTATAGATCATTTTAATTTGGTTATTTAATATTTTTAATTAAAATCAATCACGAACAGTCATGTCAATGTCAATTATATACTTAATGTGACATAAAAAAATTTCACAAAAATGCATTTTTGTGTGGGTGAGTTGCTCATATTTGCATGATTTGATATCGGATTTGTTCTCTCAATTGCTTATAACTTTGTCATTTTTCGGTAGTTTTTTCTAGTTTTTTTCTAGTTGGTCTTATTAAATACGCTAGAGTATCATCTATATGACCATGAAGAGAAACCGGAACTTTTTCAATGGTTTGTACTTTTCCGGCGGAAAAGGCTCACTGTAAAATATGATTTTTGTTGTTGTTGAAAATTTGCCCTTTTTGCATCGATAGTTTTTGAACCACTTAACTTACCACTGATCCAATTGTACAGGATTATTTGTCATCTCAATACCTTTAATTAAAGTGCCAACACTTAATTAAATTAATATAATTTGTTTAGTGAAAAAAGATCGAAAACTAAAAATAACGAGATATCTCAAAAACTGTTCCATAAAAAATTTTTAATATTTTTTTTTCGAATACAGCTGATCAAACTACATAAGAAAATTCACCTCTCATCAAATGTACATTTTCAGTGTAAACTAGTGTTATCAGAATAAATACGGATAATTCCCTAAACCCAAAGTGAATTACACTCGAATCTCCCGATAGTCGGCTTCGCCTAAATAAATTTTGTACAAATATTACACTTTTCCTTTGCCAAAGTCAAATCATTGATTTGAATGCAGTTGATGCACATTTGTTATATAATTAAAATGGTAATTGAAATGTTTTAATTACATATATACAAATTCTTTATTATTTAATTTACCTAACTTATTATTTTTTAATTTGATAAAAAATAAATTCAGCTTCAATAATCGTACCAAGTTATATAAAATTAACTTAAAACTATTTCATTTTAATTAATGTCCTTGTAAAAACCATCACTTTAATTTAAATTAATGTAATAGTTATAAAAAACAAGTAAGTAAAATAGAAAGTCGGGCGGGCCGACTATATCATACCCTAAACCACCCTTACTGAATTAGTAATAATAAACATTTGTGTGGTAACATTGATATAGGTCTGGGAGATAAACCGTAGTTGCATATTTAAGAAAATTAAGGGGTACATGTTTATGGGTGCTTTGTCTCAATCTGACTATAGCTCATGGTCAGTGTTGTCAGGGTAAATGTTGGGTTTACCCTACAAGGACAAAAAAAGTTCCCTACTTTCCCATACATTCCCATTTTCCCTACAATATTTTTCGTTAAATTTAAAACATGAAACTGCAACGTATATAACATAGAAAATAAATTTGTATTACCACCACGGTTGCCACCGTTGGTAGAATTCTACCAAAAATAGTATTTTTTTTTGTTAAATCTCTATAGGAATAACATTTTGGAAAAAGTTTCTATAAACAATTTTTTTTTTGAGAAATTTTTCTATAGAAATAAAATTTTGATAATAAATTCTATAGAAATAAAATTTTGAAAAAAAAAAAAATTCCATAGAAATAACATTTTGAGAAAATGTTTTATAGATATATTTTGAAAAAAAAAAAAAAAAAAAATCTATAGAAATACAATTTTGACAAAATTTTCTACAGGAATTTCTATTCAAATTTTGTTAGATTTTTTTTTGCACGAGTGGTAACTGTTGTTACCACACATTGTTAAAGATCAAGCCTTGCCGGCTTCTAAGTTCTTCCTCTAAAGCCACCAAAATGTAAAAATTAAATCTGAACCGATTTGGATGATTTTAGTGCTATAGAAGATTGCATTTAGCCAACTTTGAGTAAGATCGGTTGGCAAAATCGGGCGACACATATATATGGGAGCTATATCTAAATCTGAACCGATTTCGATGAAATTTTGCAGACTTAAAGGGCGATGCAGAAGATTATTTTGAGCTAACTTTGATGACGATCGGTTAGTAAAAAAGTGCAACGTGACCCCATTTGTCAAAATCGGGCGATACATACATATGGGAGCTATATCTAAATTTGATCCGATTTCTTCCAAATAGCGTTCGTCCTCGTGTCCAAAAACCTCCCTGTACCAAATTTCATCAAAATCGGTTAATAATTGCGACCGGAATCCTGTGAACAACAAATACATAGACAGACGGACGGACAGCAAGCGCTAGATCGACTCAGGAGGTGATTCTGAGTCGATCGGTATATATTTTATGGCGTCTAAAATCAAAAGTAGGCACATTTTTTGGCAGATCAAACTTATTATACCCTGACCACTATGTGGTTTATGGTATAAACATTGAATTAATATTTTTTATTCAATTAATTTAATTTTTAAATTTATTTAAATTGAGTTAAGTTTTTAATTTAATTGTAATTTAATTTAAATTTAAAATATGCTTTAACTTAATTCAAGTTTAAAAACTTTGCAAATAACGTTGTTCGAATTTTATTCCTTTTAGGTAGGTAGATGATTTACAAGGTATATGCCTCACTAGTTTGTGAATAAATATTTTTTGTGATTTTAAAATCTTAACAAATAAACCACACTTCTATAGTGTCTGTAACGGCGAATACAGTTTTATTGCGTTATGACTAGTTTTAAACACATATATATTTTAATAATCACACTATACCATAAACGCACATGCGAACTTGCTAGCTGAAAAGATAAAAATGCTTCATTACTATATTTTTCCTCAATAAATGAGTACAAATTGTAAAATTGCTAAATAACAAACCGTAAAGCAATCATATATAATTCCCCATTTTGTTTTTTATTTATTTTATTCCGACTTGCGAATTCATTGTGAATTTTCAATAGCATTCATTGCTACGCATATATGAGATTTTTCTATAAAATTTGATCCGAGGAATTTTGTTACAAGTTTGGTTGAATGAAATTGAATTGCAGGTTTTCAATGTAATTAATACGACTTTTTTTGGTTTTCAAAGCATACAAATATAATTCATAAATTTAGGTTAACATTTTTTCCAATATTGGCTTGTGCTGCATACTTGATTGCCGTATTTTCCTTTTATTTTTTTTTTCACTATAGAGATGCATGGATCAATTTTTTTTGGTTGAGTTCATAACGCACTTTATATTAGACATGAGCGCGAGAATGATGGGCTCAAAAAAAGTGTTAGTAGATATTATGTAATAACTTATAAAGTGTTACTTTTAGTTGTAGCCAATAAAAGCGGCTAATGAAAATTCAATGACCAGTTGCTCAGACAATTTATACGAAGTTATGAATACATGCAGAAAAATAAATGTAATATTAACAAAACAATATATTGAAAGTCAACTTGAATTTAATGTAAGTTTTTAAGTTTATTGAATTTAATTTAACAATTTTTTGTTTATTTGATTTGAATTGAATTGAATTTAATTTGAATTTTTTAATTTCAAATTACAGTTAATTTAATTTTTAAATTAAATTAAATTTATTGCTTATACACATATACCATGTTCCATTTCCATCTTCTTCTTTTTTCATATATTTCTCGTTGTGTAATATTTTTCCAACTTATGCATTCAATTCACTTCGAATTGGTCTTCAGTTTTGTTAGCCCTCCACCGAACCAATCATCCTACAATGAGTGATTACACAAAAACGGAAGTATGAAATATGAACTATATTGCGCTGCGATTTAAACATCAAAGCTTAAGTAAAAAGACTGTAAATGTCGAAAATTGAAAAGAAAATACGCTTGAAACGCCACCCATATAGCCAAGTCATTATTGTGTCGTGTCCCATAATTTGTGGCGGTTTTTTTACTCTAAGCCTTTTATTATTGTTTGAGAAATCATAATTTCTTATTGATTTGATGAAAATGCCGCTATGCATTTTAAATTTCACCAGGGATTTACCTTTGGTGTGGTTTACTTACCAAGCTAATAGGAGGGCAACGCAAAAGCGATTTCTTCCTACACAATTGAATAAGACGAAGAAAATGTTACAATTGTAATGTGGAACAAATTGATTATGATAAGATGGTGTGTCGGCCTGATATTGATGCATTTTGTGGAGCATTAAATTGCGCAAAAGTGTAGCATTAAATATAAAATGTTGCATAAAATTTGAAGTTTAGTTTTTCTTTGTAATAGACTTATGATTATATATTTTAGATGCTCAAAGGAAATAGGTTATGTTAGGTAAGACTATCTGTTGTTCAAGACACACTGAGACTAGCAATTTCAATGCGATAATACAGATCTGAAAATCGTATCTTAATATTTGTGAGAACACTTACAGCATTACTGCTGACGGGCAATGAACCACCTCTGAAAAACTTTTGGTGTTGAGCCGAAACTGGAATAGAACAGATAACCTAATCACTGTAAAAAAATATTTGCTTTAAAGAAGGTAGGCAAATTGGATGATATGTACGATGATATGTATTCTTGGACTCTGGGATTCAACGAAATTGGGAGTAGTTTTTGGACAGCCAGCTACATAATATTTTAGAAACAATAATTTTGAATAGGGGGAGATTTATGAAAATTGGGCAATGTAGTAATGAGCATTTCTGACATTGCACTCCTTATCTCTTCACCAATAGCAGCCGTTTTTTCTCTACGAAGACCCTGCAGAGAGTCCTTAGGTTAGGTTATATTAGGTGGCAGCCCGATGTATCAGGCTCACTTAGACTATTCAGTCCATTGTGATACCACATTGGTGAACTTCTCTCTTATCACTGAGTGCTGCCCGATTCCATGTTAAGCTCAATGACAAGGGACCTCCTTTTTATAGCCGAGTCCGAACGGCGTTCCACATTGCAGTGAAACCACTTAGAGAAGCTTTGAAACCCTCAGAAATGTCACCAGCATTGCTGCGGTGGGATAATCCACCGCTGAAAAACTTTTTGGTGTTCGGTCGAAGCAGGAATCGAACCCACGACATTGTGTATGCAAGGCGGGCATGCTAACGATTGCACCACGGTGGCTCCCTTGGGAAAGTTGGTTACCCCGTTTCCCACAGCACCCTCCATTCGCACAGACATACATAGGCAGTTAAGACCATTGCGGTTTAAAAGGGGGGTGTCCCATATTTATCTCAATAATAAGGGACCCAGCATCGGGACCCCTGTAGAAGAAAAACCTACGAATTTAGACATGAGAGAATTGTGCTGATTTTTTTATTTATAATGCGATCTAAGAATTTTTAATGACCACTGGGCAATGACTTTTTGTGGCCCAGAAGGGGTATGGATCATTTCGTTATTACTTATTATTATGATTTAAAAAATTGACCTCTGATACCATTTTGTTCCAAATTCTTGAGTTTCTTTGTTTCTCAATGTTTTTAACACATTTTTACCATTTTATTTATATCTTTCCAGGTAAGAACAATATCCAATTAAATCAACAAAACAAAATCCAATTTTATGTGGTAAGTCATCAAAATTTGATTTTGAGATTTTTAGAGATTAAGATTTCGGAAGTTGGTTATTATGTCTTTTCCTTGTTCCATAACTTTTTTCATTTACTTTGAGAATTCAACGATCTAACATTAGCCTCTCCAAAGAAAAACACAACCGATATGGATTGTGTGACCGACCAGAAACAATGAGGTCATTCATTGCTCTCTGACTACTACCAAGAGACATGACAATGATTGTGTTTTTTTTTTGGGTGCCTGTGTGGTTTATTAAAGTTAATATGGAAATAATTAGAGATACATTTGTTAAATTAAAAACAAAACAAAAAAACCCAAAGCAATAAACCCCCAAATATACACGACAAAATAAGTTAGATTTTTTGTATATATTTTTAAAGCTTAAATTAGTTTTAATTATTTTGTATGTGTATATCTGTTTTTTTGGAAATTTATTATGGCGCTTTAATTTTATATTGCCATGGATGGTAAACTCTTTGCTAATTTCGCGTTGGTATAAAACACAAAAAACAAAAAAAAGAAACGCAAATGACACCCGCTATTACGTGCTTGTTAAAATCAAATCATTCTCAGTTTTTCCAGGTCTAAAAGCTACCATATTAGGTCATGTCATGGCAAATTTTCCTAAAGCGAATAAACCTAAATCGCCCCCTTAAACCTATTTGTACCCACAACGGGACTCATAAAATGCAGCAACTGTATGTGTCACAACAGTCATGTTGAAATTTTTGTTAATTGGAAAATTTGTGGGTGAATTAAGAAATGCAATTTATCGTAATTTAAAAATTAAACCATAGATTTTCTGCTAATATTCGTAAAAATGAGACGTAATAAGATTAACGATAAACAAAGAAAAACAAAAAACGATCTAAAATGGGTTTGAGTTAGATTGGCAAAAATTTTGACAAGATTTTCTATAGAAATAAAATTTTGACAAAATTTTCTAAAGAAATAAAATTTTGACAAATTTTTCTATAGAAATAATATTTTGACAAAATTTTCTATAGAAATAATATTTTCTATAGAAATAATATTTTGGCAAAATTTTCTATAGAAATAAAATGTTGACAAAATTTTCTATAGAAATAAAATTTTGACAAAATTTTCAATGGATATAAATTTTTGACAAATTTTTCTATAAACATAAAATTTTGACAAATTTGTCAACATTTTATTTCTGTAGAAAATTTTGCCAAAATATTATTTCTAAAATTTTGTGAATATTTTACTTCTATAGAAAATTTTGTCAAAATTTTATTTCTATAGAACATTTTGTCAAAATTTTATTTTTATAGAAAATTTTGTCAAAATTTTATTTTTATAGAAAATTTCCATAGAAAATTTTGTCAACATTTTATTTCCATAGAAAATTTTGTCATAATTTTATTTCGATAGAAAAATTTGTCAACATTTGATTTCTATAGAAAATTTTGTCAAAATATTATTTCAATAGAAAATTTTGTAAACATTTTATTTCTATAGAAAATTTTGTCAAAATTTTATTTCTATAGAAAAGGGTGTCAAAATTTTATTTCTGTAGAAAAATTTGTCAAAATTATTAAAAAATCATTAAAAAATTACTTGAACGTGTCGAAAAAAATGAATTAAATTTTTAAGTAAGTATCTCTTTTCTTTTCAATTAATTCTGTGATTGATACTATAATTTCGTGATTCCACCTGAAAAAAATGTCTGCGCACACAAAAAATTTTTGTTCTGATTCAATCACGAAATTAATTGATCCAATTAATTTTTTAATTGAAATGTCTTCAATCACAGAAATGATAGTATCAATTAAAAAATTAATTGACAGTCAATTAAAAAATTAATTGATCCAATTAAATATTTAATTGATACTATTAATTTGTGTGATTGATTTTTATTTCAATTAAAAAATTTGTTGAATCAATTAAATTTTTAATTGAATATTTTTTAAAACTCAATTAAGATTTTAATTGGAAAAATTTTCGTGAAATTTTTTTCTGTGCGTATATGTGCCAAATTTCAAACCGGTAGCTTGTTTTGTTTGGAATTAGCGTGATTTTAATGGACGGACAGATGAACATCGCTAGATTGACTGAGAGGTTCACTACGACCAAGAGTATACATACTTTATGGAAACCATAAAGTATGAAACCAATATTTCCATACGTTACACCCTATAGCATTTGTGTCATACCCCATGTTCTTAATACTAACGCTCTTAATACTTCTTCCTCATACGAAATGTCCATGTGAAGACAAAGAAGATTACCATTTAATAGTAAATGGTAACCAATTTTGAACTAATTTACCTCCAAGATTATTTGGTAATGAGCATTTTTGCAGAAATATAAACATTAAGCCCAATTGGCAAATACTTGTCGATGAGCTCTTTTATCGATGAACATTTTGTAATTATCGGGCGTGACGGGAGTTTTGAGACTCAAAAAAAGAATTATTAGTGTCACCGAATATAAATAAACTAAAACTATTTTTTAGTTTTTATAAGAGACGGATTGAACTCATGATCCTCCAATGAGAAGTTTACTATACCAGTGCGCCACATCAGATTGTGAGAATTTTTCACTGCTTTACGCTGTCCTCTTTTTTTACAGTATGTTGCTATATTTTATGAGTATCTAAGGCTGAAACAATTTATTTATTTGCATAAAATTAGAAGAAAACAAAAACAAAAGTAGGCAAGAAATGCATTTGCGATTATACACAAAGTAAACGAACAGATAAGAAGAATACAAGCCATAAATATAGGTGTGTAGGTCGCTTACACGTGACTTAACTTTTCACAAAGAAAATTCTTGGCTTTCTTAAGAAATGGAGCTCATATGATAAGGGGCAAGGTAGGTTAGTTTTTATGTAGCTTAAACAATATTTTAAATTAAACTAAACTATTTTAAATTAAATTAAAAAAAAAAAACAAAATTGTAAAAAAATTATTTTATTTTATTTTAATTTTATTTTTTTTTTAGAATTTCTATTTCTTAGTTGAACTTACCCCTTTTTTGCCTAAGAGACATTCGTCTAGCATAGAAAACTCACTGCATTGCATGCCTAAGGCTAATAGTATATTTCTGGTGTCATGAAGAAAGTACACATCATTAAAATGGATTAAGGTTTAAACTGTAGTTTTTCTTTTTTTTTTGTGTGTGTGTTTTTAGCGTCCTCCATCTCTATGATGGAAAGTACATTAGTGGGTTGACTGCAGAAAAGTGTCAGTTGTTTAGATTCGAGCTTATGTTGTGGACTACGCACCATGACTGTTATCTTTTCCAGACAGATGACATGGGGCTTTTATGTATTCTTTACATTTCGATATATTCTATTTCTTCAGTTTGTCCATCCGGCCGGTGTTGCCTTAGGCCATTATAGGGAAAAATAGAAGCCACGATTAAAGCATTTTGTTCACTTTCCCAAGAAAGCCCAAATGCGTTGGGCCAGAAGTTGGTAGGTAGGTAGTTTCTATCTTTTTTCTCTTCAAGTTGTTAAGAAGGTTTAATAAGTTTGCATGTTTGGTTTTCGATATAAAGTATATATTTTGTGGATCAGGAAGAATTTCCAAAGCTTTAGTACGATATCATATTCAGGAAGAATTCTCAAAGCTTTCTTCCTATATCCGTTTAAGTGTTTTTTCACTTAATCACTCTTACTCCTTCTTTTATACGCACTTTCTCTTGTATACGAAAAGCTTCAGATTAAATATTTGACCAAAGCATTAACCATGAAATACTTCCAAGTGTTTCCTTTTTTTCTTTCCTTTTGCGGATACTCTAAACCAAATGCACGTTTTAAGGCCTACTTCTTTGTTATTCGCATTTTGCCATTTTTATACCCACCACCATAGAATAGTGATGGGGGTATAATAAGTTTGTCATTTCGTTTGTAACACATCGAAATATCGATTTCCGACTATATAAAGTATATATGTTCTTGATCAGGGAGAAATTCTAAAACGATATAAGCATGTCCGTCTGTTGTAATCACGCTACAGCATTCAATAATGACACTATCGTCCTGAAATTTGGCACAGATTCGTGTTTTGTCCACGGTCGGTCCAAGTTTTGATATAGTCCCCATATAAACCGACCTCCCGATTTGGGGTCTTGGGCTTTTAAATCCCGTAGTTCTTATCCAACTTGCCTGAAATTGGAAATCTAGACGTGTTTTAAGACCTTCAAAGAGTGTGCCGAAAACTGTGCCTATCGGTCCATGTTTTGGTATAGCCCCCATATAGACCGATTTCCGGATTTTACTTCTTGCGCGTCCAGAAACTGTATTTTTTATCCAATTTGCCTGAAATTGAAAATCTAGAGGTATTTTTGGACCAAAGATTGGTGTGTCGAAAATGGGGTGTATCGGTCCATGTTTTGGTATAGACCCCATATAGACCGATCTCCAGATTTTACTTCTTGGGCGTCTAGGAACTGTATTTACAACCTGATTTGCCTGAAATTGGAAATCTAGAGGTGTTTTGGGACCATAACGAGTTGTGTCGAAAATGGTTCATATCGGTCCATGTTTTCGTATAGCCCCCATATAGACCGATCTCCCGATATTACTTCTTGTGCGTCTAGAAACTGTATTTTCTATCCAATTTGCTTGAAATTGAAAATCTACAGGTATTTTAAGACCTCAACTACGTGTGTCGAAAATGGGTAGTATCGGTCCAAGTTTTGATATATCTCTCATTTATATCTCCCCGATTTGGGGTATTGAGCTTCTAGAAACCGTAATTTTGTTCGATTTGCCTGAAATTGGAAATTGAGATGTATTTTAGGACCAGAAATAGGTGCACACAAAAAAATTTTTCTCTGATTCAATCACCAAATTAATTGATCCAATTAATTTTTTAATTGAAATGTCTTCAATCACGAAAATGATAGTACCAATCACAGTTTTAATTGGGCATAGAAAAAATTCTTGATTAACAAATTAATTGATTTTTTCAGCAAAATTCAATTAATTTTTTAATTGATTCAATTAAAAATTTAATTGATGTTGATTGCAAAACGCAATTAATTTATTAAGGTAACTATTTTTAAAAAGGTAACTATTTTTAATTACTTAGTTAGATTGGCTTAGAATTTTTATTTGGATTAACAAATGATTGTTTGAAATACATTTTTAATTAAAAAAGTAAAAAAAAAATCAGCACTTTTTTAACTGAATTAATCTTCCGAATTTGATTAAAAAGTTAATTGTATCAATTAATTTTTTAATTAAACATTTTAAAAATTTCAATCATTGACTTAATTAACTTAATGTTTCTATCATGATTAAAAAGTTAATTGTATCAATTAATTTATTAATTGAAAAAATTTTCAACTTCAATTAACTTTTTAATTGGAAATATTTTGGTGATATTTTTTTCTGTGTGTGCAGAAAATGGAGTGTATCGGTCTATGTTTCCTTTTAGCCTCCATATAGACCGATCTCCCAAATTTACTTCTTGGACTTATAGAATCCGTAGTTTTTATCCAATTTGCCAGAACTAAGAAATCTAGATGTATTTTAGGACCATAAAGAGGTGTGTCGAAAATGGTCCGTATCGGTCCAAGTTTTTGTATAGTCCCCTTAAAGACTGATCGCCCGATTGTAGATTTCCTAGTTTTTACCCAATTTGTCTGAAAGTGGAATTCTAGAGATATTTGAGGAACATTAAGAAGTGTGTCGAAAATTTTGAGTATTAGTCCATGTTTTGGTATAGCCCCCATATAGACGTACTTCCCGGATTTATTTCTTATGCTGCTAGAATCTGTAGTTTTTATCCACTTTACCTGAAAATATACTGCTATTTTAGACCTTCAAAACTTTGTATCGCATTTATTTCTACCGGTCCATTATGTAAGACATTGATCGATCGACCGATTTCACTTCTTGAGGGTATAGCAGGAGCACTGATCATAAAAATTGCGTGAAACTAAAATTAAATTTTCCAAATAATGGCGGTAAAAATCTACAGATTTAAGATTTCAAATCAAGGCTTTTTTCATCATTTACACATATATATGTTTATAATTTCTCTAAAATTCAAACAAAATTGGTTCTTATAAATACAGAATCTGATCTAGTCTTCATAGGTAGAATCTTTAAATTTATCTTCGGGAAGTGTACTGGTTGAATTGATCTACTTGGGAGAATATCTGTCCCAAGATACCCGCACCGACGAAGAATTTTCAAAGGAAACTATTATATTTGATTCATGGTGGTGGGTATTAAGATCCGGCCCGGACGAACTTATTACTGTATATACTTGTTATAATTAATACCATGAGGTGTAAGACATGGCTTAATAAGTAAATATTGTTAGATTATTCTTTGAAATATTCAATAAACCACGAAAAGGATTGAGTTACTTTGCTAGTTGTTTCCTTATAAAAATTGTTTGTCTAACCACATTAAAATTTTTAAACATCAATAAAATGTCGAAAATCTCTCACCTAATGTACCCTTGTCCTGAAAATTAGAGTTTTTAATCGGTTAGTGACCATCGATGTCCATAAATATGAACGAAATTGAGAGAGAAGCATTTTTTTCTCGTGGGAGATCTTCTCCTAGAGACTAAATCTTAGTCTTTTCCGATTAGGTAAATTCAGTAGAAAGCCTTCTATAGGGTGGTAAAGTTGACAACCCATTGAATGATTTTGAATTTCTACGCATGAAGGGTTTCTGTAATACCATATTTGAAATTTGTAATAGGTATATACTACGATGTTTCGTAATAGGTACCTATTACGGTGTCAATTAAATTAAATATTCCTGTTAATAAAGGCACCACTGGGCACCACAGTTGAAAATGCAGTGCATGATTCTGAATTTCTGTAACACTACCCAGTAAAAAAAATTGAAGTTCTTCCCAAACACTACTTTTTAAGAGTATCCCTGGATCCCCAATCAAAATTGTCCACTTCCGATGAAGTTCTTTTGGACCAGTCTTGGAAAATACGCTTTTTGGTGATTTAAAATCAAAATGTAAATTTTGGTCATTTAAATGTCGCAAAAGAGAAATTAAAAATGTCACCCTCACTTGGATTTTAACATGTGCCTGTTGCCTTTTTCACTTCCATGTAAGTCCTTTTCAGAAGGTACAAGGCACAACTTCTAAAGCAATGCAAAGGATCCAAAGACAGAGTACTTCCGTTTGGGGATCCTATAAATAGTTAATATTAAAAGTAATAGGTACCAATTATGGTGACAGTTAAATTAAATATTCATTTTAAAAAGGCATTTTCACTCAACTCAGCTCCCGATTTGCACAACATTTCGCAGATTTTTGACTCATCTACATGTCGATTGTGTGGGAAAAAGAGTTAAAAAACTAAATGATTCAATTAAAATTTGCTTCAATCAATTCTTTAGTTACAAATGAAAATTAAACAAGTATATACGGCCGTAAGTTCGGCCAGGCCGAAGCTTATGTACCCTCCATCATGGATTGCGTAGAAACTTCATCTAAACACTGCCATCCACAATCGAATTACTTAAGTTGCGGTAACGCTTGCCGATGGCAAGGTATCTTAAAACGCCCTAACACCATCTTCTAAATTGTATGCAAGTCCATACGTGGTATATATTAAATCAAAAAAGATCGATCCAATACGTATATAATTCAGTTTGACAAAGTAGACATAAAATTTTGACAAAATTTTCTACAGAAATAAAATTTAACCAAAATTTTCTATAGAAATACAATTTTCACAAAATTTTCTATAGAAATAAACTTTTGGCAAAATTTGCTATAGAAAATTTAGGTTATTTTTGGCTCGAGTGGCAACCACGATTATGAACCGAATAAAATTTGAACAAAATTTTCTATAGAAATAAAATTTTGATAAAATTTTCTATAGAAATAAAATTTTGACAATGATGAAAATTTTATTATGAACCGAATAAAATTTTATCAAAATTTTCTCTAGAAATAAAATTTTGACAAAATTTTCTATAGAAATAAAATTTTGGTAGATTATTTTTGGCTCTAGTGGCAACCATGATTATGAACCGATATGGACCAATTTTTGTGTGATTGGACCAATTTTGGTATGGTTGTTAGCGACCATATACTAACACCACGTGCCTAATTTGAACAGGATCGGATGAATTTTGCTCCTCCAAGAGGCTCCGGAGATCAAATCTGGAGAATGTTTTATATGGGGGCTATATATAATAATGGACCGATATGGACCAATTCTGGCACGGTTGTTAAAGATCATATACTAACACCATGTTCCAAATTACAACCGGATTGGATGAAATTTGCTTCTCTTGGAGACTTCGCAAGCCAAATCTGGGGATCGGTTTATATGGGGGCTATATATAATTATGAACGGATGTGGACCAATTTTTGCATGGTTGTTAGAGACCATATACCAATATCATGTACCAAATTTCAGGCGGATCGGATGAAATTTGCTTCTCTTTGAGGCTCCGCAACCCAAATCTGGGGATCGGTTTATATGGGCGCCATATATAATTATAGACCGATGTGGACCAATTTTTGCACGGTTGTTAGAGACCATATACCAATACCATGTACCAAATTTCAGCCGGATCGGATGCAATTTGCTCCTCTTTGAGGCTTCGCAAGCCAAATCTGGAGATCGGTTTATATGGGGTCTATATATAAATATGGACCGATGTGGACCAATTTTTGCATGGTTGTTAGAGACCATATACCAACATTATGTACCAAATTTCAGCCGGATCGGATGAAATTTACTTCTCTTTGAGGCTCCGCAAGCTAAATCTGGGGATCGGTTTATATGGGGGCTATATATAATTATGGGCCGATGTGGACAAATTTGTGCATGACTGTTAGAGACCATATACCAACACCATGTACCAAATTTCAGCCGGATCGGATGAAATATGGTTCTCTTAGAGGCTCTACTAGCCAAATCTGGGGATCGGTTTATATGGGGGCTATATATAATTAAGGACCGATATGGACCAATTTGTCCATGGTTGTTAGAGACCATATACCAATATCATGTACCAAATTTCAGCCAGATCGGATGAAATTTTCTTCTCTTTGAGGCTCCGCAAGCCAAATCTGGGTATCGGTTTATATGGGGGCTATATATAATTATGGACCGATGTGAACCAATTTTTGCATGGTTGTTAGAGACCATATACCAACACCATGTACCAAATTTCTGCCCGATCGGATGAAATTTGCTTCTCATTTAGGCTCCGCAAGCCAAATCTGGGGATCGGTTTATATGGGGGCTATATATAATTATGGACCGATGTGGACCAATTTTTGCATGGTTGTTAGAGACCATATACAAACACCATATACCAAATTTCAGCCGGATCGGATGAAATATGCTTCTGTTAGAGGCTCCACAAGCCAAATCTGAGGGTCCCTTTATATGGGGGCTATACGTAAAAGTGGACCGATATGGCCCATTTTCAATACCATCCGACCTACATCGATAACAACTACTTGTGCAAAGTTTCAAGTCGATAGCTTGTTTCTTTCGGAAGTTAGCGTGATTTCAACAGACGGACGGACGGACGGACGGACATGCTTAGATCGACTCAGAATTTCACCACGACCCAGAATATATATACTTTATGGGGTCTTAGAGCAATATTTCGATGTGTTACAAACGGAATGACAAAGTTAATATACCCCCATCCTATGATGGAGGGTATAAAAATTCCTGATATTTCAAAAATATCTATTCTATAAATTTTGATAATTGTATCATGTAAGCTTTTCGTCGAATTTGTTTATTTTTTCTAATTCAAACAGGATTTTACTGCAAAATCAACTTTGTTGGTTATTTTTATTCCATGTACACAATCCAACATTTGGAAGGTGAAAGAGAGCTCTTAGTGTGTTTAAATACCCCCTTGGTCTTGCACGGGTTAACAGTTCTTTAATAGCCTTCTTATTGCGTACATCGACAGCATATCACACTTCAATAACTCAAAATAATTCGGTGAAAGTTTCTAAGCGCGGGTCTTGGTTGAAAGTAATTTCTTTCTACTTTTCAATTTGGGGCTTTTTGTTATTATTGTAGAAATATTTCTCGTGTCTTCTTGATTTTATAAGCAAATAATTCTTTTCCCCAGATGCCTTTTGCTTTTTTTGTGATTCTAGAAATTATGAATGCTAGCAGCTAGCTAGGTTGTTTGGCTGTCTCGCTGGCATGAGAATTATTATGATTATGGTTGATGGTATTTAACACTTTAACCGCATTACCCGATTAATTAGGCCATAAGCAGAACATTACGGAGTGTAGATGATGCAGCAGATGGTGATGATGAATTCTATGGATGCATTACAGATCCGCTTTAATGCGGCTTTCACAGATGGTGGGCTTCAGCTGCTCTTACCGATGCTTCGACTAAGAAGCTAGCTAGATAGTAAGCCAATCTAATGAAGGAAGATTTTTGTTTTTTCGAAATGTTTGCCAGTCACGTTACTCAAATTTCGTTGGTTGTGGATGAGCTCGTTGAATATTTATTGAACCATGTAAAATATGTTTTATGATTATGATGTTACACTAGCAATTCATTAACTGGTTTTGTGTAAGCTCAACTCCGTTTTATTTATTGATCAGCATATCAGCAAGAGAACTGGTAATTAAAAAATTGAACTTTTGAACTTTTAGAATATTAGAAATGATTAGATGAAGTTTAATAATGTGACTGTCACTTTAGAACACAACTAAAACTAAATTAAACTAAACATATTGACTTAAATTTAGATGGTTAACATGGTTACCTGAAAATACTCAAAAATAGGTTATATGTGATCATCTAAAAAAAGGGGGTAGGCAAAGACAGGGTTCCATTCCTACACTCAAGAAACAGTGAACCCACCAGGAACAAAAATTTTGCTTAACTTTAGAAAATATTAACTAAACTGGGGACTAATCTACGGTTGCCACAGTTGGTAGAATTCTACCAAAAATGGTACATTTTTTACAGTTTGCTAGATTGGTAGAATTCTGGATGTTTTCATAGATTTGGCAAAATATTCGTTTCGAACTACTTCACAAATAGAATATAGAAATAAAATTTTGAAAATTTTTTTTTTATAGAAATCAAATCTTGGTCTATAGAGATACAATTTTTGCAAAATTTAAATTTTGGTAATTTTTTTACAAAAAAAAAAAAAATGTAAAATAAGATTCGCTTTGTTTAGTAGTTTTTTAGTACAATTTTTTTTCCAAATTTTGGTGGATTATCGATTGATGCAAAAACTGTTTTGGAAGATTTTGCAAAAAAAATTCTTTCCAACTATGAGGTACTTCACAAATAGAATACAGAAATTAAATTTGGCAAAATTTTTTATAGAAATAAAATTTTGGCAAAATTTTCTATAGAAATAAAATTTTGACAAAATTTTCTATAGAAATAAAATTTTGACAAAATTTTCTATAGAAATATAAAATGTTCTATAGAAATTAAATTTTGACAATATTTTCTATAGAAATATAAAATGTTCTATAGAAATAAAATTTTGACAAAATTTTCTATAGAAATAAAATTTTGACAAAATTTTCTATAGAAATAAAATTTTGACAAAATTTTCTATAGAAATAAAATTTTGACAAAATTTTCTATAGAAATAAAATTTTGACAAAATTTTCTATAGAAATAAAATTTTGACAAAATTTTCTATAGAAATAAAATTTTGACAAAATTTTCTATAGAAATAAAATTTTGACAAAATTTTCTATAGAAATAAAATTTTGACAAAATTTTCTATAGAAATAAAATTTTGACAAAATTTTCTATAGACATAAAATTTTGACAACATTTTTTTATAGAAATAAAATGTTGACAAAATTTTCTATAGAAATAAAATTTTGACAAAATTTTCTATAGAAATAAAATTTTCTATCGAAATAAAATTTTGACAAAATTTTCTATAGAAATAAAATTTTGACAATATTTTCTATAGAAATACAATTTTGACAAAATTTTCTATAGAAATAAAATTTTGAAAAAATTTCTTATGGAAATAAAATGTTTACAAAATTTTCCATAGAAATAAAGTTTTGACAAAATTTTATATAGATATAAAATTTTGACAAAATTTTCTATAGAAATAAAATTTTGACAAAATTTTCTATAGAAATAAAATTTTGACAAAATTTTCTATAGAAATAAAATTTTGACAAAATTTTCTATAGAAATAAAATTTTGACAATATTTTTTATAGAAATAAAATTTTTGACAAAATTTTCTATAGAAATAAAATTTTGACAAAGTTTTCTATAGAAATAAAATTTTGACAACATTTTCTATAGAAATAAAATTTTGACAAAATTTTCTTTGAAATATAAAATTTTCTATAGAAATAAAATTTTGACAAAATTTTCTATAGAAATAAAATTTTGAAAAAAATTTCTTATGGAAATAAAATGTTGACAAAATTTTCTTAGAAATATAAAATTTTCTATAGAAATAGAATTTTGACAAAATTTTCTATAGAAATAAAATTTTGAAAAAATTTCTTATAGAAATAAAATGTTGACAAAATTTTCCATAGAAATAAAATTTTGACAATATTTTCATTAGAAAAAAAATTGTAAAATAAGATTCATTTTGTTTTTTAGTAAAATTTTCTCCAAAATTTGGTAGATTATTATTATAAAATTTTCTATTGAAATAAATCTTTCAGAAAATTGTTTGTAAAAGTAAAATTTTGACTAAATTTTCTATAGAAATAAAATTTTGATCAAATTTTCTATAAAAAATAAAGTTTTGGCAAAATTTTCTATAGAAATAAAATTTTGACAATATTTTCTATAGAAAAAAAAATTGCAAAATAGGATTCTTTTTGTTTGGTAGGTTTTTTTTTCACAATTTTCTCCAAATTTTGGTAGATTATCGGTAGTCGCTATCGAATTCATCGAGTCAATTTGTTGTTAGTTTGTAGTAAATTTACTATATAACTTATAGAAACCTCAGAAAAAAGTGAATGAATTTTTATAGCCGATTATAGCCGATTTAACTTAATTTAGTTCATGCAACTGGATCTTTGTTAAGTTTTACCAAATGTAAAAAAAATTCTTATTTTTATTATTTTTTTTTTGCTTACTGTAATGACTTGGCCAAAGAATGAGACAAAACAAAAAAAGATTTATATAAATGAGGTACACAATTTTACTTAGTTTGAAAATGGTTTATATTTTCTTACTGTGGGGAAGTTACTTTCGTTTCTGAAATGAATAAATTTTCCTTAGATTGTGTCTGCCTTGAACTTCATTGAGCGCTATAGACATTTTGACAATTTTTATTAAAATTTTTTCTTCAAAATATGAAATTTTCTTAAACAACAATTCGAACAACTACCAATTTTTTTTGCTGAGTATTTTATGAGGTCTGCCACCAATATTTCGATGTGTTACAAAGGGAAGGACAAAATCCTATAGTGAAGGGATAAAAAGCTTCAAATTTTATTTTAAATAATTCCCATCTTTGGTTAAAAGTTTTTCTTTTTTTTAATTAATGAAACATTTTTTACATAAGTATCTCTTATAATTTTTATTTGTGCGTGAATAGCTTTTAATTTTTTTAATTACTTAAAAATAGAGTGAAATCTCAATAAATCAGATTTCTATTCGCCGATTTTAACCTTCTGTGTTTTCGATAAAACCATTAACAGAGGTAATAATCACTTCGAAAAAGTTTTTAAAATTATAATTGATTAGAAAACATATTAATTTATAATAGAAAATTCATAGAAATAAATAAATACATAAATAAAAAAAATTGGTATAATTATATTTTTGGGTTTATCCATTCAAATGAGCTTCCATGAAAATGAAAAGGATATGAAAATGGATTTCATTAAATTTATTCTACAAAAAACAAACACAATCAATGCGTATAAGTTAATTAATTTAAGTGTATTTAAATTGAATTTAATCAATTTAAATTTAATTTTAAATTTAAATTTATTTAATATACCCATTCAAAATTTGAGTGACATCTATTTATTATCTTCCGATATTTCAAAGCACCGAGTATATGTATACCGCTGGTATTTCTGAGGACTATTTCCGCCCATTATCTTTGATGTATACAAGAAAAAATCAACAATCTTAATAAAGCTTAGCGCCTACGATTATAGATACATACCACCCACATGATATATAGGCTTTATAGCTAATCATGCTATATTCTACGATGATATATTTGTTTTTTTTTTCTCTTCAAATGCTATACTGTATTATTTAAAGTCCATTGGAATTTTTCTGCAAATTTTCCGGGCTGATATGAAGGATGATCTCATCATTTTCAACATTTTTGAAAATATTAAAAAAATCTTATTTTGTGAAATTTTAAACATTTTTTTTGACAGAAGTACAATCAATCCACGAAATTCTTGAAATTTCGTGGTTGATGACAAAAGCAAAAATAATTGAAAATGAGCGTGGACTTTACGCCTTTAACCCTTAAATGTGCCCTGTATCTTTTAAGATACAACCAGAAAAAAATCTTACGTCTTAAAATCATGACCGAACTGTATGAATTCAAGTTTATTCCATTTAAAACATAATAACGCTATTTCTAAAAATGTATGTTTACCGGAAAAATTTATAGTACTTCTATGTAGTTTGCAGTCAAAATTGAAAATCAAATTTTGACTAAAAATTCAAAAAACTACAAATTTGAAATTAAATAATATTTACAAGATTTAAAAGTAATATTGGTAAAAAACCTGCACTCAAAAAAAAGTGAACTCACTATTTCACTAAAGCAAATTTAACTATATTTTAGTTCATGAAATTATTATATTTGGAGAAAGTTTCATTTACTCTAATAATTTTTTGCGTACGTTAGTTAAATGAACTAAAAGACGGGAAAAAATTATACACAAATGAAGTAAAAAGTTTTACTAATTTCGTACTTCTCACAAAATAGTTCATTATTTCTTAAAATTTGTAAATTTTACTACAACAGCGTCCATCATGAACTTCGTATGTCACTAAAGACATTCTTGCAATTTTGAACTCCAATTTTTCCTTCAAACTACAAAATTTTCTTTAAAAAGTGAAATAAATTATGTATGTCTAATAAATTTTCTTGAATTTGTCGAAAAATATTTACTTATTTTTCTAATTATTTATTAATTTCTTATTAATTTCTAAAACTATTCAAAATTTTCTAATATTAATCAAAAGTTTTCTTCCTGGTGGTTTCACTGTTTTTTTCAGTGTGTGTAGTGTAAAAATATCCCTATTCTCTATGTTCCACTTAAAACAAATTGTTTATTTGTAAATAATGTATTTTGTAAGATACAGCCATTATTAAAAAAAATGTAGTATGCAGATGTTCTTTTTTACCAATAACCATAAATTGGCGATCTTGTGCAGGGTTAAGAAATGAAGAATAAAATCAAAATTTGTATATATTTTTTGTGATTTTTTTTTTTCATTTTCTATGCCTCATATTGCAATACAGAATTGTCCTTCATTTCCATTTGGTAAAAATTTGAAGACAAATTAAAAAATATTTTTATATATTTTTTTGGAAATTGTTGTAATTTTCCCTTTCCTATGCCTCATATTGCAATACAAAGTTGTCCTTCGTTTCCATTTGATATCGTAAATCAATTCGCCAGGTTACATTGTTGTCTGGAGCCTTTTGACCAGGCAAATCTTGGAAGGCAAATGAAAAAGAAAAAAATCATTGAAATGACATTAAGGCAAACAATGTTTGTTTTGCATTACCATCAAAAGAAACTACAGGGAGATTCCTACTGTGAAGTGAAAATTATCCATTTGAGATATAACAAATGTTGGGCACACGATTGCTAACAAAATCTTGTATGGACTAGACAAAGGCCATTTTTCGCAAAAAAAAAAAAAAAAAAAAACACAACTATGGAAAAGATGGCTCAACTTTAACCGGCACTCTGATCCACAAAAAAATATATATACATATCTTTCTGTTCATGGCCTGTCTGGCATCAAATAACCACAAAATCTAACGATAATAATAACGAGCGATTTGTTAAATGATTTTTCTTATGTTGCCAAGAAAACAGAAGCAGCAGGTAACCAACACTAACATTCAATAACCCAAGCGAACAAGCAACCATGTGCCATAGACATCATCCCATAGAAACCATATTTGGCCATAACCAAATTTCATCATCACTTCTGCTTTACAAGGAACAAACAAAGAGGACAAAAATATTAACTATGGACAGAGATCATTGTGGTGATTGCTTATTATTAGAAAAACACCCGAAATTTTCATAAAAACTCAAGAGTTTGATTCTATTATACACACAAAGAAAATTTCCTTTAAAATTGAGCCAACGATGGATTTTCGTTTATATTACGAAACTTTAATTAAGACGATGAAAATTTTCGTTAAAGTTTAACAGTAAATTCTTTATAATAACGAACAATTTCATTATATTTAGGAGTTTGTTTCTTTGGCTCAATTTTAATGACACATTTTTTTGACCCCGAATTTTTATAGGTATCGCTAAACATTTTATTACTTTTAATCATTTAAGAAGCGTCTAGACAGAATTTCGGGTCGCCACGCCCATTCGTTTAGGCGGCAGAGACTGTTGCCTGTGGGCAACTTTGGGCAATTGGCTCAATTTAAATGACACATCATATTGAAGTCATTTAAGAAGCGTCTAGACAAAATTTCGGATCGCCACGCCCATTCGTTTAGGCGGCAGAGAATGTTGCCTGTGGCCAACTTTGGGCAATTGTGACTGTAAAATAGTTTGTTTTGTTATTATAGACGTATTACGGTTGATTGGATTTTTTAAAGTTTGTTATTTTTACAGTAAATATATACTTGGATGAGCGCGTGAGTGAAATTTCACTCACGCTCAGGCACATTCACGAAAAAATATTTGTACTTACGCACGCCATGTAGGCAGGAATTCGCAAATTCGCTCACGCAAATTCACGAAATGAAAAATCATGGTTAAGTTAGGTTAGGTGGCAGCCCGATGTATCAGGCTCACTTAGACTATTCAGTCCATTGTGATACCACATTGGTGCTGCCCGAGTCCGAAAGGCGTTTCACCTTGCAGTGAAACCACTTAGAGAAGCTTTGAAACCCTCAGAAATGTCACCAGCATTACTGAGGTGGGATAATCCACCGCTGGAAAACTTTTTTGGTGTTCGGTCGAAGCAGGAATCGAACCCATGACCTTATGTATGCAAGGCGGATATGCTAACAATTGCACCACGGTGGCTCCCAATGAAAAATCATACTCGCGCACGCTCAAACACGAACAATGTTTATGACTCACGCTCCCACACGATTCACGACAAATCTCGTGATTCACGAATATTTGCGGAACACGACAATTTTCATGGCTCAATAAAATTCTCGTACTTCACGAAATTTCTCGTGATTCACGACAATATTCTTGATTCACGAAAATGTTCGTGACACAACAATTAGCATTCACGAAAATTCTTGTGATTCACGAAAAATATCATGACTAGCTTCAATTACTGGTGAGCAGAGATGGTCTGTATCAAACTTTTTTAGGTTTGCGACTGTCGCAAAGTTGTAAACGTAGTAAACGTCACATACGCGTCGTAAATGTAGAAAAAGTAACAAAAGTCGCAAACTGAAAATACTTTAGTCGCGTCAGCTAGGCAGCGAATTCGATGATATCCAAGAAGATGGTAGGTGCGAAGAAGTTTCAATTCTTAGGAATGTTGACAATTTTCGGTTTTAGTCCCCACATTTTCCCTATTGCCTTTTGCACGAGTACAGGGTAACCGTGGATTTTCTCGTCCTTTCTTAGTCCAATATAACCCCAAGGTATTTTGCACACTCACCAACGGGAATTTCGATACCACCTAAGAAAATGGTCTTCACCATGGGAAAACTTTCACAAATTTCTGCAGAAACTCACAGCGAATGCTGTCAAACTACATTAAAAAATGTTCAGGATTTCTTCTATTCAAAATTTGGTTTTCTACAGTAGGTTTACGACTTTTGCGACATACGTATT
This sequence comes from Haematobia irritans, assembly GCF_050003625.1. NCBI lineage: Eukaryota > Metazoa > Arthropoda > Insecta > Diptera > Muscidae > Haematobia > Haematobia irritans. The sequence goes on from NC_134397.1 coordinate 123,942,028, forward strand.
ATACCGTCGCAAATGTATGTCGCAAAAGTCACAGTTTGTGACAGGCCAATCCTGCTGGTGAGTATTTAACATGCATAACTCACGACGGAACCATTAGCACAATTAAAAGTATGTTGCACAATCAAACAATGGACGCTGTTGAAATCTTAAGCGTGATAAAATACATGAAAGTGATTTAAATCGGTGAGCTTGAATTTAATCGTGAACGTAAATTGTTCGTGAGTGTGATTTTTATTGTGAACGTGTATTTTATCATGAGCGTGTTTTGGATCGTGAACGTGAATTTTTATCGTGAGCGTGATTTCGGAGAAATTTTACTCACGCATATTCACGAACACAATTTGAGTTTTACCCGCGCTCACGCCACGTCACGTTTCTCTTTTGTCCCGTTCACCCACATTCACGAGATTTAGTTTATATTTTATTCACGTGAATCACGCGTGATTCATCAAAATGTTTTGTGTTTTTGTTTTGAACCCATGGCCATTTTAAGTGTCGGTCTAAACAACCAAAGTATAATAAAGCGTCAATATTCGTGCTAATCCACCAGTATGTTGCCAAGAAGGCCTATATGTATGGCCTTCCTCCCTTTTGACGATTCCTTCCAAATTCCTCCCCTGCACTGCAGATATGTATTCCACATAATCGCCGCATTCCTCGTTACTGGGACATCCCAATCGAAGTTCAAAATTTGTTCAATATCATTGTTTTTCAAATCTTTTTTTCTCAGGCAACTTTACAACTTTAAAAATTTCTCACCTGTTGTTTTTCTGTAATTCTAAGATTTGACTTCCACAAATATTTTATTTGATATCTACTACAACAGATTTAATAAAAACTTTCAAAATATTGGTTGTAATTTTTGAAAAAAGTCACATGTATAAAAATCGACACCGAGACATTTTTAGGATAGTATATAGCTTTAAATATAGCCTTTATAAAATTAAAATGTAGCCTCTATGAAACAAAAATAGTTAAAAAATATTTATTTTTTTAATCCTAAATGATCTTTACTTTAAGGAAATTTTGTCTTACTTCAAAGATTTGTCCATAGTATTCTCAAAATTGCGTATAGTATTGTATACAAATGTAGGCTGCATAATCTTCCATATTATGTCAAAATTTATTTGCCAATTGAAGACAAAAAAAAAACAATTGTAGACAAAACAATAAACTAAAAGACTGGCAGTTTTAAATTTAAATTTTAAAATTAGCCCTAACTTTTGTGTTCTTTTATTACTATGGTGAATTTTATTTGTATTTGACATTGAGTGCAGTATTTTATGTTAATTGTTCTGCTCTCAGTTAATTAAAATCTCATATTTTTATTGTAATTAATGTAAGTCCATTGGGTTGTATGATTAATTATATTTATGGTAGACATTGGGTTGTATATGTAACATTAAGTATACTTTCATGTTTTTCCTTAAAATGAATGATAAATCAAAGACAAATGTTCTCACATTTTTAAATCTGCACTTAGTAAAAAGATAAAATGAATGGAATTTTCATTTAAATTAAACAAAACAAAAAAAAAAAAACAAGTAACTTCAACGAACATAGTATTTTTCGCATCAACTTTTTTCCGATATCAACAAATTTTCCATAGTGTACATCCTTTTTTTGTGAAATAAAATTTTCAATTGCAACAAGCTTGCAGATTATTTATATTTCTCCCCGACTACAATATGACTAAACTCTTAAAATAAATGACATGAAAACAAAGAATGGAAAAAAAATCAAGACAATTCATTTTAGTAGACCAATGGAGGAAAATAATGTCCAAATTTTTTGAATGGCCGAATATTCAACACCAGGCAATTATTGGCACAAGCCTTGCTATCCAATCCTCTAGGAGAAATACTGATGCTGGCAATTTCTTGCTTATGTACAATTTTTATTATTGTAGTATTTACTTTTTTTTTTTTGTTTTTTGCTAAAACTACTGTTGCCACAAAAAGAAAATTCGAATCTTTTGATTGTAATCCATTGTTAGTAGATTTTTTTTGGTTTGTTTTGTTGCCCAATTGCTGCTGACTTTTGAAATTGTTTGGTGGTTCGATTGTTCATAACATTTATTTGGTGAAAAATGATAAATTATTACTGCATTTACTACCGAAATTGAGTTGCTGCCGTTGGAATTGTTGAAATGGCAGAAATAAGCTTGTCTTTGTTCAATACTAACGAAATAATTAGAGTGACTAATTCATTTTACTCTATTGGATTTTAGAAAATAAATAAAGAATATATTACAAAAAAAAAAAAAATAAATAAATAATAAAAAAAAAAACAAATGAATCAAATCGGAATGGAAAAAAGAAAAAAGTTTAGGAGAATGCCACCATTCTCCTGTAATACTCATCAATTGTCACTTGTTCATTTCTGTTACAATCTTCAATTTGATCTTTCACTTGCAGCATTTTCTAGCATTATTTTTAGTGCCAGCAGATTTTTATATTCCTTTTATTTTTTTCTACACATTAGGTGGTATACATAATGGGTGATACGGTCAAAATTTGGTCAAGGGAAAACGTGTGTAAATCGTTGAAATCGTTTATTTAAAAAATCAAATTAAATTTCTTTTTCAAGTTCAATTAGTATAAAATTCAGGAAAAATATTCAGTTAGGCTTTCGCTTTTCCAAATCCGAATTGCCGGGCCTCACGCTTGACACCTGCCATCAGATTTTGTAAGGCCACCTTGTCCACCTTCTTCGCCGTAGAAAGCCAGTTTGCCTTGAACTGCTGCTCGTCCTTAGCAGTTTTTTGGTCTTCTTTAGGTTTCGCTTGACAATAGCCCAGTATTTCTCAATTGGGCGGAGCTCTGGCGTGTTGGGAGGATTCTTGTCCTCGGGAACCACCTGCACGTTTTTGGCGGCGTACCACTCCATGGCCTTTTTACTGTAATGGCAAGATGCCAAATCCGGCCAAAACAGTACGGAACAACCGTGTTTCTTCAGGAAAGGCAGCAGACGTTTATTCAAACGCTCTTTCACGTAAATTTCTTGGTTGACAGTCCCGGAAGCTATGAAAATGCTGCTTTTCAAACCACAGGTACAGATGGCTTACCAAACCAGATATTTCTTTGCGAACTTTGACAGTTTTATGTGCTTGAAAATATCTGCTACCTTTCCCCTTCATTTTGCCGTATAAAACTCCTGTCCCGGAAGCTGCTTGTAGTCGGCTTTGACGTAGGTTTCGTCGTCCATTACCACGCAGTAAAACTTCGTCAGCATCGTCGTGTACAGCCTCCGGGATCGCGCTTTGGCCGTCGTATTTTGTTTATCATCGCGATTTGGAGTCACTACACACAAAAAAATTTCACGAAAATTTTTCCAATTAAAATTTTAATTGAGTTTTAAAAAATATTCAATTAAAAATTTAATTGATTCAACAAATTTTTTAATTGAAACAAAAATCAATCACAAAAATAATAGTATCAATTAATTTTTTAATTGGGTCAATTAACTTTTTAATTGACTTTCAATTAATTTTTTAATTGATACTATCATTTCTGTGATTGAAGACATTTCAATTAAAAATTAATTGGATCATAGTCCGGCTCGTTTTTTGGCTCGATGCTCGATGTAGATGATACACCCAGCTTATTTGCGGCATCTCGGAGAGAGAGGTTAGGGTTTCGCTTGAAACTACCAGTAACTCTCTTTGTCGTCTCAGCGGCTTCCGGTTTTCGATTTCCCCCCGATCCAGACTTACTGGCTGTCGACAAACGTTCCCCAAACACTTTAATTACATTTGTAACGGTTGATTTGGCAACTTTTAGCGATTTTTCCAGCTTTGCGTGCGAGTAGCTCGGATTTTCGCGATGCGCGAGCAAAATTTTGCTACGCTGCTCTTCTTGCTTGGACGGCATTTTGACAACTGAAGAGTGTATTCCAAAATCAAAATAGGAGCAACATTCTTCACACACACACACCTTCAAAATGAGGGGTGTTCAGGTTTTTTAAATGCAAAATTTAAAGAACTACGTCAAGTTTATATTGACCAAATTTTGACCGTATCACCCTTTAATATTAATTGTACCCATCGTTGGTGGTTAAGATTCGTTTTAATTTTGGTTCACTGGGTTGTATGATGTATTTTATTGGTTCGTGACATCGGGTGCGTATACGCATCATTAATTACTACCATCGCTATTATTGTGTAGTCAAAAAGTCTTTTCGTATGTCTAATTAAACTTTAACTCATTTTCTATATTTATGATGAACTTTATTGAACCAAATAAGTGTCATTTGGAGTCGATCTTTCCGCTGGAGACAATATCCATCAGGTGTAATTTTTTTCAAGTTTTTTTTTTTAAAGAAAAACTGTGATTAGAAATTTTCATATGTTTCTCTTGAATCATACTTTACTAATTTAATTCCAAAAAAAAACTTTAAACCAAAGATGCTAAATCCTCAAAATAAGTTTTAGTCTATATTTGAAGAGCTTTTATTTTTATCTTAAATCTAAAGTTTCAATATTTCAGTTGATTTAAGGACAATTTCTTTGAATAAAAAATGTGTTTCTTTACTTTAAGGAAAATTTGCCTCAATTCAAAGACATGCGACTTTAACGGAGGGACGCAAATTTACAAAATTCGTGTCGTAAATTTAATGAAAAAAATGTTTGAAGCAAAGATTGTAAACTTTATTTTAATTAAAATTTCATTATTTTAAAGAAATTTTTCCTTAATATTTTGTAAATTTTGCATCCTAAAATTTAGGTTGCGTAATCTTTAATATCACTTAAATATTTGTTTCAGTGCATACAGTTTCCTTTGACTCTAAAAATTTTCTAAAAAAAGATTTGAGACAATCGTTACAATCTTCATAATAAATTGTATTTTGTTGCTCGAAAAAAGGCGCTTTATAAGATTTCGTTTGACAACGCTGAAAAAATATTGACCTACACTGAAAAAAAAATATTGTCGTGAGGTCAAAGATTTCATATCCTTAAAATACAAACGCAAGTTTTGCTTAGCATATAAGACGCATTTCTCTAATATAAAGTTTTTTCCCTTGTCAGAAGTCGATAAACTTTTTAATGAAGTCATGTTGTCCTTATAATTAAGTGATTTGACTTGAATGTGGGTATCATAACATGTAATTTTTCTTTTTTTTTGGCTAATGTCAACTTGACTTAAATTACTCAGAAAAATTCTTTAAAATTAATGAAATTGTCTCTAAATTTGTTGTCTTTTGGCATCTTGACTACAAAGCAAAATATTACTTATTGTAATGACGTTTTTTACTCTAGACATAGCATAATTTCTACTGGAAGTCGAGTCTGAATTTGGAAAATAAAGTTGTCCATAATTCGTTTTTAAAGGTGTTTAATAGCATGTGAAGAAAAAAAGCTGAAAAAACGAAAGATTAAAATTTGCTTCCTAGAAGCAAGTACACAAAACACAAATTTAAAAGAGAATTGTGTCTTAAAAGTATCCTTACTCGTATTCTCCGCTTCTTTGGCTCGGAATCAATACCAAAATTGTTAAAGTAAAGACAAAATCTTTGCAACCGGGCATGCTTTTTTTTTCAGTGTAACATGAAAAATTAGGACACACAATTTACACAATATTAAGGGCAAATTTGTTTAAAATAATGAAAATTTTAATAAAACAAAGTTCATAATATTTGCTTTAAACATTTTCTTCTTTAAATTTAGGACTCGAAATTTTGAAATTTTCGTCCCTTCATTAAAATCGTATGTCTTTGAAGTAAAGCAAATTTTTTTGAACATAGACAGTCATGCTTCGTCAAAATAACCACGCTTAATTTTATTTTCGATCTAAACTGTATTTTGGTTGATTGGGAAATGACAAATTTAAGTAATTCTAGTTCAAAGATTTTATGAATTTTTGTTCAACATAAGAAAAGTCGCCTCTCATGAAAAAAATTAGTTTGTTAAAAAATTTATTTTTTGAAAAAAAAAAACAAAAATATTTTGTAAACTAGTGTAATTTATATTATGGTACTTATACCAACCAATGTCCCGGAGAAATAAAATCAATCATACATACCACTGAACGAAATATATATTTGCGTATACTTAATAACCCGACTGGAAAGTCTCAGTCTAGATCGAATAACTAGAGCTATATCCGCATTATTTGTAGTTAAACCTATCCCTCACAATACACACAAAAAAAAATTTCTGATTCAATCACTAAATTAATTGATCCAATTAATTTTTTAATTGGAATGTCTTCAATCACAAAAATGATAGTATCAATCACAGTTTTAATTGGGCATAGAAAAAATTCTTGATTAAAAAAATAATTGATTTCATTAGCAAATTTCAATTAATTTTTTAAATAGTTCAAATAAAAATTTAATTGATGTTGATTGCAAAATTCAATAATTTTTAAATAAAAAAGGTAAATATTTTAAATTACCTTCTGAATTGGCTTAGAATTATTATTTGGAATACTAATTGATTTTTTGATTATTAAATACGAAAATGTTCATCACTTTTTTTAACTGACTTAATCTTCCGAAATTGATAAAAAAGTTAATTGTATCAATTAATTTTTTAATTAAAAATTTTAAAATTTTCAATCATTTACTTAATTAACTTAATGTTTCAATCTTGATTACAAAGTTAATTGTAGCAATCAATTTATTAATAGAAAACATTTGCAACTTCAATCAACTTTTTAATATTTTGGTCATATTTTTTTCTGTGTAGTTTATTAATTATAGCGTTTTGCAGCCTTTAATCATTACTACATTTAGAGTCCTCAAATTGCAACCGGAAAGGTAATCATCTTTAAATTCGTTTCTAAAAATGAAAAATCATATAAATTGCAAAAAATATTGGGATCTCATTTGTAGGGATTGCTCAAATGCTATTATAAGATAAGACAATCTCCTTTACTGTAGCGGAACAATGCCATCATTAGATTTTGTCTTCTTTCTTATTTTCTGTCTGGGTTTTTGGTTATCGGTTGTATTTGGAAAAAGTTATTTTTTTTTTAAGAAACCTAAGCAGTTACACTGGTGTAATTATCGGGCTATAGCAAACATTAGCGAACTATTAACAAAACAACAAAATTATAATCCAACCTAAGCTTGAAAGAAACCCCAAAAAGCCATTGAAAATCATACCGCCAAAACAAAATCGCGACTGTAACTGAAACCTTAAAGCAAATCGCAATCAACAATGAATGATCGCAAATAACGGCGGACAAAAACTCTAAATTACAAAAACAAATATAATTGAACAATGGCAATTGCAAAAACAAACAATATTGCCTAAAATCTCCAAAAGCCAGCTAATCATCAACATCATTGTTCGGCCATAGTAAATTTGATAGTGTAAACGATGGCGGGTATATTTAGAGAATTTGCTCAGAGGTTTAACCAAAAAACAAAATGTCATAATATTGGATAATTACGACACTCTGGCATAATCACTTATTTTTCGGGAAAGTGTTATCTATAGCTCTATTATCTTCCTCGCCCCTAACTTTGTCCCGCCCCACACCTACGATAAATAACACTTTTCCTCGTTTTTGAGTATCTATTGTTTCTCTTGGTGTCCTTTTTTTTGCGCTTTATCTATGTGTGGCGTTTTGCACTCGTTTATAAACGTATTTATTATGTGAAAACTGTTTTGTTTATTAGGTTTGAAAATATTTTTCTAAGAGTAACTGCCAGACATTATGTCGCCACATACATGAAATCTATGTTAGTTCATTGGTTTTTACCGGGACAATATGGCTAAATGCCAAAATCAATTAAAATTGTATATTGAGATATTTAATTCTATATTATATTATCTATAAAATTCCAAAATTATTGGAAATTAATATATTGGGTTTAAATATATTCGGAATCGCAAATCGTAAAATTTTCGTTAGGTGATATTTCCTTAATCCTAACAGGTTGGCTGATAAGTCCCCGGTCTAACACATAGATCGCGTCGCTAGTATTAAATATATTATTTTTATATAGTACCGACCTTCAAATGATTCGTGTCAAAATTTGACGTCTGTAAGTCAATTAGTTTGTGAGATAGAGCGTCTTTTGTGAAGCAACTTTTGTTATTGTGAAAAAAAAAGAAAAAAAAAGGAATTTCGTGTTTTGATAAAATACTGTTTTCTGAAGGGAAAAAATACGGTGGAAGCAAAAACTTGGCTTGATAATGAGTTTCCGGACTCTGCCCCAGGGAAATCAATAATAATTGATTGGTATGCAAAATTCAAGCGTGGTGAAATGAGCACGGAGGACGGTGAACGCAGTGGACGCCCGAAAGAGGTGGTTACCGACGAAAACATCAAAAAAATCCACAAAATGATTTTGAATGATCGTAAAATGAAGTTGATCGAGATAGCAGAGACCTTAAAGATATCAAAGGAACGTGTTGGTCATATCATTCATCAATATTTGGATATGCGGAAGCTCTGCGCAAAATGAGTGCCGCGCGAGCTCACATTTGACCTAAAACAACAACGTGTTGATGATTCTGAGCGGTGTTTGCAGCTGTTAACTCGTAATACACCCGAGTTTTTCCGTCGATATGTGACAATGGATGAAACATGGCTCCATCACTTCACTTCTGAGTCCAATCGACAGTCGGCTGAGTGGACAGCTACCGATGAATCGTCTCCGAAGCGTGGAAAGACTCAAAAGTCCGCCGGCAAAGTAATGGCCTTTGTTTTTTGGGATGCTCATGGAATAATTTTTATCGATTATTTAGAGAGGGGAAAAACCATCAACAGTGACTATTAACATATATGGCGTTATTGGAGCGTTTGAAGGTCGAAATCGCGGCAAAACGGCCCCATATGAAGAAGAAAAAATTGTTGTTCCACCAAGACAACGCACCGTGCCACACGTCATTGAGAACGATGGCAAAAATTCATGAATTGGGCTTCGAATTGCTTCCCCACCCACCATATTCTAGCAGATCTGGCCCCAGCGACTTTTTCTGATTCTCAGACCTCAAAACAATGCTCGCAGGGAAAAAAATTTGGCTGCAATGAAGAGGTGATCGCCGAAACTGAGGCCTATTTTGAGGCAAAACCGAAGGAGTACTACCAAAATGGTATCAAAAAATTGGAAGGTCGTTATAATCGTTGTATCGCTCTTGAAGGGAACTATGTTGAATAATAAAAACGAATTTTGACAAAAAAAAAAAATGTGTTTTTCTTTGTTAGACCGGGGACTTATCAGCCAACCTGTTAAACATATAAATTTCTAAAAATTCTAATTTGATATTTAATGAGAAGATCAAATTAGAACTGGATTTAAGAACGCGAGTATCAATTCTTTCTCTGTAAGAGGAGTAAATTCTTGGGATTTGCGATTCCGAATTTCGGAACATGGGATATTATTTCTGTGTTGATTTATTCCATTCGAATAATATTTGGTACAAGAGGGAGTATGATAAATATAAATTACTTTGGTCCATGGGTAGTATGATTGATTTGAATTGTACAATGGTACCTCATTTATTGGAGAAAGTGATAGCCCACTTTATTTTACACTCAGACTATTCAGCCTATTGTGATGCCATAATAACTAAAAGTAGCGATTACATATACACAGAAAAACTATTTTTTCTGATTTAATCACGAAATTAATAGATTCAACAAATTTTTTAATTGAAATTTCCTCAAGCACAAAGACGATAGTATTGATCACAGCATTAATTAGAAATAGAAAAATTTAATTAAACAATTTATTGATTTCTTTCGGCATAATTAATTGGTTCAAATTCAATTTTATAATTTTATTTAGTTTTCCTTTAAATGATAATAATTTAGCCACTCTAAGCTGAAATAATATTAGAAAGACCACAGAAATATATAATTTTAATTTGGGCTGGTAACCTGTGTGTGCAACGCAATCATGTTTTCGAGCCTGATGGTACGAAAAAAAAATATCACCAATATTTTTCTAATTAAAATTTTAATTGTATTAAAAAAAATCCAATTATAAATGTAATTGATTTTTTAATCAAACCATAAATCCATCACAAAAGCTAATTGTGTCAATTAAGTTTTTAATCGTATCAATTAATGTTTTAATTAATTTCTGCGATTGAAGAACATTAAATTAAAAGAAATTACTTGGAACAATTCATTTAGTGATTGAAGAGAAAAACCTGTTTCTGTTTAGAACATTCAAACTTGGAAAATTTCATTAAATTTGAGCCAATGATATTTTTCACAGAGCGAAAATATTACATTCATGGTTAAATTTCAATAAGATATTTCAGTGAAAATGTTTTCACAAAAAACATGAGGATTTGGATTGATAATAAGGATTAAAATACTTCAGTTTTGAAAGTACATACACGGAAAAAATTTCCGTGGTTAAACTAACGCTAAATTTAACTTATTTTTATTATTGTTTGTAGTTCAATTTTATTATTTTTTGCGAAATTTTCCACAGTCCAATGAAATTTTCGTTTTTCTAAGTATGTCTCAAACATTTTATGAACTAAACGCGAGTATAAAGTTCAATGACCGTACACATAAGTTCATTTTTAACTAAAACAAATGAAAATTTTAGTACGATTCCCAAAAATAGTAAAAATGAACTACTGTATGGTTAAAATGGTCAGGATTTGGCGCCAATGATTTTCTTAATTACTTTTAGTTAATTTTTTCTTCAATGAGAGGGAGTAATTTCGAGAACAACAGTTAAAAAGTACAACATGGTACTAAATTTTCCTTATTTTAACAACACTTCGTGGAAATCTCAAAACATGCAGTACAAAATAGTTAAATTTTCGCGCGAGGTAGTTCATTCTTCCTATAAAACAGTTTACTTTTTTTTCGGTGTACCATGAAAGTTTGCTTAAAATTTAAATCTTCGTAGCGAAGATTTTTCATTACGACAATGAAAATTTTTGTTAATAGTATAAAATTTTCCGGAATTTAATAAAAAATCGTAATTGTTTCGATAACGCACTTTTAATTAACTTTTCACCAAAAAGTTGGTGAATTGGTAACACTTTTTGTACGCTACCCTGTACAAAAGTGATGAATATTGTATTATACATTGCTACAATAATTTTACTAACTTTAATGAAATTTTTCATTGAGCCAACAGAATAATTTCGTAACTACGATGAAACTTTTCATTACTGTTATGATTTTTTTTATTAATGAATTATTTCATACTAATACTAAAAAAATTCATTGTCGTAACGAAAAATCTTCGCACAAATATCGAAAAACTTGTGCCATTTAAATTTTAATGAAATTATCTTTCTGTGTGATTGCAATATTTTTAAATATTGGAAATCTTGTAAATCCTAGCAAAACCTGTGATAGTACAAAAAAAAAAAATATTTTGTGTGTGCAACCATCAAATTAATTGATCCAATTAATTTTTAATTTAAATTTATTCAGTAAAAGAAATGATAGAACACAGGAAAAAATATCACCAATATATAGTTCCAATTAAAACGTGGATTGAAATTGAAAAATGTTCCAATTAATAAATTAATTGATACAATTAACTTTTTGATCAAGATATAAACTTTAAGTTAATTAAGTCAATCATTGAAAATTTTTAATTAAAAAATTAATTGAACTTTTAAATCGAAATCGCAAGACTAAGTCATATGGATCTTTTCTATTATCAAAATGTTTTTTTCAAACGATCAATTTTTTAACCAAATTAAAAACTCTAAGCCACTAAAGAAAGTAATTGTAAATAGTTACGTTTTTAATAAAAAATTGAGTTTCACAATCAACATCAACTAAATTTTTAATTGAAGCAATTAACAAATTTATTGAAATTTGCTAATGAAATCAAAAAAACAATTTGTCCCCTCTCATTACTAAATAATATTGGAGGTAACTTAGTCTAAAATTTGTAAAAATTTACCATTAAATGGAAATCTGCACAGAAAAAAATTTCACGAAAAATTTTCCAATTAAAATTTTAATTGAGTTTTAAAAAATGTTCAATTAAAAATTTAATTGATTCAAAAAATTTTTTAATTGAAACAAAAATCAATCACAAAAATTAATAGTATCAATTAATTTTTAAATTGGATCAATTAATTTTTTAATTGGCCTTCAATTAATTTTTTAATTGATACTATCATTTCTGTGATTGAAGACATTTCAATTAAAAAATTAATTGGATCAATTAATTTCGTGATTGAACCAGAAAAAAAATTTGTGTGTGGTTTACAAGAAACTATCGAGTTTGGGAGAAATAAACAACAAATCTATTTGATAGGTGGCAGTATTCATGAAATTCCATGGTATCCGAAACCGTTTTGAGATTAGTCCCAAGCATAAGGTAAGTTGGTTTTCACCTAAACTACTTACCCTGTTTTCGCTGGTGTGGCCTGGCCCACATATTTAGGAAAACATTGGTAAGTAGTTACGGTGAAAAACTCATTACCAAGACCTCGTGTCCCATTACCGCCAGCAATACCTTATGCTTTGAAATAATGAGTTACTATCAACGAATGCTTTCGATTACCAAATACCATTTTACTATGTATGAGTACTACCATGTAGAACTCTCGCCTAGCAAACCACGTCGCATCTCGTCGCGATAACTTTATTACTTAATTATATTTTATTTCTTTTTTACTTGATATTTTTAATTTAATTTAATTTTTCAATCTAAAAGTGATTGCTTACCGATTTTAGACAAAGTTACCTCCAAGATTATTTGTTAATGATATTTTTTGGTGGATTACAAAATTATTTGGTAACTAGAGTTTTTGCTGAGATTACGCATTCAAACATAAAACTTCCTGTTTTCGCAATCATCAGAAATTTTTTGGATTACAAAGCGAAAACTTTTCTGTAATTCTGACAACTCACCTGTTCAAATTTACAATAGAGATGATTAATGACAAAGCTTGTAATGTAGAAAAAAAAACATGACTGATTTTAATTGCCATTAAATTTAATTCTTCACCGAAAGAAAAAATTCAGCTATGCTACAACCAACTCTACCATAAAATGTTAAATATTTCACAATCCATCCATTACCAATGCCTTGTTATTTTCAACATTTGTCTTACTTGGTATTTGACCATAAATAAAGAGAAAAAGGCAACTCCAACTTCAGCCAGAGTATTGAATTTTATTTGAATTTTCTACAACGAAAATGATGTTCAAATAACAACGATTTCAAGTGTAAATTAAAATAAATTAAAACACAAAAAAATGTTTAAACTCATGGAAAAAGTGAACATGGTACTAAATAGATTTTAACTATTGTCGATTACGCAATAGGACGAACAAATAAAAAATGAAAAAAAAAAAACAAAAACCGAAAATGTTTCGTGTAAAAGCCTGTGGACAAACGAAGAAGTAATCACATTTTTTTGGCAACTGTTCCAAAGAAAATTCCAATTAGCTCCTCACTTCAACAGTGTGTTTTAGCTCATGGGGCTATATTATATGGGGGATATTGCCTACACTGAAAAAAATATTGTCGTGCGTTCAAAGATTTCATGTCTTTAAAATACGAATACAAATTTTGCTTGGCATAGAAGACGCATTTTTCTAAAATAAAGTTATTTTCCTTGTCCAAAAGTCGATAAACTTTTCAATGAAGTCGTATTGTCCTTATAATTAAGTGATTTGACTTAAAAATGGGTATCTTAACATGAAAGAAAAAATTTATAGGCCAAGGTCAACTTGACTTTAATAATTCAGAAAAATTCTTTAAATTTAATGAAATTGTCTTTAAATTTGTTGTCTTTTTGCATCTTGACTACAAAGCAAAAAATCGTTCAAATATAGGACATGTTTTTCAAAACTTTATTTTAAAGAAGTTTTTTACTTCAAACATAGCATAATTTCTACTGGAAGTCGAGTCCTAATTTGGAAAATAATGTTGCCGTTAACTCCTTTTTAAAGGACTTTGATAGCATATGAAGAAAAAAAGCTGAGAAAGCGAAAAATTAAAATTTGCTTCCTAGAAGCAAGTACACAAAACCTAAATTTAAAAGAGAATTGTGTCTTAAAAGTATCTTTACTTGTATTCTACGCTTCTTTGGCTCGGAATCAATACCAATTTATTTAAAGTAAAGACAAAATCTTTGAAACCGAGTATGCTTTTTTTTCAGTGTAATATTTGCTAAATTTACTCTCTGTTAGAAAATTTGTTGCCATTGCGCATGCTTAGCTGAAAAAACAACAAAACGCAATTATTCCACAAAATACCCCGACACACACACACACACACATTAAAGCGGTAGCTATAGACAGCCAGTGGAACATTTTGCCGTTTTTGTTTGGCAGTAATTTTTCCCCCGGTTATTTTCAAATGTGGTTGGATGTTGTTTATCAGTTACGGACTTTTCTTGTTCGTGACGCATCGTCAGATATGTTTCCGACTTTCTCCAAAAACGAAACCAAAACTCATATGTGCCAACGAACAATTGACGAAATGAAAAGATGTCGATCGAGAAAACATATGTTAACAATGTAGACTTGGTGCTTAGCAATGGAATGGGTGAAAAAACGAAATTAAACAAAATTATAATAAATGGGCATATCTTTGTCAGATTATCTTAGATTTATCCCAATCAGAAATTTGTAATTAGTTTAAATTTAAAATTTAATCTTACTCTTAATTTTAATTTTTATTTTAATTTAATTCTATTTTTATACCCTGCGCCACACTGTGGAACAGGGTATTATAAGTTAGTGCATATGTTTGCAACACCCAGAAGGAGACGAGATAGACACATTGGTGTCTTTGGCAAAAATGCTCAGGGTGGGCTCCTGAGTCGATATAGCCATGACCGTCTGTCCGTGAACACATTTTTGTAATCAAAGTCTAGGTCGCAGTTGTAGTCCAATCGACTTCAAATTTGGCGTAAGTATGTGTTTTGGCTCAGAATAGAACCCTATTGATTTTGGAATAAATCGGTTCAGATTTAGATATAGCTTCCATATATATATTTCGCCCGATATGGACTAATACGGTCCCAGAAGCCAGAGTTTTACCCCAATTTGGTTGAAATTTTGCACAAGAAGAACAATTAGTACTATAGTCAAGTGTGCCAAATTTTATTGAAATCGGTTCAGATTTAGATATAGCTCCTATATATATATTTCGCCCGATATGGACTAATACGGTCCCAGAAGCCAGAGTTTTACCCCAATTTGGTTGAAATTTTGCACAGGGAGTAGAATTAGCATTGCGTGCCAAATTTGGTTGAAATCGGTTCAGATTTAGATATAGCTCCCATATATGTATGTTTTTCTGATTTCGAGAAAAAGGGTCAAAATTCCAACATTTTCCTTGTAAAATCACCAATGCTTAGTCGAAAAGTTGTAAAAATGAATCTAATTTTCTTAAACTTCTAACACATATATATAGAGCGATAAATCATAAAAAAAACTTTTGCGAAGTTTCCTTAAAATCGCTTCAGATTTAAATGTTTCCCATATTTTTATACCATCCACCATAGGGTGGGGGTATATTAACATTCCGTTTGTAACACATCGAAATATTGCTCTAAGACCCCATAAAGTATATATGTTCTGGGTCGTGGTGAAATTCTGAGTCGATCCGAGCATGTCCGTCCGTCCGCCCGTCTGTTGAAATCACCCTAACTTCGGAACGAAACAAGCTATCGACTTGAAACTTGGCATAAGTAGTTGTTATTGATGTAGGTCGGATGGTATTGCAAATGGGCCATATCGGTCCATTTTTACGTATAGCCCCCATATAAACAGACCCCCAAATTTGGCTTGCGAATCCTCTAAAAGAAGCAAATTTCATCCGATCCGGCTGAAATTTGATACATGGTGTTAGTATATGGTCTCTAACAACCATGCGAAAATTGGTCCACATCGGTCCATAATTATATATAGCCCCCATATAACCCGATCCCCCGATTTGGCTTTCGGAGCCTCTAAGAGAAGCAAATTTCATCCGATCCGGCTGAAATTTGTACATGGTGTTATTATATGGTCTCTAACAACCAAATTGGTACAAATCGGTTAATAATTATATATAGCCCCCATATAAACCGAACCCCAGATTTGGCTTGCGGAGCCTCTAAGAGAAGCAAATTTCATCCGATCCGGCTGAAATTTGTACATGGTGTTAGTATATGGTCTCTAATAACCATGCAAAAATTGGTCCACATCGGTCTATAATTATATATAGCCCCCATATAAACCGATCACCAGATTTGACCTCTGGAGCCTCTTAGAAGACCAAAATTCATCTGATTCAGTTGGTATTTGGTAAGTGATGTTAGTATATGGTATCCAACAACCATGCAGGAATTGGTTCATATCAGTCCATAATTATATATAACCCCCATATAAACCGATCCCCAGATTTGACCTCCGGTGCCTTTTGGAGAAGCAAAATTCATACGATCTGGTTGAAATTTGGTACGTGGTGGTAGTATATGATATTTAACAACCATGCCAAAACTGATCCATATGAGTCCATAATCATATATAGCCCCCATATAAACCGATCCCGAGATTTGGTTTTGGAGCCTCTTGGTACGTTTAGAAGAAGTTTCTACGCAATCCATGGTGGAGGGTACATAAGCTTCGGCCTGGCCGAACTTACGGCCGTATATACTTGTTTTTTACTAACATTGTGTTCCACCCTAGTGCATTAGCCGACTTAAATTTTGAGTCTATAGATTTTGTAGAAGTCTAATAAAATTTAATTTAAAATGAAATAAATAAATAAATAAAATTAAACTAAACTAAAGTCAATTCAATTAATTTAATTTTAGTAATAATATTAATAATAAATCCCAGACTTACTAATCGCAAAAATATTTAGAATTTTTATTGTTGTTTTTGATCTCAGTTTAAAGCCATGCATTGACCAAACTATAAGTGTAGCTTAACCAACAGGGGAAAAGAATGTTTGTCAAATTTATTTGGGCAAAACTCTATAGACTGCAATAAGGTTCAAGTGTAGTTCACTTTGGGTTAAGTGAATTGTCCGAATTTATTCTGATAATTGGTTGAGAGTTTTGTTGCAAGTAGAGGATGCTGATGAGGATTGTGGTAATTCCGCAACGTGCGTCCATCCAACCATCTTGCAGTCTATAGGGCTTTGCCCAAATAAATTTGGCAAGCATACCTTTCCTCTGTTGGTTAAGCTACACTTGTAGTTTAGTCAATGCATGGTTTTAAGCTGAGATCAAAAACAACAATAAAAATTCTAAATATTTTTGCGATTAGTAAGTCTGGGATTTATTATTAATATTTTTACTAAAATTAAATTAATTGAATTGACTTTAGTTTAATTTTATATATTTATTTATTTAATTTTATTTCAGTTTAAATTAAATTTTATTAATTTAAATAATCGACTTAAATATTTTAAACTATACATCAAAAGTCCAATCTCTCATTCGCGGATTTCACTAAAAATTCCAAAAATATTTGCCAAAATGCCACTAAGTCTGGGATTTATTGCGAAACACACTACGCATGTTTTCCCAATTTAATATTGCCGCCGGTCTGTAAACACACAAAGGCACTCGTTCATTCATTCGTCCGTCCGTCTATCATTTGAACGAAAGAGATTTTGCAAAAGAAAATTATTTCGATGAAATTTTCAAACAACAGCCAACGAGAGGAGATTTGGACTGGCGACTGCCATGCGTGTGATGAACTGTTCGATGGAGAAAACTCTCTTCAATCTCCTGCCTGAGGAGGATTTTTTTCAAAATACTTATGGAATTCCATAGAGCCTTCTTCTGATGATACTCGTCATGGAATGTTGTCATTGCCTTTCAACTAGATATCATTGTGTCTCCCTCTGGACATTTGATTAATTCGATTAGCAGACATCATGTGTCGTCTTGGTTCGACCAAATCGTTTGGGATTGGTAGGTGGTTTGAATCGAATACCGGCTTTGATTTACCTGATTCGTTTGAAACTAAGTTTTAGCTTGATTGACATCTCATTGCCACTTGGATGACATATCTCTTATGACAACTTTGCCACATCTTGTTAAAATGTTTTAAAATTTTTCTATTTTTATAAGGCTTTATAAAAATTGCCTAAGGTAAGCCGTTGATCTATGTAACTGGCTAGCTATGTAGTAATTTTTTGAACTTTGTGGTTACTAAGATTTATGTCACATATGGCCGTTGGCAATTTGAGCGACCTCACCCATGTACCTTTAGTTGTTGCTTGTTGTCGAATGTGCGTATATGCGGAATATGAGTTTTCTTTAAATACAAATTATTTTCTTTTCCATTGATTACCACAAAATCGTGACACATGACAAGTGGTTTTGGGTAAGAGCTAACTAACAAGCGATGGACAAATATCGTATCATTATTTTTTACTTTGTTATAGGTAGGGATTAAATTTTTTGAAATATGATTAACTGACTAGATATCATTTTTTATTTTGATGCTTTCCTAGATTGTCTAAAGTGAATGGTTTTATTAAATTGAATAATGTATTTCAAATGATTGTAGATAAGATAAATAATAAAAGTACGGAAACAAATCCATTATCATCTTCAAGAGTTAAAACAAATGATTAATAGAAAACTTCCGGCTAATTTGTTTGAATTTTGAATTCTTATATTTCTACGTATTTATACACTGAAAAAAATTTTTACGTGACATTAAAGATTACGTATACTACATTTTAGGATGCGAAATTTACAAAATATTAAGGACAAATTTCTTTAAAATACACACAAAATTTTTTTTTTTCTGATTCAATCACCAAATTAATTGATCCAATTAATTTTTTAATTGAAATGTCTTCAATCGCGAAAATGATAGTATCAATCACAGTTTTAATTGGGCATAGAAAAAATTCTTGATTAAAAAATTAATTGATTTTTTCAGCAAATTTCAATTAATTTTTTAATTGATTCAATTAAAAATTTAATTGATGTTGATTGCAAAACTCAATTAATTTATTAATTAAAAAAGGTAACTATTTTTAATTACTTTCTGAATTGGCTTAAAGTTTTTATTTGGATTAACAAATGATTGTTTGAAATACATTTTTAATTAAAAATTAAAAAAATCAGCGCTTTTTTCAACTGAATTAGTCTTCCGAATTTGATTAAAAAGTTAATTGAATCAATTAATTTTTTAATTAAAAATTTTCAATCATTGACTTAATTAACTTAATGTTTCTATCATGATTAAAAAGTTAATTGTATCAATTAATTTATTAATTGAAAAAATTTTCAACTTCAATTAACTTTTTAATTGGAAATATTTTGGTGATATTTTTTTCTGTGTAATAAAATTTTAATTAAAATACAGTTTATAATCTTTGCTTCAAAAATTTTTGTTATTAAATTTAGGACACAAATTTTGTAAATTTGCGTTCCTTCGTTAAAGTCGCATGTCTTTGACCTAATCCAAATTTTCCTTAAAGTAAAGAAACACATTTTTGATTCAAATAAATCGTCCTTAAATTAACTGATATATTGAATCTTTAAATTTAATATAGGCTTCAAATATAGGCTAAGGCTTATTTTGAGGATTTAGCGTCTTTGGTTTAAAGTTTTTTTTTTTTGGAATTAAGAAAACATTTTTTACTTCGAAGTATCCGTCATAATTTGGATTTTTAAACTAGCATTTGTTTGTACGTGAATAGCTTTATTTATATACCGCGAAAAGAGAATGAATATTCGGTAAGTGAGATCTCTATCCTAATTTTAATTTTATTGATCCTAGATTTAAAGACAGGCAGGTCGCTAAAAAATTTCTTTATTTTAAAGATGTCGCATCTTTGGCTCGGAATCAATACCAAAATCCTTAAGGGAAAGTCAAAATCTTTGTGTCCAAGTAAACTTTTTTTTTGAGTGTAGATGCTTAATTATTATTATTTTTTTTTTTTTTTTGAATAATTCCTCTTTTAAACATTTTTCATAAGTCATAACTAATTATTTTTTATTTTTCTTTTCAGGTAAGGATGTTCAAACAACTTCGAAATAATTATAAAAGGTAGATATTAATATTATATAGAGAATTTGATATATTTCTGAGTTGACACTAACGTAAAATGGACTTGGGAAAATAATAAGGTTTAATTTCGAACACCCATGCAAAATTGAAAGACTATCAGTAAATAAATACTCCAACTGTCGATAACTTGGTTAAAATTATTTATTCTTAAAAGAAATTCTCGCCAAAATAAGTCGTATAAGACAACGTCAATCTTTAATTTCAGGATCATGCTGCAGATAAATCAAAATGTCAAAGTTTTTCAGTGTCTTTAGTATCGAAACATTATATCGCTATAGCCTCATTTCCAATGAAGGACTAAACAAAAGGAATCTCCATATTTGTAGGAGTTCACTCAACTCCATTCAACAAGTGATTGACAGTCAGTCACTACTAAAGATCGTGATGAAGATCATGAGCCATGAAACAATTATCGTTGATGACAGCCAAATTATTGCAATTCACCCGAAAGTTAAAGTTGCCTTTAATTCAGGAAATGGCTTTGTTTTCTCTTGGTTTTTTGCTTAGTTTTTTGGACAATGTTATGGTTAAAGCTTTATTTGTGGATCAATCCAATTGTAATAAATTATGAATGCATGGTTAAACCCGATCAAGATAATACGGTACGATAAACAACATGAACCAAAACAACAACAAAAAAGACAGTCACAGTGGCAGAAATCAATGACTAAGAGGATGGCTAAGTCAGCGGATGTAGAAAAATGGTCGATAACTTTACCCACTTGTGGTTTAACGTTAAACCTCACACAAATCACAATGGGAAAATTAATTTTACCATAAAGATACGAAAGAAAAATCTAGCCCCCCTCTCCCCCTCCCATAGAAAATATCCAAAGTCAAAGAAATCTTTTGGCAAATATAATCCATTGGGAATTTTCCATTACGGATGTGTTGTGGTTCTTCGAGTATTTGCTGTCTTTGACAGTTTTGTTAAAGGGGTGCTGCTAGAGGGAAATGCTTGAGTGTATCTATGACCTATTCACTTGATAATAGCTAGAAAATTATGGCCACTTGTGAAATGATACTTCAAATGAGGTTGATCTGTTGAAAGCCTCATCCGCTTCTTCCTATGGATGTCGATGTGTTAACACCAACGAAACTAATAAACGAAGCGATTGACGAAAATCTAATAAAATTTATATGTGCTAGATAGTTTTGTATTCCCAAAATGAAGATGTAGAATATTTTAGGAGAGCATACTCAAAAACATTTTTGTGAAAAAAATAAAAAATTTTCAAAACAATATTCAGAATGAAACTCATCTAAACTGATGAGTTTTTTAGTGCCATAGAAAAGAAAAAGTATAGCTTAAAGCGCTGAGGATGACTGCATCCTTTTTGGGATTTTCATTGTCGTTGTCGTCAGTTCTCTTTATAAGAAAACTAAACTACAACAAAGTGAATCCTCTAGGGCACTAAAGCCAATTCAACTCTATTTTAGTTCATGGAATTACGTTACATTTTGAGAAAGTTTTCTTGAAACAAACAATTAGTTTGCGAACGTCTCGTAAAGTAAAGATTTACTAAAATGGTATTTCCCACAAAATAGTTAACAATTTTTCCACGAATGTGTCCTTAAATCTTACTTAAATTTGGTTAAAAAAAATATTGAAAAAAAAAATAATTTTCTTGAATTTGTCGAAAAATGATTACTTAGTTTTGTGAAATCGATATCAAAAAAGTTTAATTGGCATTAATTCGAAGCCAAAAGAGCGGATTATTCTTATCCTACACTCAAAACAAAAAGTTTACTTGGATCCAAAGATTTTAACCTTCCCTTAAGGATTTTGGTATTGATTCCGAGCCAAAGAAGCGTCTTCTTTGAAATAAAGAAATTTTTTTAGCAACCTAGGACCAATAAAATTAAAATTAGGATACATATCCCATTTATCAAATTTTCATTCTCTTTTCGCGGGTTATTAATTACGAACAAATGCCAGTTTAAAAATTCAAATATAACGGATACATCTAAGTAAAAAAAGGTTTCCTTAATTCCAAAAAAAAAGTTTAAACCAAAGACGTTAAATCCTCAAAATAAGTCTTAGCCTATATATGAAGCGTTTTTATCTTAAATCTAAAGTTTAAATATTTCAGTTAATTTAAGGAAAATTTCTTTAAATCAAATTTTTTTTACTTTAAGGAAAATTAGCCTTAGTTCATAGACATGGGATTTAACCATAGGTACGCGAATTTACAAAATTTGTGTCCTAAATTTAATAAATTTTGTTTTTGTTTTTTTTTTTTGAAGCAAAGATTATAAACTTTATTTTAATTAAAATTTCATTATTTTAAAGAAATTTGTCCTTAATAGTCCGAACGAGTCCGAACGGCGTTCCACATTGAAGTGAAACCACTTACAGAAGCTTTGAAACCCTCAGAAATGTCACCAGCATTACCGAGGTGGGATAATCCACCGCTGAAAAACTTATGTTGAGGATTTAGCATCTTTGGTTAAATTTTTTTTTTTTTGATAAAAAATACATTTTGTAATATGAAGTGTTCGTTATAATTTGAAATTTTTAAATTGGCATTTGTTTCTACGTGAATTTCTTTATTAATATATAGCAGAAAGAAATTGAAAATTCGATCTGTATCCTAATATTAATTTTATTGACTTTAGATTTAATACAACAAAGCTCCCTTAAAATGTCTATTTTAAAGGAGTCGTATCTTTGCCTCGAAATCAATACAAAAAACCCTAATGGAAGGTACAAATCTTTGGACCCAAGTAAACTTTTTTTTTTTTGAAGACTGGTCTCTTTTGGCGCTATATACAAATGGACAATATAAGCACTGTTTCAGCACTGAAAAAAATCCACAATTAAACTAACCCTAAATTTAACATAGTTTTATTGGGAATGTATTATTTGTTTGTAGTTCAATTATTTTTTTTTTTCGAAATTGTCCACAGGCCAATGAAATTTTTCTTTTGTTAAGTATGTCTCAAACATTTTATGAACTAAACATGGCTATAAAGTTCAATGACCGTACACATAAGTTCAATATGTTTCGTATGGTTCAAATGGTCATGATTTGGTACCAATGATTTTTGTTTTTATTTTTAGTTCATTTTTCTTCTATGAGGGACGTAATTTCGTGATTTGCAGTTAAAAAGTACATGCACTGAAAAAAATATTGTCGTGAGGTCAAAGATTTCATGTCTTTAAAATACGAATGCAAATTTTGCTTAGCATAGAAGACGCATTTCTCTAGAATAAAGTTTTTTTCCTTGACCAAAGATCAATAAACTTTTCAATGAAGTCGTATTGTCCTTATAATTAAGCGATTTGATTTAAAAATGGATATCATAACATGAAAGCAAAAATGTTTGGGCTAAGGTCAACTTGACTTTAATAATTTAGAAAAAATCTTTAAATTTAATGAAATTGTCTTTAAATTTGTTGTCTTTTTGCATCTTGACTACAAAGCAAAAAATCGTTCAAATATAGGACATGTTTTTCAACACTTTATTTTAAAGACGTTTTTTACTTGAAACACAGCATAATTTCTGCTAGAAGTCGTGTCTTAATTTGGAAAATAAAGTCCTCGTTAACTTTTTTTAAAGGACTTTGATAGCATATGAAGAAAAAAAGCTGAAAAAGCGAAAAATTAAAATTTGCTTCCTAGAAGCAAGTACACAAAACCCGATTTTAAAAGAGTAAAAGTATCCTTACTTGTATTCTCCGCTTCTTTGGCTCGGAATCAATACCAAATTTTTTAAAGTAAAGACAAAATCTTTGGAACCGGGTATGCTTTTTTTTCAGTGTGGTATTAATTTTTTTGGTTTTTTCCGTGGCTTTGAGGAAATCTCAAAATGTGGAGTATAATTTGTTCGAAGGTAGTTCATTCTTGCTATAAAATATTTTACTTTCTGTGAGGGTAGTGGTGAAAGTGTCAAAAAAAAAAAAACATTTAGAATCATGTACACTTCTGATGATTAATTAATGGTGGGTAGTACCCACTGGGTACTATCATTTTCGTGATTGAAGCAATTTCAATTAAAAAACAAGTAAGGAAAGTCTAAAGTCGGGAGGGGCCGACTATTTTATACCCTGCACCACTTTTAAGATCTAAATTTTCGATACCATATCACATCCGTCAAATGTGTTGGGGGCTATATATAAAGGTTTGTCCCAAATACATACATTTAAATATCACTCGATCTGGACAGAATTTGATAGACTTCTACAAATCTATAGACTCAAAATTTAAGTCGGCTAATGCACTAGGGTGGAACACAATATTAGTAAAAAATATGTGAAACATTTAAATCTGAAGCAATTTTAAGGAAACTTCGCAAAAGTTTATTTATGATTTATCGCTCGATATGTATGTATTAGAAGTTTAGGAAAATAAGAGTCAGTTTTACAACTTTTCGACTAAGCAGTGGCGATTTTACAAGGAAAATGTTGGTATTTTGACCATTTTTGTCGAAATCAGAAAAACATATATATGGGAGCTATATCTAAATCTGAAACGATTTCAACCAAATTTGGCACGCATAACTACAATGCTAATTTTACTCCCTGTGCAAAATTTCAACTAAATCGGAGTTAAAAATTGGCCTCTGTGGTCATATGAGTGTAAATCGGGCGAAAGCTTTATATGGGAGATATATCCAAATCTGAACCGATTTCAAGCAAATTTGGCACGCATAATTACAACGCTAATTCTACTCCCTCTGCAAAAATTCAACTAAATCGGAGCAAAAAATTGGCCTCTGTGGGCAAATGAGTGTAAATCGGGCGAAAGCTATATATGGGAGCTATATCTAAATCTGAACCGATTTTGCTTATATTTTGCAAGTTTTTCGAGATTCATAAAATATTCGGATGTACGGAATTTGAGGAAGATCGGTTGATATACACGCCAATTATGACCAGATCGGTGAAAAATATATATGGCAGCTATATTTAAATCTGAACCGATTTTTTCCAAAATCAATAGGGATCGTCTTTGAGCCGAAACAGGACCCTATACCAAATTTTAGGACAATCGGACTAAAACTGCGAGCTGTACTTTGCACACAAAAATACATCAACAGACAGACAGACGGACAGACAGACGGACAGACGGACAGACGGACATCGCTAAATCGACTCAGAATTTAATTCTAAGCCGATCCGTATACTAAAAGGTTGGTCTATGATTACTCCTTCTTGGCGTTACATACAAATGCACAAACTTATTATACCCTGTACCACAGTAGTGGTGAAGGGTATAAATATGGGAAACATTTAAATCTGAAGCAATTTTAAGGAAACTTCGCAAAAGTTTATATATATATGTATTAGAAGTTTAGGAAAATTGTAGTCATTTTTACAACTTTTCGACTAAGCAGTGGCGATTTTACAAGGGAAATGTTGGTATTTTGACCATTTTTGTCGAAATCAGAAAAACATATATATGGGAGCTAAATGTGAACCGATTTCAACCAAATTTGGCACTCATAGCTATAATGCTAATTCTACTCCCTGTGCAAAATTTCAACTAAATCGGAGCAAAAAATTGGCCTCTGTGGTCAAATGAGTGTAAATCGGGCGAAAGCTATATATGGAAGCTATATCTAAATCTGAACCGATTTCAATCAAATTTGGCACACAATTGTACTCCTTGTGCAAAATTTCAAGATAATCGGGATAAAACTCTGACTACTGCGTCCATATAAGTGCATATCGGGCGAAAGATATATATGGGAGCTATATCTAAATCTGAACCGATTTCAATTAAATTTTGCACACTTGACTATACTACTAATTGTACTCCTAGTGCAAAATTTCAACCAAATTCGGCCAAAAATCTGGCTTCTGGGGCCATATAAGTCCATATCGGGCGAAAGATATATATGGGAGCTATATCTAAAACTGAACCGATTTCAATCAAATTTTGCACACTTGACTATACGACTAAGTGTTATGTTTGTACAAAATTTCAAGCAAATCGGTATAAAACTCTGGCTGCTGGGTCCATATTAGTGCATATCGGGCGAAAGATATATATGGGAGCTATATCTAAATCTGAACCGATTTCTTCCAAAATCAATAGGGTTCTATTCTGACCCAAATTAGGAAAATGTGCCATATTTGAAGGCGATTGGACTTAAATTGCGACCTAGACTTTGATCACAAAAATGTGTTCACAGACAGACGGACGGACGGGCGGACAGACGGACATGGTTATATCGACTCAGGGGCCCACCCTGAGCATTATTGCCAATGACACTATGTGTCTATCTCTTCTCCTTCTGGGTGTTACAAACATATGCACTAACTTATAATACCCTGTTCCACAGTGTGGCGCAGGGTATAATAATTGGTTCATTTAATGGTGATAAAATTTCTATCTGCCTATAACATATTCATCACAAATATGTTGTGTTAGTCCCTCCACATGATGATAGGTTTCATTTAGCTTTAAAAATAATTGTATCACTGGGTTATTTATTTAACTGAAGATAAGAAGCTTTCTAAAGAAAAAAAAGAACTGCAACGAATCTCATAACAAGCGCATGAGACTTCTGACTAAGACCTGGAATTTTAATGAATATAAAAATTCAAACGGAACCAACTCCATCGAAGATAAGAATCGAAGAAGATTGGTTGTGACACAGAAACAAAAACCCAAAGAAAAGTAAAAAATATTTTGCACGCACCTTATGCACAGTTGGATGGCCTGCTTATTCATCATTTCAGAGTGGAGGTTGCTGGTATGGGCAAAGTAACTCAAGTAGGAGTGCTGAAGCGAACCCCCCCCCCTACTGTTTAACTTCACCAATGCATCAGGTGTAACAGACGAAACGAAAGGGATGGGGCAGAGAATCTGAAGAAAACAAAACATCTGCCGTATTGTTTACATTTAGACATGGTTGTTCTACAACATTCAATCTGTCGTTGTAGCAAGTGGCTGACTGCTGGTGCTTTAAGCCAAGGTCATTTCTGGAACTTTAATTTTTTCTCGGTTGTGTTGTTGTTTTTATACCCACCACCATAGAATGGTGACGGGGTATAATAAGTTTGTCATTCCGTTTGTAACGCATCGAAATATCGATTTCCGACTATATAAAGTATATATATTCTTGATCAGGGAGAAATTCTAAGACGATATAAGCATGTCCGTCTGTCCGTCTGTCTGTCTGTTGTAATCACGCTACAGCATTCAATAATGGAGCTATCGTCCTGAAATTTGGCACAGAATCGTCTTTTGTCTGCGCGCAGGTCAAGTTCGAAGATGGGCTATATCGGGCCATGTTTTGGTATAGCCCTCATATAAACCGACCTCCCGATTTGGGGTCTTTCGCTTATAGAAACCGTAGTTTTCATCCAATTTGCGCGAAATTGAAAATCTAGAGATATTTTGGGACCTTGAAGAGGTGTGCCAAAAATGGTGAGTGTCGGTCCATGTTTTGGTATAGCCCCCATATAAACCGACCTCCCGATTTGGGGTCTTTCGCTTATAGAAACCGTAGTTTTCATCCAATTTGCGCGAAATTGAAAATCTAGAGGTATTTTGGGACCTTGAAGAGGTGTGCCAAAAATGGTGAGTGTCGGTCCATGGTTTGGTATAGCCCCCATATAAACCGACCTTCCGATTTGGGGTCTTTCGCTTATAGAAACCGTAGTTTTCATCCAATTTGCGCGAAATTGAAAATCTAGAGGTATTTTATGACCATAAAGAGGTGTGCCAAAAATGGTGAGTGTCGGTCCATGTTTTGGTATAGCCCCCATATAGACCGATCTCCCGATTTTAATTCTTGGGCTTATAGAAACCGCAGTTTTTATTCAATTTACCTGAAATTGGAAATCTAGAGGTATTGTAGGACCACAAATACGTGTGCCAAAAATTGTGAGTATCCGTCCATATTTTGGTATAGCCCCCATATAGAGCGATCTCCCGATTTGGGGTCTTGGGCTTATAGAAACCGTAGTTTTTATCCTATTTGCCTGAAATTGGAAATCTATAGGTATTTTCGGGTCATAAAGAGGTGTGCCGAAAGCGGTGAGTATCGGTCCATATTTTAGTATAGCCCCCAACAGAACGATCTCCCGATTAAACTCCTTGGGTTTCTAGAAACCGTAGTTTTTATCTGATTTGCCAGAAATTGTAAATACTGATCATGAAAATTGTTTGAAACTCAATGTAAAATTTCCAGATTTTACTTCTACAGATTTAAGATTTCAAGACGTTATTTTATATTTTTCTTGCACACTTACAAGAGATGTTAATGATTCCTCTAAAACTCAAGCAAAAATGGTTCTTATAAATCCAGAATCTGATATAGTCCTCATAGGTGAAATCTTTAAATTTATCTTCGGGAAGTGTCCTCAAGTCCTCTAGCCCTCCTGAAATTTCAAAGGAAACCCTAATATCTGGTTCATGGTGGTGGGTATTTAAGATTCGGCCCGGCCGAACTTAGTGCTGTATATACTTGTTTTTTTCTACTACATCTTCATATTCCCCCCATATTTGTTTAGTTGATTGTGCAACTCATCACAACATGATATTTTAGTCTACTCATTTTACTAAGAATTTTTTTTTTGAGAGAAAAAAAGAAAGAAAAATTTGTAAATACCGCCACCAACGCCAATAACAATCTACCACAAATGACATAAACACCCAATGGCATCTCTATACTCCATTCCATGCCACATTACATACCCCGGACCAGAGTCATCGTCATCATCATCATCAAGATCTGTGCCATATCACCATAGCCATCGTATGAAGAAGACAAGCCCAACTAAAAAATATCAATATTTTCTTGTTTATTTTGGTGTTTGGTGTAAAAGTTTTTGTTTTTTCATAGATATGTCACAGTGTTTTACTAGGTACTTTTGGACTAACTTACTATTTGGAGGACAGCGGGAACTGTTACTACAATACAAGTAATTCGATTGTGGATGGAAATCTTTAGTAGAAATTTGTTTCCAATTTATGGGGGTGGGTACAAAAGATTCGTCCGGGCTATACTTTCGGTCGTAGATACTAGGAGCCACCGTGGTGCAATGGTTAGCATGCCCGCCTTGCATACACAAGATCGTGGGTTCGATTCCTGCTTCGACCGAACACCCAAAATTTTTCAGCGGTGGATTATCCCACCTCAGTAATGCTGGTGGCATTTCTGAGGGTTTCTAAGCTTCTCTAAGTGTTTTCAATGCAATGAGGAACGCCGTTCGGACTCGGCTATAAAAAGGAGAAGCCTTGTCATTGAGCTTAACATGGAATCGGGCAGCACTCAGTGATAAGAGAGAAGTTCACCAATGTGGTATCACAATGGACTGAATAGTCTAAGTGAGCCTGATACTAGTGACCATCGAACATTTACATGACTCACGCGTGAGTCGTGAGTCACGCTGACGGCAACGGCGTGAGTGTGCGTGATTAACCAACCAAGTGTAGTGCGTGATCGTGAGTAACGAAAATAATATCTTCGTGAGTGTGCGTGAGTAACGAATTTCGGAAAAACACACTCACGAAAATAATACCGCTTACGAACATAAAATGCTTACGAGTTGAATTCATTTATAATTTTGGTGACATCCTAGGTGGTAAGAGTTTTATAACGCACTCGATTTTATAATCATAAGAATATTCGTGAGTCACGACATTTTTCGTGAGTCATAACATTTAAATGATTTTCGTGCGTGAGTTTGCGTGAGTATAAATTTTCTTTTCGTGAGCGTGCGTGACCGTGAGTCCTACCAACAAATATCGTGCGTGAGTGTGCGTGAATAAGATTTCTCCGTCGTGAGTGTACGTGAGCGTGAGCTCAATATTACTCACGTGCACACCTCTACCTGATACATCGGGCTGCCACCTAACCTAACCATATAGCCCCTAACACATTGGACGGTTTTGATATGGTATCGAAGGGTTTAATATAGTCGGCCCCGCTTGACTTTTTTTTTTTTGCGAAATTCGTATTTGTATTTTGAGAACAAAAAGTCTATGGTCGCACGACAATATTTTTTTCAGTATACCCTTCTTTTATTCCATATGACCAGCGTTACCGTTGAGATTTTCTTGAAAGTAGCACAAAAAGTGTCACAAACTGTAAAAGATGAGACACTCCACTTAAAAGAGTGGCACACTTCTTTATATAAAAAAAAGTTATTTAGCGTAGTGAAATAATTTTAAATTTTAACTAGGTTCGGTTAGGTGCCAGCCCGATGTATCAGGCTCACTTAGACTATTCAGTCCATTGTGATACCACAGTAGTGAACTTCTCTCTTATCACTAAGTGCTGCCTGATTTTGTGTTAAGCTCAATGGCAAATTGTTTGAGGTTTGAGGACACTGAAAAGTAAAATGTATTTTTTCAAAGTAACTCATAGTTAAAGGTATATGTTAGCCGGGATATATTTTTACGCTCGAAAGTTTTCATTTACTTTCTCTCGAGCCCTGTAAACGAATAAATATTAATCAAACAACACTATATTCCAGGAAATATAAAGTAAATGTGTCATCACCCATACTGATTAGAAATTTTTATTGTCAATATCAATAAATCCCTATATTAAGCTTTATAGTTATTTCCCACTAAAAGTTGTATTACCTCGAATAAAAAAAAATCCCTCTATTTATGGTCACAATTTACGAAAAGCAAAAAACAAAAATCCCATATTTATTCTGTTCTGTTTTATTTAATCAGGCGATTTATTGTAAATTTCGTTAACCTAAAAGCCACACAACAATGACGACCATGATGGTTACTTTCCCCTGAAACATTGTTTTGATGTATTTTATGGGTGACATAAATAAGACGAAATAATTTCAGGCATTGTCTTGTCTCGTCTTCTGTTTCAAGGTAGCCCATGGCTACAATATTCCAGTATGGGATGCCTTGTCTGGAACTTATCTACATATGAGCCATACATGTCCCTTTTGGCCACATCTAAAGACGCTACATTAGTCTCGTCACCTTACCCCTTTGCCCCCCAAACTGTTGTCTGCGAGTCTGGTTCGGGAAGGTTTTACCTTTTTCCAACTTAAATTAGCTCTGCTTTTGTCGTAATCTCTGTGGCATATCGGATTTCTGGTTGTGTTTACAGCTTAAAGGCTAAAATCGCTACTCCAACTCACACATAATATGCGTAGAAAATCTCCATGGAATACCAGTCAAGCGGAGGCAGCTGTAGTCTCAAGAAATAAGGCAACGGCGAACATATGTTGCAGTTTCTGTTTTCTTCTTTGTGTGTTTTTTTGTAGTCGTATTTGCTTCCATTGTAATTTTTTTTTCGAAATCGTAAGTGAAACTTATTTGCTTCTATTATAAAAAGCTCTACTCTACTCGCCAAAACAAAACCGAAACAAGAATTAACCACAGACGAAACGTGCAACGTCAACACTGACTGACGGGTGAGTTATAAAGACAGGCGGTTGGTAAAAGAAATCTTCTTAAAGTCGATTTTCATAAGAAATGACGAAAATAAGATAATGTATCAAGGCCTTCTTATGGTAAGGCCTAGAATTATTTTGTATCCTTATTTGTATCCTAATTGGTTGAAGACATTATACATTTGATGTTCATATATGATGTAGGATGTATTTTTTTTTTTTTTTTTTTTTTTTTTTTAGTTGTTGTATTCTTCTTTATTATTGTGTATTTCATAAGGTGTACAATTTTAACTAGATAAATATTAATACTTAATATAAAGAAGTTATATTGATCAATTTAAAGCCATGCTACTTTGTAGCGTCAGGCGTAATTCCACGTCTGTTAGGCGTATTCATTCATTAGGAAGGCTCGATATCTCAAGCAGTATTTTAGGTATTTTACAAGATGTAGGATGTATTAGTCCGCCCGGACGGACAAACTTTATTTTTACCGCGCAAAAAAAATTCCAAACAAAGTTTGTTGGTCCAAAATTTCGTTTTCCCAGTCTTTATTTGATCGACACTTTGGTATTTGTTAGTGCCAACCTTCTCTCCAAAATTCCCCCGTCACAACTGATTGGGTTCCATAGATTTTGGTAGCTAAATTTTATTTCTTTAGAAAATTTCGTCAAAATTTTAATTCTATAGAAGATTTTGGTAGCTAAATTTTATTTCTATAGAAAATTTTGTCAAAATTTTATTTCTATAGAAAATTTTGTCAAAGCTTTATTTTTCATAGAAAATTTTGTCAAAATTTTATTTCTATAGAAAATTTTGTCAAAATTTTATTTCTACAGAAAATTTTGTCAAAATTTTATTTCTACAGAAATTTTTGTCAAAATTTTATTTCTATCGAAATTTTTGTCAAAATTTTATTTCTATACAAAAATTTTGTCAAATTTTATTTCTATAGAAAATTTTGTCAAATTTTATTTCTATAGACAATGTTGTCAAAATTTTATTTCTACAGAAATTTTTGTAAAAATTTTACTTCTATCGAAAATTTTGTCAAAATTTTATTTCTATAGAAAATTTTGTCAAAATTTTATTATTATAGAAAAATTTGTCAAAATTTTATTGCTATAGAACATTTTGTCAACATTTTATTTCTATAGAAAATTTTGTCAAAATTTTATTTTTATAGAAAATTTTGTCAAAATTTTATTTCTATAGAAAATTTTGTCAAAATTTTATTGCTATAGAAAATTTTGTCAAAATTTTACTTTTATAGAAAATTTTGTCAAAATTTTATTTCTATAGAAATTTTTGTCAAAATTTTATTTCTATAGAAAATATTGTCAAAATTTTATTTCTATGGAAAATTTTGTCTAAATTTTATTTCTATAGAAAATTTTGTAAAAATTTTATTTCTATAGAAAATTTTGTCAAGATTTTATTTCTATAGAAAATTTTGTCAAAATTTTATTTCTGTGGAAAATTTTGTCAAAATTTTATTTCTGTAGAAAATTTTGTCAAAATTTTTTTGTCAAAATTTTATTTCTATAGAAAATTTTTTTATTTTATTTCTATAGAAAATTTTGTCAAAATTTTATTTCTATAAAAAATTTTGTCAACATTTTATTTCTATTGAAAATTTTGTCTAATTTTATTTCTATAGAAAATTTTGTCAAAATTTTATTTCTATAGAAAATTTTGTCAAAATTTTATTTCTATAGAAAATGTTGTCAATATTTTATTTCTATACAAAAATTTTGTCTAATTTTATTTCTATAGAAAATTTTGTCAAAATTTTATTTCTACTTTGTCAAAATTTTATTTTTATACAAAAATTTTGTCAAATTTTATTTCTATAGAAAATTTTGTCAAAATTTTAATTCTCCAGAAATTTTTGTCAAAATTTTATTTCTATCGAAAATTTTGTCAAAATTTTATTTCTATAGAAAATTTTGTCAAAATTTTAGTACTATAGAAAATTTTGTCAAAATTTTATTGCTATAGAACATTTTGTCAACATTTTATTTCTATAGAAAATTTTGTCAAAATTTTATTTCTATAGAAAATTTTGTCAAAATTTTATTGCTACAGAAAATTTTGTCAAAATTTTATTTCTATAGAAAATTTTATTAAAATTTTATATCTATAGAAATTTTTGTCAAAATTTTATTTCTATAGAAAATTTTGTCAAAATTTTATTTCTATAGAAAATTTTGTCAAAATTGTATTTCTATAGAAAATTTTGTCAAAATTTTATTTCTATAGAAAATTTTGTCAAAATTTTATTTCTATAGCAAATTTTGTCAAACTTTTATTTCTATAGAAAATTTTGTCAACATTTTATTTCTATAGAAAAATTTGTCAAAATTTTATTTTTATAGAAAATTTTTCAAAATTTTACTTCTATAGAAAATTTTGTCAAAATTTTACTTTTATAGAAAATTTTGTCAAAATTTTATTTCTATAGAATTTCTTGTCAAAATTTTATTTCTATAGAAAATTTTGTAAAAATTGTATTTCTATAGAAAATTTTGTCAAAATTTTATTTCTATGGAAAATTTTGTCCAAATTTTATTTCTATAGCAAATTTTGTAAAAATTTTATTTCTATAGAAAATTTTGTCAAAATTTTATTTCTATAGAAAATTTTATCAAAATTTTATTTCTGTAGAAAATTTTGTCAAAATTTTATTTCTATAGAAAATTTTATCAAAATTTTATTTCTATAGAAAATTTTGTCAAAATTTTATTTTTATAGAAAGTTTTATCACAATTTTATTTCTATAGAAAATTTTATCACAATTTTATTTCTATAGAAAATTTTGTCAAAATTTCATTTTTATAGAAAATTTTGTCAAAATTTTATTTCTGTAAAAAATTTTATCAAAATTTTATTTCTATAGAAAATTTTATTTCTATAGAAAATTTTGCCAAAATTTTATTGCTATAGAAAATTTTGTCAAAATTTTATTTCTATAGCAAATTTTGTCAAACTTTTATTTCTATAGAAAATGATGTCAAACTTTTATTTCTATAGAAAATGATGTCAAAATTTTATTTTTATAGAAAAATTTGTCAAAATTTTATTTCTATAGAAAATTTTTCAAAATTTTATTTCTATAGAAAATTTTGTCAAAATTTTATTTCTATAGACAAATTTTCAAAATTTTATTTCTATAGACAATTTTGTCAAAATTTTAAATTTTCACTTAAATTTAATTTTTCACTAATTTTAATCACTGAAAGTTTTGTTATTAATTAGTATTTCTCATGCTGAGAGCATGAGAAATACAAAGGCCTTCTACAATTCACACTCTGTTCTCCACTTTCCTCCTGGTTGAGTGGTATCGAATGAAGATCCGCAATCTGCATCAATCTCAGCATCATTACATCGGCTGCCACTGATGTCTGTTTGTTGCTGCAGTTAATCATGCAACCAAGCAAACATTTGATTGATTGCCAACAGTCACCATAAATGCCTTGTCTGGTGGTTTGCATTGAAGGATAAGATAGCCATCGGGTCATCTTCGTACTATTTTATTTTTTTTCTTCTCTCTCTCTCTCTCTCTCTCTCTTTAAAGGATAATGTCAGAGTAGTGTGTTTTTTTTTTTGCGATCGAATGATGTAAGAAGACAACGTTAGGTCTTCGATGGTTATGTCGATAATGATTTGGAAAAGCTATACAATTTTTGCGCTTAATGACAATTTAAATGCCATAAATGTTATTTGCTTTTCTAAGCTATCTAATGGTTAGTTTCGCTATTTAGTTTTTTCCTTCTCTTGGTATCTTTTCTATGGTCGAGATAAAATCAAAAAGTGAAGAAGACGAAGAAGAGGAAAAACCACATCAATTGAATAGTCAAGAGTCATTAGCTGGGAAAAACTTTTAGTTTCACTTGCTAAGTTAACCGTGCCAAATTCAAAGATGAGTGTCTTTACGGGGTCATTGTAACAATTAGGGTTACATGAGAGATATTGTTTTGTGGTAATAATAAGAAAACTAACTAAACTGCAGATGATGGCAATGCCTAGAGATGTATCCCATGTCGAGGGAATGCTAAAGTTTTGCTTTGAAGGCAATAGTGATTTATTTTAATTTAGTTTTATTTATTATAATTTCAATTGAAGTAATTAGAATTTTTTTAAAACTCAAATTAATTTAATTTTTGTACGGGATTTCTTTAAGAAACAGACCGTTCGTTCACACGCTATGTTCCGGTCTCTATCACATTTGACGACACCGCCTAACTTTGAAGTGGATGCGTGTCATGTCCATCTCTACTTTCGGGTTTTTCGAACCGACAATAAACCGGTCCACCGGTTTTCGTCCACAGCTTTTTAATAATATTCGCTCTGCTTTCAATCTCACTCTATTAGTTATAAGCGTATGGGTTCACCACCCCTTTTTTTTCAGTAGTTAGCCGTAAGAGTGATAAAAACGCTGGTGTTCTCCGCATAAAATAACAATGGTGGACTGAGTTTTGTTTGTAAACGAATAACTGGTTAAAAAAAAAAAAACAAAAAATAATAATAATTATAATTATAATAATATAATACGTAATTTGGGAAGGAAAATATAAATTTGTTGTCATCAACGTAAAAATAATAAAGAAAAATGTGGTTCTACAGTCCACTGGAATAGGACTTTTCAACAAAACCGACAATCGGGTTAAAAAGCGGTCTATCGGTTTTCGTCCTCCGCTTATATCACTCTATTCGCCATATCACTCTATTCGAGTTTATTCTATTCTGTAAACGAATAAACGCCTTGACCGGTTCAACTGGTTTTTGCCAATCCCAAATCATAATAATATCATCAGCTTAAAAAATGATAATGAAATCATTGGTTCTACTGATCCACCAAAAAAAGTGAGATTCAACGAAACCATAATTTAATAACAGTTCCACCGGTTTTAGTCCACCGCTTTTTATAACTCACCTGCCCGTTTTCTCGTTTACTTCGCCACTAGGTGGCCAAAAATAGAAGTTTTTGAAAATGAGGTGTTCTAGGTTGAAACAAACCGGACTAAATTCCAAATTCGGTGGACGGTGACTTTTAAACGAATAACCTCCATCACCGGTTCTTAAATCCATAAAAACGTATAATTTTGGAAGGATGGTGTCTGGCTTACCTGTTCCTCGCCCAAATGCAATTGTGAATGTCGAACTGAACCATAGCGCTGTATGTCACCAGAACCTGAAAGATCTTGGCGAGAACAAACATATTGGGAGATAGTATGTAGGGAACCATAAAGCTGGAGCAAATAAGGGGAAAAATAAATACAAAAATTTTAGTTTTAATAAAACATGAATCTTACCTGATTAAAATCAACGTAAAAAATAATTCTTAATAAAAAAATAAACCGAGCCTGCGGCTCTCGTCCAGCGGTTTTTAGAGCTCCATTCGCCATGCTTTCATTTTTGAATATTAGTTATAAGCAGATGTGTCCATCTCCCAGTTTACTTGTTTTTCCAGCTAAAGATTTTTCGCGCTTTGTCGATTCCTCGGGATAATTTTCCCAACTTCTTCGTCCTGAGATGGTATCCTTTTAAAGTCGGTCAAATACTTCCAATTGTTCGTGTTTTTTAAAGTTGCACAAAACATCCGACCTGAGGCCGTGATGAATATGAGTATTTTCCTTAAGCTTCCGTAGTGTGGTGAGAGCCTGAAAGAAAAATGAGCTAAAGTATAATGTTGGACACTAGGATAGGAAGTGATACGAGTCTTCCGTAACTTCCGTGTTCAGACATCATCTTCCCAATCATTTCCCATGTGTATTATGTCCAGTTATAATGTCAGTTAAAGACATCAATTCTTGCGATGGCGATGAACAGCGCCATTAGAATTTCGCAATTTCTGCGTTTCTTTTCTACCCATATCATCTTAGTTCCTGTAAAAATTTCAGCGGAAGAAAAACATCCGCAAAGACATTATTCGTTCCACGAGCGCTCCCTTTATCCAGCACATCTGCTTATTCATTTTCCATTAGTCCACAGTGCCCAGGTACGCAGTCTCTACGACTGCGGCTGGTCTACCTTAGACCTTATGGCTTCATTGCCCAAAGTATTCACCCAGGGAAGGAATATGATCATCTCATACAGCAAAGAGCAAAATATTATTTTTGGATGGTGACCATGTAACATTTTTATCGCAACCATTTTATTTTCTCGGAAATTATGTATCTGTTTCCGGAAAACATGTTATGTTTGGCGAGAAAACAACATTTTTATGATAAACATGTTACATGGTCACCATCCAAATATAACATTTTGCTCTTGAAACATATTTGAGGTGATCATATTCCTTTTCTGGGTGTTTATAGCCACTTGGCTGTCGATGAAAAAGCTGATAACGCTTCTGAATAACGGTCTCAACAACAGCGTCTCATCAGCTTTGGTGATTGGAAAAAATTTTGCCTGAAAGATTCTGCAATCGCAATCTAACGTGTAAGACTCCCGTATTCCTAGTTCGCAGCAATAGATGCCGCTATTAGTTCCTTCGTGTTCTTTAGACCCATCTGTATGCCTATTCCAGGTTCCGTATCATCCTTTCCTCCCACTCTTCCATAATTGGTATAATATATTTCGGCTTATCGTGATAAACATGCTCAGGCGTCATATAGTCCGTCTCTCTATAACGCTCGGAATAAAGTTCTGAATGCCTGCATACAGTGCTCTCATGGGGTATCTCAGCTTTTAAGCCTCATGAATTTCATCTCTGCTGTTTTCTTTATGTGCAAATCGAGTGGGCAGACTGCCATCAGTACCTCTAAAGTGAAAGTGGCTGTGGTCCTAATAACGCTTGTCATATAAATAAGTACAGTTGAGGTGGTTCGCCATTGTCCACCAAACGTGGCACCCATATGTAGTCACTGGTCTTATAACCACAGTATAAGGCCAATTAAAAAGGGAAGTTCGCATTCGCCATCGTTCCTAGACTAATTTTTGACAAGAATTGAAGCCGCATAAACCTTCTGTATGTTGTCTGTGGAATTTTCCCTCCAGTTCAGTTTAGAGTTCAAGACAACTCTCAAGTATCTTGCTGATTTGGAGAGACTCATCTTCGTCCTTTGAAATTCAGGAGCTTTGTATCTAATGACATTTCTTCTTCTAGTAAAGAGCTGTAGCTCTGTTTTTCCAGGGCTCACATCCAATTCTCATCCTCTGGTCCAGTCCGAAAGATACTGTAAAGCCTCACTCAACACATCTGAGATCGCTTCCAGGAATTTTCCCGAAACTAATATTACGATGTCATCTACGTACGCCACTACCTTGATGCCTGGTGCCCTTGATTCCGTACGTCAGTTGTGAACAGATGGAATGTTTGTAAAGGTTCTGTCTCGATTTCATCTTCTCCGCTCTCATGTGTTGGGAATAATGTGTCCACGACATTTTGCATTTTGTTGAAGTCCATGTTGACTATTGAGCTGCTTGCACAGCTTTTTCACCATTTCATTTTCGTACTAAAGTAAACGATTTTTAATTTTTCTTTTTCAAAATTTTTTGAATACCTCAAAATTTTTAAACATTTAAAGGGAATAAAATAACTCTTTGACTCATTGATTACTCAAGCATATAGATCATCCCCCAATGCATTTCCTTATTTAAGCGAAAAAGTAAAAGTGTTCATCCGTATAGCAAATTTAATAGACCTTGGCTGTAAAAGGGATTATCTCGTAGCGTAATGTCTTCAAATGTCATGAAATGCTTGTTAATTGAAATTTTAGACTTGATTGCGTTTCACAGACGCCAACAACAGAAACGGTACAATGAAATACGTAATCGATGCTCAGTTAAATCCGTTAACATTGCAAAAAAAAAAAAGAAAATAACAAAAACGTCTTGAGTAATTATTTTAAGCAGTTTACAGAGCAGTCACACTCAAGAAAAAAATTCAGTTTGGGAGTTGAGAGTCTCTTAAATCTATGTAAATTGCCTCCTTACCATGAATTAAAAAAAACGTTGGTGTGGAGTTATACAAATCATTGCTGTGCTGGAATTCTATTTAGATTTCAAATCAAATCGTAGTTCGTGAAGGCTCCAGCAATATTTGTGAAAGTGATTCTGAGAGAGATCGAACATGGGACAAATCGCCTTCCCGCAGGGCAGCAATTATTTTTTGGTTGTATCATTCACTTTTTGGTTAGGGTTACGAATTGAGTGCAGAGTGAGACGACAGAAATGATCGCTATCCACAGATGACATTGGAATTTCAGACAAACGGATAAGTGAAGAAGAAACTGTAGAATGCCAAGAATGTCCTCGCTGGCATAATTCGATTATAAAAGTAGGTCAGGTTAGAACACGTATTGAGTCCGACGAAGTCGGAGTCCCTTAGTTTGTAGGCCGTGAAGATATCCATCAATATTTTTGAAACTGATTTGGAGAGACACCAAACGTAGAACAATTCGTCGCCTGCAGCTTAACATTTACGTTTTGGTGGGAGTTATGGATTGAAAATCGATTGAGACGACAGAAATTATCGCCATCCACAGATGATGTTTGAATTTGAAAATAACGGATAAGTGATGAACACATTTGGCTAACGGGTTCACAAGGAGCCATTTCCAAAATACAAATTGACTATCAACGCGGGCCATGGGTTCAACCCAAGTTTCTACCGAACACTACAATTTTTTTCAACGGTGGATTATCCCCTCTCAGTAATGCTGGTTATATTTCTTCAAAGCTTCTCTAGGTGGTTTCAAGGCAACGTGGAACGCCGTTCGGACTTGGCTTTAAAAAGGAGGTCCCTTGACATTGAACTAGTCTGCATAGTCTAAGTGAGCCTGAAAACGCGGGTTACCACTATACCTAACCTAACACTAGCATTGCCCAATATAAAAAACAAGTATATACGGCCGTAAGTTCGGCCAGGCCGAAGCTTATGTACCTTCCACCATGGATTGCGTAGAAACTTCTACTGAAGCCGATGGCAAGGTATCTTAAAACTCCCTAACACCGTAATATATACCACATAGTCCATACGTGGTATATATTAAACTAAAAAAAGACCGATTAAAAACGTATATAATTAAGTTTAAAGTTTCCATAGAAATAAAATTTTGACAAAATTTTCCATAGAAATAAAATTTTGTCAAAATTTTCTATAGAAATAAAATTTTGACAAAATTTTCTATAGAAACAAAATTTTGACAAAATTTTCTATAGAAATAACATTTTGACAATGTTTTCTATAAAAATAAAATTTTGGTAGATTATGTTTGGCTCGAGTGGCAACCATGATTATGAACCGATATGGACCAATTTTTGTGTGATTGGGGATCGGCTATATATAACTATAGACCGATATGGACCAATTTTGGCATGGTTATTAGCGGTCTTATACTAACACCACGTTGCAAATTTCAACCGGATCGGATGAATTTTGCTCCTCCAAGAGGCTCCGGAGATCAAATCTGGGGAACGGTTTATATGGGGGCTATATATAATTATGGACCGATATGGACCAATTCTTGCGTGTTTGTTAGAGACCACATTCTAACACCATGTTCCAAATTTCAACCGGATCGGATGAATTTTGCTCCTCTAAGAGGCTCCGGAGGTCAAATCTGGGGATCGGCTTATATGGGGGCTATATATAATTATGGGTCGATGTGGACCAATTTTTGCCTGGTCATTAGAGAACATATACCAACACCATGTACCAAATTTCAGCCTGATCGGATGAAATTTGCTTCTCTTAGAGCAATCGCAAGCCAAATTTGGGGGTCCGTTTATATGGGGGCTATACGTAAAAGTGAACCGATATGGCCCATTTGCAATACCATCCTACCTACATCAATAACAACTACTTGTGCCAAGTTTCAAGTCGATAGCTTGTTTCGTTCGGAAGTTAGCGTGATTTCAACAGACGGACGGAGGGACATGCTCAGATCGACTCAGAATTTCACCACGACCCAGAATATATATACTTTATGGGGTCTTAGAGCAATATTTCGATGTATTACAAACGGAATGACAAAGTTAATATACCCCCATCCTATGGTGGAGGGTATAAAAAACAACCCTCGTATTATAGAAAACTGTTCATTGGATTGGTGAGCAAGGTGCCTTTATTTCAACCTCAGACAGGGGCTTGAAATGGAAAATCCATAATGCAATTTTCAAGATTATATCATGGATTCATGTTTAAGTTCACAACCTTAATACAATTCTTCATTCAACAAAGATAAAACATCTTTGCCAGAACTATATTATTTTGAGGTAGTACTAGCAAGTCTTTGATCCCAGAGAAATTTTTTAATCGAAATATTTGTAGTAAATATATTTCAAACTAAACTTCACATCCAAACAACAAAACTCGATTTTTTCAGATTCTCGATTTCGAATTTGTTTGTACTAATCATATAGTCATTTGTATATAACACACTATTGTATTGGCTTCTTCTGACCATTATTTTGATTGCGGGTGTATTATCATTGTAATCTCATCGATTAGCCAATTGCTTTTGGTACCATTGTTATCGACACTGACGTTTTCGTGACTGGCCAACTGCCTGACTGTGTATTGTTGTCTTGGCAACATGTAGGCGTTTCTCGGTTGGACTTCTAGTCGTTCCTTATCAATGACAATGACAGATATTTCATGCATTGACTAATAGCAGGAAGGAAGCCAATTTCACTGAAAGCTACAACAAATATTAACAACTAAGCTATATATATTGAGCCAAGGAAGTGAATAACAACAACAGCTAAACGTTATGGACATCCCCCCCAATGGAACCAGAAAAACCAGGAGTTGCCATTTTCTGTTTGTTGAATTTTGGAGCACCACTTCTTGTGTGAATGCATGTAGAAAAAAAACCAAACATTGCTTTTTGGCGCCTCTTTCAAGGAAGAGGACAAATATAGAAACTTGTCCCTCATAGATATAAGCACACACCTTGTTAATATTATCACCCCATCCGCCATACGCCACCATCACACATCATTTCCATTTATGTCAATCCCATCAAGCTAGCCATAATCGTTGGACACTTCAACTATTTCAACTTCTGTGTCGATTTCATTTAATTGCAAATGGAAATGCTTTATCTTTCTTCAACTAATGATGACTGCTCAGGCAATTTAGGTTGTCGTCTTTGACTTTGCTGGGTGCTGGGAATTTCCATAAATAGATTTTCCGCAAGGCCTTCCGTCCATATATGTGTATCCTCTTCATGCGTTTGATATTAGACCAAAAAATGAAGTAGCTAAGTTAAATGCTATTTGTAGCATTTGCAAGTTTTAATTAAGGAAATCACTCTTACTTACTGTGTAGGTTAGTAATGAGAAAATGTCTTACTAGACAATCAATCCATTTAATGGGAGTAATGCATTACTTGTCAACGAATATATATAGAGTGCTATGAAATTGATTGTCATTTCCTAAAGGCAGTAGTAGTAATCATATGCGGTTGGAGTTATCCAGAGACTTGAATTAGTTTTGTTTTGCAGTTGAATATTGCCAGATTAACTGTTACGCAATGGTAGTAATGCATTACAGACAATCAATCGTCTAGTGAAAGTAATGCCTTGACAAGGTTTTTGTGCACATACCAGTGCTCATGGTTGTCATAACTTAAGGGTAATACGGGTATATAACGGATATAAGAAAATCAGAAAACCCATTGTCATCAACACACAAGCAAAGCATACAGTCAAGTAGTTCTATTTATAGATTACATTGTTGGGCACACTCAAGCTGATGTTTAGAAACTTCATTTAAAGAAAACAAACGACTTTAGTTGGTTCCTTTCTCACAAACAATGTACTAAATACAAATTTTGGAAATGGAAATACATTTTACATATATTCTAGAAGTTTTCACAAACCTTCGAAATGATATTCGGCATTACATAATACTATATTAAAATCCTACTACGAAATCTCAAAATGTGTTTTATATAAGAAACGAAAAGAAAAATGCTTGATATAAACTAAATGAAAAAAGGTACAACTTTAAAAGCCCTTCCAAAAATGTCCGTCTTTTAATTCAATTTTTTTATCACTCGCTGTTTTCATATTTTTAATGTGTAATTTTAACTTTTTTGTTTCAAATGAGTAAAAAAAAGATTGGTACAAATTATTGCAATTTTGTAGAAAAAATCCAAAAATTTCGAATTATTGACAATATTTTAGGACAAACGTTTCAGACAAGTGTTAGAATGCATTAAAAATCATAAAAACTTATAAAAATATTTATTTGACAAAATATTAAATTTTTTTTAATTCACATGCAAAACACTGAATTCGGATCACACCTTAAGAAGTGATGCAAATTATATCACTATAACAAGTCCATGTTAAATTTATCCCTTCTGCGCCCATTTTGCACCACGTCCCGATTTAAAAAGAACATTTCACTACTTTTTTGTCGAAGCTTTTTTGCGGGGTAATTTTGGAATAAAAAGTATTTTTTTAAATAGAAATTTTGTTAATGATTAAAGATTCGTTCAGACGAAGGATCAAACCGCCGATCATACAG
The DNA here is from genome assembly GCF_050003625.1 of Haematobia irritans. Taxonomy (NCBI): domain Eukaryota; kingdom Metazoa; phylum Arthropoda; class Insecta; order Diptera; family Muscidae; genus Haematobia; species Haematobia irritans. The sequence goes on from NC_134397.1 coordinate 123,985,784, forward strand.
TTTGTAAGCAAACACACCATCCACTGGGCCTTGAAGATCTTATTGTCATCAACAAACAATTATCGATATAACCAGCTGTGTACAAGCAAGGCATACAGTCAAGAAGTTCTACTTATAGACCATATTGTTGGATACACACAAGCTAATGTAAAGAAACTTTATTTAAAGGAAAAAAAAAACCGCTTTAGTTGGTCCCTTTCTCAAAAACGAAAGCGTATGGAAATTGAAAAAAAAAAATCTTTTTGCATATATTCGAAATTTTGTTGATGGTTATAGATTACTACTGATTCTTCCAGTAATACCGGTAATCAAAAAATTACTACTTGCAGTATTACCTGGGATTTAAAAAAAATAACTTACCTTTGTAACAGGTTGACTGATAAGTCCCCGGTCTAACAAAGAAAAACACATTTTTTTTGTCAAAATTCGTTTTTATTATTCAACATAGTTCACTTCAAGAGCGATACAACGATTATAACGACCTTCCAATTTTTTGATACCATTTTGGTAGTACTCCTTCGGTTTTGCCTCAAAATATGCCTTCGTTTCGGCGATCACCTCTTCATTGCAGCCAAATTTTTTCCTTGCGAGCATCCTTTTGAGGTCTGAGAACAAGAAAAAGTCGCTGGGGCCAGATCTGGGGAATACGGTGGGTAGGGAAGCAATTCATGAATTTTTGCCATCGTTCTCAATGACTTGTGGCACGGTGGGTTGTCCTGGTGGAACAACACTTTTTCTTCTTCATATGGGGCCGTTTTGCCGTTATTTCGACCTTCAAACGCTCCAATAACGCCATATAATAGTCACTGTTGATGGTTTTTCGATAAAAATTATTCCATGCGCATCCCAAAAAACAGAGGCCATTAGTTTGCCAGCGGACTTTTGAGTCTTTCCACGCTTCGGAGACGGTTCACCGGTCGCTGTCCACTCAGCACACTGTCGATTGGACTCAGGAGTGTAGAGATGGAGCCATGTTTCATCCATTGTCACATATCGACGGAAAAACTCGGGTTTGTTACGAGCTACCAGCTGCAAACACCGCTCAGAATCATCAACACATTGTTGTTTTTGGTCAAATGTGAGCTCGTGCGGCACCCAATTTGGACAGAGCTTCCGCATATCCAAATATTGATGAATGATATGACCAACACGTTCCTTTGATATCTTTAAGGCCTCTGTTATCTCGATCAACTTCATTTTACGGTCATTCAAAATCATTTTGTGGATTTTTTTGATGTTTTCGTCGGTAAGCACCTCTTTCGGGCGTCCACTGCGTTCACCGCCCTCCGCCCTCCACCACGCTTGAATTTTGCATACCAATCAATTATTGTTGATTTCCCTGGGGCAAAGTCCGGAAACTCATTATCAAGCCAAGATTTGCTTCCACCGTATTTTTCCCCTTCAGAAAACAGTATTTTATCAAAACACGAAATTCCTTTTTTCCATTTTTTTCACAATAACATAAGTTGCTTTACAAACAACGCTCTATCTCACAAACTAATTGACTTAAAGACGTCAAATTTTGATACGAATCATTTGTAGGTTGGTACTATATAAAAATAATATGCGTTTAATACTAGCGCCATCTATGTGTCAGACCGGGGACTTATCAGCCAACCTGTTATTTTGTCTTCGCGGACGTGGGTGGAACCACAGCTCAATTCCGTCATACGAACATAGACTAAATATTATAAGATTACCCTCATCGTCAAGTAGGAGGACTATGTTAAATGTAACTTTTGTGATGAGTATTATTCAAGAAAAAATTTGAATCAGAATTTGTCCTTAGCAGAATTCTGATCAACGTTCCGATCAGACCGAGTAGAAATTTTGAAGTTTTACGTGTTTCTTACTACACAGAAAAAATTTTCACAAAAATTTTTAAATTAAAATTTTAATTGAGTTTTAAAAAGTATTCAATTAAAAATTTAATTGATTTTTTAATTGAAACAAAAATCAATCACAAAAATTAATAGTATCTATTAACTTTTTAATTGGATCAATTAACTTTCAATTATTTTTTTAATTTATACTGTCATTTCTATGATTGAAGACATATCAATTAAACAATTAATTGGATCAATTAATTTCATAATTGAATAAAAAAACAATTATGCTAATAATGATCCTTTTCGTCGACTATGCCTACAATTTAATCAACTTTATGGTATTATAAACTTACCTGAAAATCGAGAATAATTAAAAAGAATAATAAAAAAGAAAATTAAAAAGAAATATTATTTTACATTTAAATAGATCAAGAATTATGTATATATTAGTCTGTAAGGACCCAGCAAAAAAATTTAGAAGTTCTTCCAAAGGCACAACTTTAAAAGCACTTCCAGAAGATGTACCCCCAATGATGTTCTTTATTTTAACTACCAAGGAAGTTCTTTTAATTAAATTGTTTATAACTTGGTTTTTTCATACTTTTAATGGGTAATTTTAACTTTTTTTGTTTCAAATAGGTTAAAAACAGAGTAAGAATTCATAAAATGGAACAAATCATTTAAATTTTGTCGAAAAAAATGCTAAATCCAATCTGAAAAAATTGCGTATTTTTGAAAATATTTGAGGTCAAACGTTTCAGACAAGCGTTAGAATCCATTAAAAATTATAAAAATTATTTGACAAAATATCACAGAATTTTTTAATTTACATCCAAATTCAGTGCACCGGCTGTTGAAATGGAGGACTTCCGTCCTATGACAAGCCCATGTTAAATTCATCGCTTCTGCGTCAATTTTGCAACACTTCCGGATCCAAAAACAACATTTTCATTACTTTTTTGGCGACGCTTTTTTTGCTGGGGATGTATAGATATATAGACTTCAAATAAAAAAAAATATTTTTATTGAAAAAAATACATCGACATTTTTATTACTCCCCAGCAAAAACTGAGTAAGCACTAGTGATTCTTTCAGTAATACCGGTAATCAAAAAGTTACTACTTGCAGTATTACCTGCACTGTTAGAAAAATATGTTTTTCATATGTTCCGATATAAACAAAATGTGTTTCGGGCACGATTTTAAACCACAATATATTCAAGTGCGAACATGTAATGTTCCTAAACTAACACTACATGTTTGGGACATCTATGTTAATATGTTAGAATATATTATGTTTGGGGCATCAATGTTTCATAAAAATCATATGTGTGAATACAAACATATATAAATTTACAAATTTCGACTAAACATACATATGTTGTGATATTTTATTCAAAGCGACAGAGAGAGTATAGAGAGAAATAGAGATGGAAACCGGGAGAGTTGACGAAAGATATCAATATAACACAGCAAAAGAGTCAAAAGAGAACAATTTCTGTGAAACCGCTTGTATGTTGTTTCGGAAAACTGTTTTATGATAAGGCCAAAAATTTGATATGTTTAAGTCTAAATATTATTTAATTTGAATAAAGAGAATATACATTCTGAACAAAGAGAATAGACATTTGAAAAACAAACAGCTTATGTTTTCGCCTTGAGAGCAGCATTTTATGTATGTGTGGACATGTGTTTTGTTTATCATTTTGGCATTATGGGCACAATTTTTTTCTTTGTTCGTTAAAAGAAATCAGGGGTCTTCATAAAAATAACGAAAGGGCACTATACTCTTTTTAGAGTTGGGACAGTAAAATGAAATAAGGAGGAAATAGTGAAAAATTACACAGTAAAATGTAAAAAAACAAACTTTAGTTCCTCTTTATTAAAAAGTAGTCCACGAGGAGTTGACGGACACCATCAAATATAAAAGCGGGCATTAAGTTCGAGTTTTACAGCTAAAACAATTTAAAAAGTTTATTTTCTTTAAAATGAATTATTAAAGAAAAATAAAAGGAATTTTAGAGCGATGGTGTTAAATGCTAGTAAAAAACTGTTCACTCCTAAATAAATTTATGTTTATATTATAAAATTATGTATGTATGTTTATACTCGACTCCACGTTCTTCTTTTGTTAGTTTTTGAATTCCTTCCAAATTTTAAAGTTTTGTACAAAAACAGTTTTTTATTACAAGATTGTTATTTTTGCAATAAAAAATAATATTTTATCCAAAAATCAGTCAATTTCGTTTATATCAAGCACTGTTACTGACTATAAATCTTTAATAACACACATTTCGAAGTTTCATTTAAAAAAATTAATATAGTATAAATATAAATGTGTAAATTAAAAAACAACAAAAAAAAATGTTCGGTCGGAGCAGGGATTGAACCCACGACCCTTTGCATGCAAGGCAGACATGCTAACCACTGCTCCACGTGGCAAACAAATGTATGTTTCTGTTAAATAATGTTATGTTTGCATGGGCTCGTGGGCGCTGTAAACTATGCTATATAAATGTAACTTAAAACGATAATTATCTACTGGTGACTATAACAGCTACGTAGCCCAGTGGATAGTGTGTTGGCTTACAAACTGTATGGTCCTCGGTTCGATTCTCCGTGCAGGCGAAAGGTAAAATTTAAAAAATTTATAAAAGTGAATAATTTCTTCAACATTATTTGTATTACAGAGAAAGGTTCCAATAACTAAAAAATTTCGTGGAAGTGAAAATTACGAGTATGTTAGGGAATGAGCACAATCGTGTTTGGGAAAAATTCTTCCAAGCATATAATATTTTTGGCTCAAAATGCTTCCAAACATATAATATGTTCACATAAAACAAACATATTAATGTTTCGGCAGTATGCAATAATATATGTGCTTCCTGCAAAATATGTTTGGAACATATGTTAAAGAAGCGATTTTTTTTGAGCGTGTGGGATTTAAAAATAATAACTTACCAGTGTAGGCAAAACGTGATTCTTTCTATTAATACAGGTAATCAAAATCATATCTTGAGGTCCGGGTTCGGCTCTACAGTGGGCACCGTTAATAGTAGCGATAAGTAATGCCAAATTATATTTCAGAAAAAATTGCCAATAAATATACCTTTGTTTTCTAAACTTGTATAGTACATAATTTATATTACAAAATAGCATCTTTGAATAGATCCATGTCGTGGAGTGTGTTGGATTGCAAAACAACAGGGGTGAGTTCGAACTTTTTGGGTATCTTATGGTAAGTTGGTATTTTGGAGAGTTGGTATGCTTGCGAAGAAGTACTTATTTTTGACTGCTGGTATGCTTGCACGGAAGTACTTTCCTCCAATGTCATGCCCGTGTAAAAGTATTACTACTGATATATGTACGAGGAAGTTGTTACCAATTTGGCGCAGGCATACTTGTACTCATACCTGGTAATAGGAGTTTTTGCTGGGTCTATTATGCCATAAAATAAAACAAACAAAAAGTAAAATTGATTTCGAGTTGTATTTTTCAAACCGTACTGGGTTTCATTGGGTATTCTTTTTCATACTACATATAAAATAATTACTAAATAATTTTCTTTCTCTTCTTATTTCAGGTAAGAAAATTTCCTGCACCCAGAATTCATATAAATTAAGGTATTTTGACCTGTAATGTAAGTTAGCTTAATTTAATTTACTTTAATTTAAATATTTGATTCAATTATTATGGCGAAGAACACTTTATTTTATTGGGAAAACTTAAAATATACACTCAAAAAAAGTTAACTCGGATCCAAAGATGTTAACCTTCGTTTAAAGATTTTGGTATTGATTCCGAGCCAATGATGCGGCTTCTTTAAAATAAGGAATTTTTTTAGCGACCTCTTCAACTTTAAATCTAGGATCAATAAAATTTTACATTAGGATACTGATTTCTTTTGTCGAATTTTCCTTCTCTTTCCGCGGTATATTAATAAAGTTATTCACGTACAAACAAATGCTAATTTAAAAATCCAAATTGTAACGGATACTTCAAAGTAAAAAAATGTTTTCTTAATTCCAAAGAAACTTTAAACCAAAGATGCTAAATCCTCAAAATAAGTCAGCCTATATTTGAAGCCTTTTCATCTTAAATCCAAAGATTCAATATTTCAGTTAATCTGAAGACAATTTCTTTCAAAAAGGGGATGTCTTTGCTGTAAGGAAAATGTGTCTTAGTTCAAAGAAATACGACTTTAATGCTGGGTCGCAATATTCGAAAATTTCTGATTATAAACTTTATTTTAATTAATATTTAATTTTTTTAAAGAAATTTGTCCTTAATATTTTGTAAATTGCGCATCTTAAAATTTATATTGTGTAATCTTTAATATGACGTAAATAGTTTTTTCAATGTAATAATTTCTATGAAGTAAAATAAAGTTAACCTGGTGTTAGTTTCCCCCCTTTGTTTGGGTGTACCTATAATTTTTCCAGTGTATCACTGCCTAATTTGATTGACAATTTGGCCAGGTGGATGGAGAAATGATTGGTTGTTATGGTTTTGGGTTTGTTTTCGTAGCTGCTGACAACGGCACTGCTTCGCATACTACCGTCACTTGCAATGTTTGTTTACCCTGGTGGTATTTGGATTTTGTTTTTGAAGTGTTTTCCATGTGTCGTTTCTCAAGACAAGTAGCGGCGAACATGGACAGTATGTTTTACTAGGTTTTTAGGTGGTTCGACAAGCAAGATAAACCACTTTGCTTGTGCCACTGCATTCATCACTGGTGTTATGTCCCGTCATTTGGCCTAGTCTCTGAATATCGGCTATTTTTGTTTTGTAAGCAAATCATGTCTCACCTCCTCCTCGCCTTTTTGTATTCGTTTACCACCACTACCCTTTGGGTAGCCTAATGAATGAACCTGTCCCAAGCCAAACTTACATCTGGCATTGACTACTACCATGTTCTAAGTGAAAGAAAATCGTACATAATGTTGTTCTTTATGTTTTGTATTGATTGACATTTACACTTCAAGCAAGTGACTGATGAAACAAATAATAGTGTCTTCTTAGAATGAATAATTTTTGTTTGCTAACGTTAACCTCTTTGCAAAAATATATTAAAAGTAAAAAAAAACTTTACTCAACAAATAATGAACCGTATTTGGGGTTGATACCTAGAGTATTTTTCAAATAAATTAAATTGCCCATATGTAATAGGTACTTATAGTTAATGTGGTATCACAATGGACTGAATAGTCTAAGTGAGCCTGATACTAAATCGGTCTGCCACTTTAACCCAATCTACCCTAAATTTTGCATATATTCCAGAAAAGTGGAGGGAAACAAAAATAGTCGTTTTCATACCTAAAGCGGGAAAAGCCTCTCACTCGAGTGCGAAGGATTTCCGACCAATCAGCTTATGCTCATTCCTTCTTAAGACTCTGGAGAGGATGATAGATATTTATCTTAGAACTAGCGTCGATTCAAGTTTGCTCTCAACACATGTATACTCGAAGAGCAGGTCTAATGACACCGCATTGCATTAACTAGTCAGCTTTATTGAAAGCTCACTATCTGTCAATGAATACACAATCGTGGCGTTTCTAGACATCGAAGGGGCATTCAATAACGTCCATCCGAGCTCGATATTAAATGGACTGACAAATCTGAATGTTGATCCAGGTATACTTAGGCTGTTAGACGAACTTCTAATGAAGAGACGTATTTTAGCCACACTAGGACAAGCAAACATACAAAGGTATGTGTTCAGAGGCACTCCCCTGTAATGATCCCTCTTGCGATTATACCTCTAGTTGGCCTTGGCTACCTTATGGCCCCGGCCGTGCTCAGTCTTGGGGCAGTTCTTTGCCATTAGAGATTGTTTCGGGCTCATTGTCATAAAGTAAAAGTGTAGAAAGGTAGCTCTTTATGTATGTGTGAGATATGTGTGTAGAGTGTCGATTGTATGCGATTGGGTGAGTGTCAATATATGGTGGAAAATGTTATGGAATGATATTCACGACAGCTGGTTCAACCTCGTATAATTCCGATAATGTTACATTATGTCGTTTAAGGTTCCCCTTTCCTTTCACGGTCGCCAAAAAAATCTAGTTCATCATTTTAATTAAGATATGTATTTACAAATAACTGGTTATTTCCTCGAATAAGACTATGATATAATATTTAGAGTAAAATGGAATTAATAAGTAAATGAACAGGATTAATAGAGTTAAATTATGTAAAATATAGTGTAAACAGATTAAGGGTTGAGTATTGGAATAAATGCAATGAAAAGGCGAGTTAACTCAAACGATATATTACTAAATAAATCTGTAAAGACTTACCAAAATAATCCCACGTAGTCCTCAGGCCTGATGACGATGAATTTTTCATTTAAAGGATATATGTATAGCGTTTGTTTAACTAGCGTGAGGTAAAATGAATCTTAGAACTATGAAAATTGTAAGTGATTTAATGTATAGTGGCGTAAAACGATGAATTGAACGATGGATAAAGATGGTAGCCAGGACGGTCGATATATGGATTCTTGTGTAATACTGGGTTATTTATTTTTAAAGGCTCCTTTTTAGATCATACTAATAATCCCCCTGAGTATTTATTAATTTATTTGGTCCTTCTTGGTCTGATATGGAGATTTTGGACAGCCTGCAACATCTAAACTTAGATTTTCGATACGTATGAGATAATTTCCTTTTATCTGCCAGCCTTTATATAATTCATAAAGATTTTAACGAATCCTCACTTAGCGGCTATCCGGTTCACTGGCCCGATATAAAATCAGAGACGAACAATTTGAAAAGCGACTCCCTTTGCCAACTTCTTCCTCCTTTGGACTAGGATAAAATTGATTGTTTCGTGCCTCAGATCTAATCTCTTCTGTTCGCTATTGTAATTTGATTCCATTTTTATTTTAGTTATTTAAATTTAAAATAAATTTTTTGTCTTGACTGAACTTTTTCTTCGTATCTCTCCTTTTTTCTTCTTTTTTCAAAAAAAAATCCCAATTTTTTTCCTTTGACAAATTCAAATTCCTACGACTCTCATGCAAAAGTTCGATTTTAATTTTTTTTTTGTAATCTACTTAGAAAATTTCAAAGTAGGTCTCACAAGAGAACTTACACCCCAAGGAAGAGTTCTATCACCTCTTCTTTGGAATGTTGCTAAAAACAACCATCTGGTTTCCCTAGAAAAATAAAGGATAATAGTGGTGGCATACACAGATGGTGTGGCGCTAGCAGTCAGGGGAAAGTTCCCATCCACAATCAGAGATATTATACAGAGAGCCCTTCCGATGACTGAGAAATGGGCGAAAGAGAATGGTCTTAGGGTAAATCTTGCAAAGACAGAACTATTCATGTACTGCAAATATCGTAAAACTCCCACGGTTAAACCCATATCCTTAGGGGGTATTGAAATTCCCTTTAGTGAGTGTCCAAAATACCTTGGCGTTATTTTGGACAAAAAGCTCAAATTTAAGCTTAATATTTAAGAAAGGGCGAGAAAAGCAACGGTAGCTTTGTACTCGTGTAAAATGGCAATAGGAAAAAAGTGGGGACTAAAACTGAAAATGGTGCATTGGCTATACACGGCAGTGGTTAGACCTATAATGCTATATGGTGTTGTAGTCTGGTGGCCGGCACTTCAGCAGGCGAGAAGTTTAGATAAAGTTCAGCGTATGGCGTGCTTGTGTATCTCAGGCGCATTCAGTGAGACAGGAACAGATTCCCTTAATGTCATGCCGCATCTATTGCCTTTAGACATTTTGGCCAAACAGTCAGCTGCAACAACGGCTGTGCGGTTGGGCGAGCTATCGCTGTGGTCCGAAAAAAATGTACGGTCACAGTTCGGTCCTCAAAATAATGCCAGATGTGCCTAACGTAGTGGATTACACTCTGGCGAAACCAATTTTCGACAAAAACTCTAATTCCCGACAGTGAGGCGTGGTGTACACAGGCCCCGGGGAATAAAAGATATATAGGTCTTTAGAATATACTCCGAAACCCACGTGTCCATCCAATTTGGAGCCATCAGTGTAGAGATGGCTCCAAATTGGATGGACACGTGGGTTTCGGAGTATATTCTAAAGACCTGGAACTTCGAATAGCGAAAAGATTACCACTGTAGATTTTTTCAGGCTGAAATATTAGGCTGAAATGTAATATTCCAACAAATGTTGGCATTAATTTGTACTCAGATAGTCAACTTGCAATAAAATCCTTGGAATTTGTGTTCCATAACTCGAAAACGGTCATCGACTGCCGCAAATCTCAATGAGATGGCTGAGCAGTACAATACTCACCTAATATGGGTGCCTGTCCATAGGAACATACCGGGGAACTGCGAAGCAGATGTGTTAGCAAGGCTAGGAACTACCTTACATATTCCAGGGGAACTAGAATCTGTTGGTATGCCTCTGGCCACCTGCAAGCTCTTACTGCGTTAGAAGGCTGTTATGATGGCCAATATTCGATGGGAGAATTGCAAGGGTTGTAACGACACCAAGCAAATATGGGCCCATTTAAACCTAAACCACACACTAAATATGCTAGTGTTCTCAATACGTCAGATATCACTTCTGATATCTACTATAACGGGTCGCTGCCTGATAGGCGATTTTGCTAAAACTATTGGCGCGAAGTATAATGACCACTGTATGAGCTGTCATGATGCGGAGGAAAAAGAATCAATTAAACACCTCTTGCGTGAGTGTCCTGCATTTTGTGTAAAGCTTACACACAAAAAATTTTTTTCTGATTCAATCACGAAATTAATTGATCCAATTAATTTTTTAATTGAAATGTCTTCAATCACAGAAATGATAGTATCAATTAAAAAATGAATTGGCAATCAATTAAAAAATTAATTGATCCAATTAAAAAGTTAATTGATACTATTAATTTATGTGATTGATTTTTATTTCAATTAAAAAATTTGTTGATTCAATTAAATTTTTAATTGAATATTTTTTAAAACTCAATTAAGATTTTAATTGGAAAAATTTTCGTGAAATTTTTTTCTGTGTAAGCAAATTTTTGGGGCATACACCCTATGGAAAATTGGTGCAAATTGCCACTGACGGACCTATCACAGAACTGGTACCTGAGCCCCAGTTAGTTGCAATTTTTAAATAGTCGTAATTTATTTATTACCGTACTCGATTGATATTTTTTTCGGTTCGATTGGGATGCCTAAATTGAAACAGATTTCTAAGAGTTTGTCCGAGACTGGTTCCTGAGGACATGTCTATGGGGTGCTCCGGCTAAATTGTCCCAGGACGTGTCCTTTAGGATGAGTCCAAGACGCGTCCTAAAATGTAAATTTACCCCGTCAATGACAAACCCATGTTAAAGTTACCGGTCCCTTCCATACGTTTTGACCAGAACTGGCACTGGTCGATACACACCAAGGACTAGTCCTGTACCGGTTCTGTGGTTGATCCATTTCCCGTAGGGTAGCTTTAGATTACTGGCGGACCTGGAAAACGTTAACTTAAGCAGTCTGCTAATGTTCTTGGAACAATCTGGTTGGTTCAACAGAAGAAAATAATTGAGAACGTTCAGCGGTTAAAACTAGAAGTGCCCATATGTAGTACCTATTACCTATTATTAGTTAATGTGGTATCATAATGGACTGAATAGTCTAAATTAGCCTGAAACTTAATCGGGATGCCTCTTCAACCTAACCTAACCCTAAAATTAAATTAAATTAAATTAAATTAAATTAAATTAAATTAAATTAAATTAAATTAAATTAAATTAAATTAAATTAAATTAAATTAAATTAAATTAAATTAAATTAAATTAAATTAAATTAAATTAAATTAAATTAAATTAAATTAAATTAAATTAAATTAAATTAAATTAAATTAAATTAAATTAAATTAAATTAAATTAAATTAAATTAAATTAAATTAAATTAAATTAAATTAAATTAAATTAAATTAAATTAAATTAAATTAAATTAAATTAAATTAAATTAAATTAAATTAAATTAAATTAAATTAAATTAAATTAAATTAAATTAAATTAAATTAAATTAAATTAAATTAAATTAAATTAAATTAAATTAAATTAAATTAAATTAAATTAAATTAAATTAAATTAAATTAAATTAAATTAAATTAAATTAAATTAAATTAAATTAAATTAAATTAAATTAAATTAAATTAAATTAAATTAAATTAAATTAAATTAAATTAAATTAAATTAAATTAAATTAAATTAAATTAAATTAAATTAAATTAAATTAAATTAAATTAAATTAAATTAAATTAAATTAAATTAAATTAAATTAAATTAAATTAAATTAAATTAAATTAAATTAAATTAAATTAAATTAAATTAAATTAAATTAAATTAAATTAAATTAAATTAAATTAAATTAAATTAAATTAAATTAAATTAAATTAAATTAAATTAAATTAAATTAAATTAAATTAAATTAAATTAAATTAAATTAAATTAAATTAAATTAAATTAAATTAAATTAAATTAAATTAAATTAAATTAAATTATATTAAATTAAATTAAATTAAATTAAATTAAATTAAATTAAATTAAATTAAATTAAATTAAATTAAATTAAATTAAATTAAATTAAATTAAATTAAATTAAATTAAATTAAATTAAATTAAATTAAATTAAATTAAATTAAATTAAATTAAATTAAATTAAATTAAATTAAATTAAATTAAATTAAATTAAATTAAATTAAATTAAATTAAATTAAATTAAATTAAATTAAATTAAATTAAATTAAATTAAATTAAATTAAATTAAATTAAATTAAATTAAATTAAATTAAATTAAATTAAATTAAATTAAATTAAATTAAATTAAATTAAATTAAATTAAATTAAATTAAATTAAATTAAATTAAATTAACATTAACATTAAAGTGACAAAAAATAAATAGAATTGAATTTAAAAAGGATATCAAACACATGTTTAATTGGCAGTAGTTTCTTCATCTAGGAAATTATTTATACTCCCAAAAATGTAAACACATTAATGGTTCATGCTTTACCATGGATAAAGCAGGAATATTCCTTTTAATTATAGAAGCGCTGTCAGAGTTCATTTACCTCTAATGGTGGTGGGTTTTTTGTGGGTAGTAATATTCCAATCATATTCCAAACTTGCAATCGACTCAGTTAGTGGCCGTAAGCCGATGATATTAAAATTATTCATGGATTGTCATGCCATGCTATGGAAATATTTTCTTGGTTATTTTGTTGTATTTTTTTGTTTTTTGTATGTCAATGGATTCATATTTGTTTCCTTAGAGACAAGTGCCAGTTACTGCTGTAGTCAGCAATTATACCCATAGTTGTTTGCACGCTGGTTCGGGGGGTGTTAGTGGTTGGTTGTAGTTTTTGTTCGTTGTCATTACCCGAAAGGATGTCAGTAGTTTCAGTAATTACATCCTTACAATGAACTAACGTTGACGAAGTGTATGTATGCCAGTTATTAGGTTCGGCCAATTAAATGCCTTAGATTGTTTATATCAAATGACATGGCAACCTGCCGAAGCCGAAACTTTTTAAATATGTTTGACTTTCAGAAAAAAAAAAAAAACGTTTTAAAAAAAGTTAGTATTGTTATTTTATGAAAGATATAAATCAATAAAACATTTTTCAAATCATTTTTAAATATTACCATAAAAGGATGTTTTGCGAAGTGAACATTAAGTCTATCTCTACACTGAAAAAAATATTTACGTGGTATTAAAGATTGTGCTACATAAATTTTAGGATACGCAATTTACACAATATTAATGACAAATTTCTTAATATAATAAAATTTTAATTAAAAGTTTCTTATCTTTGTTTCATATTTTTGTTTATTAAATTTATGACACAAATTTTAGAAAATTGCGTCCATCCGTTAAATTCGTATGTTTTTTAACTATGGTAAATTTTTCTTAAAGTAAAGAAACATTTTTTGATTTAAAGAAATCGTCCTTAAATTAACCGAAATATTGAATCTTTATATTCAAGACAAAAACGCTTCAAATATTTTGAGAATTTTGTGTCTTTGTTTCTATGGAATTTAAATTCAAATATTTTGAGAATTTTGTGTCTTTGTTTCTTTGGTATTAAGAAAACGTTTTTTTACTTTGTTTGCATTTTTAAACTGATATTTGTTGTACGTGAATAGCCTAATTAATATATCACAAAAAGGGAATGAGAATTTAGTGATCCTAGATTGAAATTTGATAAGTCCATAAAAAATTATTTACTATAAAGAAGCCACATCTTTGGCTCAGAATCAATACCAAAATCCTTAAGGGAAGGGCGAAATCTTTGGATCCAAATAAACTTTTTTTAGTGTAGGAAAACATTTTCCAATTCAATTAAAATTAATGACTTATTACATTTTTTCAATTTTTTTTTGCTAGTTCTTATTTGAATATCATAGTCTTATAATCCTATCCATATTTTTATTCGGTCGGCTGGAATTATTAGCTTCGATTTTACTTGAGCTGGCCGTTCTTATTAGTAGATATTATTTTTAGGGTCATTGACATCCTTAGCTCGATATTGATTAGGAAAATATTTTATTTGTATTAAGCATGACGACATTAAAAGAAATTGTCCGCAATTATTTTCCAAAAAAAAAAAAAAGATTCCATTCACTGATTTTGGGCATGGTAAATTAATTCCATTAATAGAAATATTTTATTGTTGGAATAGAAATATCTTGTTTGATTTTTTCTTAGACATTTTGTTTTTAAAGATTTGACTTTGCTGAGATCGCATGAATAAAAAAAAACTATGGAAATTTTCCAGACATTTTGTACCAAAACTTTTTGGATTTAAGAAAATTACAATGAAAAACACCGAGGTTTCAACAGTGTTTGCTATGAACAAACCATTGAGACCTGCTCTGCACTAAAATAAATTGACTTGAATCGAAAGATTTTGACATTTGATATTAAGGAGTTTGGTATTGATTCCGAGACAAGTGGCTGCTTTTATCCGTTCCTGCTGTCCTTATTCCTGCTATCACCATGTTCCTGCAATAACTCCCGTTCAAGCGATATTAAATATTATCTCCGATTTATTTTCCATTTCCTTATACTGCTGTGTTCCTGATTCGTCCTGGCTCCTGACTTGTAATTGCCTAAATTTCTTCCTTTCAATATACCTATTATGCTCCTGTCCTTTGGCGTCATTTCCTGTAACCGTTCCTGCTGTCCTTATTCCTGCTATCACCATGTTCCTGATTCTCTTAGTTCCTGACCCATAATTCGTCTAATACAACACCAATTCTATCCGTGGTATCCCAGTTTTTCCGTAATGAATTTACTCCAGCTTCATCCTATATTCCTAATTCTTGTTGTAATATTGTTCCTTATCTTAACGTTGCTGTTTTTTTTTTTATCCAATTCTTAGTCCCAATCCTGCCTATAAATCTTCTATTGTCCCTACAATTTCTAAAATAGGTTATATAGATATATTTGATATATTTTATTTTGTTTTATTTTTAATATATTATAAGCGTCATTCTTTTCATTTTACTGTAACCAGATGCTAATTATGCTGTGTAAATAAATAAATAAAATAAATACATGATTTCTTGAGCTACCTAGCCTTATATCTAGGTTTTATACATTTAAAAACGGGCTATAGATTTCATTTTTCGATGTTTTGTTCCTTATTTGCTATATATCAGCAAATGTATTTAAAATTCCAAATTATAACAGATATTACCCAAAAAAAATTTTTCTCTCATATCTTTCACACTTCAAAGTGGTTTAGTTAGTTGTCAGCATTTTTTTCTGTAATACAAACAATGCAAAAGAAATTATTCACTTTTATAATGTTTTCAAATTTTACCCTCTGCCCAGACGGACAATCGAACCACGGACCATATAGTTTGTAAGGCAACACACTATCCACTGGGCCAAGTATCTCTAGTTGTCATCAACACAAAATTATTGCTGTAGCCGTCAACGCATAAGCAACGTATACTTACAAGTTGCTCTATTTATAGGTGGGACACACACAAGCCGATTTAAAGAAACTTTATTCAAAGTAAACAAACCACTCTAATTGCTCCCTTTCTTACAAACGATGTGCCAACTATACTTCTTGGCAACAGAAACAATGTAATGTTACATTTATTCAAAAAAATTTCCAGAGATTTCGAATGTATGTAAAGAACGAAAGTTCCGATACCCGTTTTTCTTTGGGTGTAGAATAATTGTACACTCTTATACACAGAAAACATTTTTTATGATAAAATCACGAAATTAATTTGTCCAATTAATTTTTTAATTGAAATTGCTGCAATCATGAAAATGACAGTATTAATCACAGAATTTATTAGAAAGTAAAAATATATCGCCGAACAAATTTGTTTAAATTCAAATTAATTTTTTTAATTAGGATAATTTATTTTAATTTTATTGAAAATGTCATTGTATCGATTATGTGTTTAATTGATTACAATTTCAATTTCAATCAATTTTTTAATTGGAAATATTTTAGAGATATTTTTTCTGTGTAGGTAGCGATCAAAATACAATGTTAAATTTTAATAAAAAAAATATTAATAAAATAAATTTGATGACCACATTTCTCTGGGTCAAGTTGCTATATTAATAAATTCATTTATCCAACTGTGCCCTGCAATTACAATTTTTTTTCTAAAATAGTTTTGAAAAAATGCCACAACATGCTGTGTGTCTGTTATTCTCAAAGTGGAAATGCCAAAAACCTACACATATTGCTCTAGATAAAAATACTACAAACTTATAAATATAATGAAATATAGCCATAAACTTGACATTGTTATGGCTATATTTCATAAAAAGACAAAGCGTTTTTCTATGGTAGATGGATTTCTAAAAAAAAAAATTAATTACCCTATTTTTCTGCTTAATTGCATTTTTCGGCAATTTCGGCAATACTAACGACTGTGTGATGAACTATCAGTATCCCCGGGTCGTATATCCCCTGATTCCATAATGTCTTGATATGATTTGAGTTTTAGATGAATTTGTTGTTTCTTTAACCTCTTTAGATATTACAATTAATTTTGCATTGCTTAGTATTTTTGTTTTGTCTACCTACCTTGCATTTCAAGGTCCCCATTATTTTGTTTTGTTTCGTTTATTAAGTTGTCCAAAGTTTGTTTCATATGATTTAATTTGTATTTACCCATTTCGTAATTAATGCCTAATATAAATTTAAGTCGGGTAGCTGTGTAACGATAGTTTCAATATACAATAAAAAAAGTTCACTTACATCTAAAGATTTCAGTATTTTGGCAATTATTCCAAAACTTAAGATCTCATTTTTAAATTTAAATTGCTTCTATCGCAAGACTGACAGAAATAATTCGAAATTAAAAATATGCTTGAATAAAAAAAATAATTGATTTTTTCACTTCACCTCACAGAACAAATATCACCAAAATATTTCCAAATTAAAAAATTGATTGAAGTTGAAAATTTAATCAATTAAAAAATTAACAGATACAATTTATTTTTAATCAAATTCCACATATAACCAATTAAGAAAATAATTGACCGTTTATACAATTTTTATTAGAATATTCATTATCCCAATAAACATTTGAAATTAACAAAAAATATTTCTAATTAAAACAAAAAAAAATTGAAAATTATGCTGGAAACAATAATTTTGGTGATATTTATTATATTATATCAAAAACTGGCAAGTATTTCAATGAAAAGACGAAATATTAAATAAATAAAAATTAAAAATACAGTCCTTGACAAAATTTTCTATAGCAATAAAATTTTGACAACATTTTCTATAGAAATAAAATTTTGCCAAAATTTTCTATAGAAATAAAATTTTGACAAAATTTTCTATAGAAATAAAATTTTGACAAAATTTTCTATAGAAATAAAATTTTGACAAAATTTTCTATAGAAATAAAATTTTGACAAAATTTTCTATAGAAATAAAATTTTGACAAAATTTTCTATAGAAATAAAATTTAACAAAATTTTCTATAGAAATAAAATTTAACAAAATTTTCTATAGAAATAAAATTTTGACAAAATTTTCTATAGAAATCAAATTTTGCCAAAATTTTCTATAGAAATAAAATTTTGACAACATTTTCTATAGAAATAAAATTTTGACAAAATTTTCTATAGAAATAAAATTTTGACAAAGATTTCTATAGAAATAACATTTTGACAAAATTTTCTATAGAAATAAAATTTTGACAAAATTTTCTATAGAAATAAAATTTTGACAAAATTTTCTATAGAAATAAAATTTTGACAAAATTTTCTATAGAAATAAAATTTTGACAAAATTTTCTATAGAAATAAAATTTTGACAAAATTTTCTATAGAAATAAAATTTTGACAAAATTTTCTATAGAAATAAAATTTTGACAAAATTTTCTATAGAAATAAAATTTTGACAAAGATTTCTATAGCAATAACATTTTGACAAAATTTTCTATAGAAATAAAATTTTGACAAAATTTTCTATAGAAATAAAATTTTGACAAAATTTTCTATAGAAATACAATTTTGACAAAGTTTTCTATAGAAATAAAATTTTGACAAAATTTTCTATAGAAATAAAATTTTGACAAAATTTTCTATAGAAAAAAATTTTGACAAAATTTTCTATAGAAATAAAATTTTGACAAAATTTTCTATAGAAATAAAATTTTGACAAAATTTTCTATAGAAATAAAATTTTAACAAAATTTTCTATAGAAATAAAATTTTGACAAAGTTTTCTATAGAAATAAAATTTTGACAAAATTTTCTATAGAAATAAAATTTTGACAAAATTTTCTAAAGAAATAAAATTTTGTTTTGTTTTGTTATTGTTGGTTTTGTTCTTTAAGCATTGTTGTTGTTTTTTATTTCAGCTTAAAACCATACATTGACTAAACTACAATTGTAGCTTAACCAACAGAGGAAAAGAATGTTTGTCAAATTTATTTGGGCAAAGCCCTATAGACTGCAAGATGGTTGGATGGACGCACGTTTCGGAATTATCTATAGGGCTTTGCCCAAATAAATTTGACAAACATTCTTTTCCTCTGTTGGTTAAGCTACAATTGTAGTTTAGTCAATGTATGGTTTTAAGCTGAAATAAAAAACAACAACAATGCTTAAAGAACAAAACCAACAATAACAAAACAAAACAAATGGAAAAAGAAGAGGAGGCACGCTCAAAATAAACCCAGCCATGTGAATTCAAATCGATGATTTGACAGTGGCATAGGAAAAGAGATATGTTTGTTTCGAATTTATTTCGGCATAAGCCGGCTATCAATGTAAAACCTTTTTTCGGAGGGTTCAAGTGTGGTTTTTGTTGGGTTTAATAAACTGCCTGAATTTATTCTGATAATTGGTTGATAGTTTTGCTGCAAGTAGAGGATGCTGATGAGGAATGTGGTAATTCCGAAACGTGCGTCCATCCAACCATCTTGCAGTCTATAGGGCTTTGCCCAAATAAATTTGACAAACATTCTTTTCCTCTGTTGGTTAAGCTACAATTGTAGTTTAGTCAATGTATGGTTTTAAGCTGAAATAAAATTTTGACAAAATTTTCTATAGAAATAAAATTTTGACAAAATTTTGTATAGAAATAAAATTTTGACAAAATTTTCTATAGAAATAAAATTTTGACAAAATTTTCTATAGAAATAAAATTTTGACAAAATTTTCTATAGAAATAAAATTTTGACAAAATTTTCTATAGAAATAAAATTTTGACAAAATTTTCTATAGAAATAAAATTTCGACAAAGTTTTCTATAGAAATAAAATTTTGACAAAATTTTGTATAGAAATAAAATTTGGCAAAATTTTCTATAGAAATAAAATTTTGACAAAATTTTCTATAGAAATAAAATTTTGACGAAATTTTCTATAGAAATAAAATTTTGACAAAATTATCTATAGAAATAAAATTTTGACAAAATTTTCTATAGAAATAAAATTTTGACAAAATTTTCTATAGAAATAAAATTTGACAAAATTTTCTATAGAAATAAAATTTTGACAAAATTTTCTATAGAAATAAAATTTTAACAAAAAATTGTGGACTATAATAAACATTAAGTTGTAGAAATTAAATTGAATTAACTTAAAATTGTACATAAATTATTAATTTACGTATTTATACAGATTTTATTCTTACCTAAGATTCTCGTTAAGTCCCTCTGAATGCAAAACGTTGGTCATGGTCATAAAACTTCACTCCCTGTAGCTTCTATTAATTTCTTTTTTTCTCTACATTTTTCTAATTGACACATCACGAAAATTTCAATTGCATAACAGGTGTTAGTGATGGAACTCCATCATAATGCCTAAATAAATTTTCTTAATTGTTAAACGCTTGTAAATGTAAATTTTCAATTGATACTAAAAAAAACGTCTCACATTCATTTCCTCGAAATGCTAGGAAAATAAAATACAAACACTATTCAAAATCTACCGACAAAATTGTTTATTGACATGAGAGATTGTTTTTGGTTTTTACACTCGGTTCATGAAATCCCAACAATCATTTCCTTAAGCTCTGTTTTTATTTTCTTAAAGCAAATGAAGCATTTACTTTGGATTTGAATATAAAAAAGGTTTAAGATTTTATAAAGATATACAAAAAAACAAACGATATTTTTTTGATAATTAAAATGTTTTACGTATTACTGCAGACAATATAATAAAAAAATAGTAAATAAACTTTAAGAGTGTTTTTTTTTTTGTTAACAATTTTTATAGTTTAATGACCATTTGAAGCCTCAAGTACAGATTAACTGAAACAGACACCTCCAAGCATTGTGCATTTCATTTGCTGTCGAAAACATATAGCGCAAATCTGTTTAGAGTTACATTGAAAAAAAATGCGGTTTTTTAGTAAGCTAAAATAATGATATTTTTAGGACAAATGTCTCTGATATAAAAATATGGTAATTTATATAATTTTTTCCTTTTTTTCGTCTTAGACTATTCGTTAAAAATCTAAATTATAGCAAGTACTTCAAAACAAACATGTTTTCTTAATTAGAAAAATTAAAAAAAAAAAAAAACTTTAAACCAAAAATGCATAATCCACGAAATAAGCATTAGCTTATATTTGAAACTTTTTTGGGTTTTATCCAAAGATCAGTGAACTTAAAGATTATTTCTTTGCATCAAAAATGTTATTCGTTACTTTAAGAGAAATTAGCCTTACTTCAAAGACATACGACTTTAACAGAGGTACGTAAATTTCAAAGGTTCGTGTCCTAAATTTAAAGAAAAAAATGTTTAAAGCTAAGATTATGAACTTTTTATTAATTTTACTTGTATTAAAAAATTATGACCTAACCATGAAATTTTGACAAAATTTTCAATAGAAATAAAATGTTGACTACATTTTTTCTAGAAATAAAATTTTGACAAAATTTTCTATTGAAATAAAATTTTGATAAAATTTTCTATAGAAATAAAATTTTGACAAAATTATCTATAGAAATAAAATTTTAATAAAATGTTCTATAGAAATAAAATTTTGACAAAATTTTCTATAGAAATAAAATTTTGACAAAATTTTCTATAGAATAAAATTTTGACAAAATTATCTATAGAAATAAAGTTCTATAGAAATAAAATGTTCTATAGAAATAAAATTTTGACAAAATTTTCTATAGAAGTAAAATTTTTACAAAATTTTCTATATAAATAAAATTTTGACAAAATTTTCTATAGAAATAAAATGTTATTAATCGTGTCCTAAATTAAAAGAAAAAAATGTTTAAAGCTAAGATTATGAACTTTCTATTAATTTTACTTCTATTCAAAAATTTTGACCTAACCATAAAATTTTGACATAATCATCTATAAAAATAAAATGTTGACAAAATTTTCTATAGAAATACTATTGCGACAAAGATTTCTATAGAAATACTATTTCGACAAAATTTTCTATAGAAATAAAATTTTGACAAAATTTTCTATAGAAATAATATTTTGAAAAAATATTCTATAGAAATAAAATTTTGACAAAATTTTCCATAGAAATAAAATTTGGACTAAATTTTCCATAGAAATAAAATTGTACAAATTTTTTTGTAGAAATAAAATGTTATTAATCGTGTTCTAAATTAAAAGAAAAAAATGTTTAAAACTAAGATTATGAACTTTCTATTAATTTTACTTCTATTCAAAATTTTTTACCAAACCATAAAATTTTGACATAATCATCTATAAAAATAAAACTGTTGACAAAATTTTCTATAGAAATACTATTTCGACAAAATTTTCTATAGAAATAAAATTTTGACAAAATTTTCTATAGAAATAAAATTTTGACAAAATTTTCTATAGAAATAAAATTTTGACAACATTTTCTATAGAAATAAAATTTCGACAAAATTTTCTATAGAAATAAAATTTTGACAAAATTTTCTATAGAAATAAAATTTTGACAAAATTTCTATAGAAATAAAATTTTGACAAAATTTTCTATAGAAATAAAATTTTGACAAAATTTATCGTAGAAATAAAATGTTATTAATTTTTTTTTCATATATTAAATTAAAAAAATATATTAAAATTATTCATTTTCGTGTTGGATCATATTTGAGTAAGTTCTCCTTTTTTAAAGAAGTGGTAACTTTCCTTTCTTGCTAAATCGTTAATCCAATGCATTGAAAATTCTACATATTTGCACATTCAAAGAATATTGAGTGTTTCAAAGCTTCTCTAAGTGGTTTCACCGCAATGTGGAACTCTGTTCGGCTATAAACGGAGGTCTTTTATCATTGCGCTAAACATAGAATCAGGCAGCACTCAGTGATAAGCGAAATGTTTACCACAATGGACTGATTAGTCTAAGTAAGGTGAAATATAGGGCTGCCATAGTGGCAGCCCTATATTTCAGCCTAACCTAGCCTACCTGAACGAAGGTTCCTACACTTTCATATGAATCTCACTTTTAAGCAACATATGATAACAAAGACTACAAATTAATTTCCTTCAGTGTATAATAAACCAAAAAAACTGAAGATAATAAAAATGTTGTTTTTTAAACAGAAAATTCGTTTCATGCTTAAAACACGAAATCAGTTTTAAAATCTGTAAAAATATCGAAAAAGAGAAGAATAAAAAACACAAGAAAAAATAAAAACTTTGAGATGGAACTTCAACGTAATACTAGAAGAAGAAATACTCAAAATAAATCCAAGTTAATTTCCATACAAATGATGGGAAGATTTCTTTGGACATATTTGGTTACAAAATATGCAAAAAAAAAAAAGCACAGAAAACGTGTTTCAAAATAAATGCAACGTGTTTGTTTGTTTGAACATTGAAAAGACCAGCTTCCCCGTAGATATGACCAATAGCAAGAGCTCACGTATTTAGCACGTGTTAAGTCATATTTATTATCCATATTCCAATCCCATCACAATGTTACAGATGCCGTGTAATATAATAACACTTGGAAGCTTTGAAGTAAAAGCCTAAGCCATCTTTCAGAGAAATTAGAAACTTTCTTTGGTTACATTTGCGGTGGTGGCAAAAATGCCCATAAAATTAATCTGGATTATAACATTAATAACTATTGGCATTGACCAGCTGAATAGGCATTTGGCCATGTGTCCATGTGTCACTTTGTGGTAAAAGTAACAGCTGTAAAGGGGTTTGAATATAAGCTTAGTGAATGTGCAAACAAAGACATAAACAAATCTTGAAATTTGATTATGGTTCCCCTAATTCCTCTATCAGCAATATATATTTTTTCTATTAACTAATAAACGAAATATGTAACCAATTTAAACATTTAATTCCCACATCTAAATTCGTTTACATAGTTAAACATGCAATGCTATTGCCCTCAGTTTAATCGAAGTTGCGTGCGTGCCTTTTTTTTAAAACAAAATTTCAATTTTCACTTTTTCAATGGTTATCTTTAAATCATTTATCAATATGTCTTCACCTTTATTTGAGTGCTGTCGCGATCGATTTTTTTCTTTTTTTTCAATATTGTTTCCCTGCCTTTACTTGAGAAAAGTTATTATTCCCAACCATGACCTTTGACGTCTTGAACATTTTATTTTAGGGTGTGACGAACAAAAGGCGATGTTCAGATCTTGTGATAAATTATTCAGGTAATCTAAACGATTCACGGCCATATGCCCCCCCCCCCATACAAAAAGGTTATTCTTCATAAGTTCCCCATATCAGTGTATGCTATAGGCGCTCTCTACGAACAAATTGTAATTTATTGAATTTTGCAAAAACACCGGAAAATGTTTATAGCAAATATTTGTTTGGTATTATGGCTGCCTATGTCTCTTTAAGAAGTCATGACTTTTCATCATAAATTCATATTCAATTTCATCCATGAAATTGAAACTTGATTGAGGAGTTTCTTTTTTTTATAAGTACACAGTCATTAATTTTGAAGTTAAGGTGTTTGTTTTATCGACTGTTTTGCGCTTTATTTTCGCTTCAATACCTAGCGAAAGAAGTGTGACCAAAAAAAAATCAAGGAAATTTTTTCTTTTTGCATCCGGAAGCTCTGTAAAATCGGATCAGAAGCAAAGCTTTATTAAATGGGCTTGTCCGAAATTAATTGATTCCATTAATTGTTTTCTGAAATTGTTTTTTAATTTCAATTAATTGTTTTTTTGTTGTTGCTTCAATCACGGAAATGACAATTATAATAACTGACGACAATTAAAAAAAATAGTTAACCCTTAACTTAAATAAAACAATTTATATCATACAAAACATAATATCTATAGTTTTTCAAATAAGACCATAATTAAATTTGACAAAAATATTCAAATAAAATTTTGTATATTTTCATGATAGCCTGCACAGATAAAAATATTTCCAACTAACAAATTGATTGATGTTGGAAACGTAATCAATTAAAAAATTGAAAATCTTATCCACTTTTTTATCAAATTACAAAATAGAGTCAATTAAAACAAGTAAGGAAAGTCTAAAGTCGGGTGGGGCCGACTATATTATACCCTGCACTACTTTGTAAATCTCGAAAGATATATATGGGAGCTATATCAAAATCTGAACCGATTTCTTCCAAAATAAATAGGGTTCTATTCTGACCCAAAACAGGAACTTGTGCCAACTTTGAAAACGATTGGACTTAAACAGCGACCTAGACTTTGATCACAAAAATGTGTTCACAGACAGACGGACGGACGGACATGGCTAGATCAACTCAGGGACCCACTCTGAGCATTTTTGCCAAAACACCATGTGTTTATTTTATCTCCTTCTTGGTGTTGCAAACATATGCACTAACTGATAATACCCTGTTCCACAGTGTGGCGCAGGGTATAAAAACTACAAAAATTTTTTGCAATACATTAAAATTTTTATTAAAAATTTTAAATGGAACAAAAATATTTCCTAATTAATTTGGAGATTTTATTCGGAAACAATTAGTTTCGTTCATCAGTCAAAAATTGTCAAAACTTTATTTCTATAAAAAATGTATTCCTATATCCTATAGTTGAAGAGTCACGGCTGAGTTGGTGCGAAGAATCAGGGTAGTAAATTACAAAGTTTGAATTTTGTTCAATACTGGACAGTACTTTGCCGGCTGTTCCACGTGGTGTGTTTTTCATTAAATTCTCCCTAATAACATAAAATCTTGAATATTCGAAGTAAGCAGGTGAATATCTCTTTCAAAGTTGGGACCGTATCTGGGAACGTGCGATTATTCATTGTAATTTCAGCCGAAATACATTCTATATGTAGCGTAAAAAATGAAGGTAATATCCTATTTTTAATGGATTTACGAATAATCAACATCAACTATGGAAATTTTTATATTTCTGTATTTTGTCAAACTTTTTATATTTCTATAGAAAATTTTGTCAAAATTTCTATATTTCTATAGAAAATTTTGTCAAAATTTTTATATTTCTATAGACAATTTTGTCCAAAACTTCTATAGAAAATTTTGTCAAAATTTTATTTCCATAAGAATTTTTTTTCAAAATTTTATTTCTATAGAAAAATTTGTCAATATTTTATTTCTATAGAAAATTTTGTCAAAATTTTATTTCTATAGAAAATGTTGTCAAAATTTTATTTCTATAGAAAATGTTGTCAAAATTTTATTTCTATAGAAAATTTTGTCAAAATTTTATTTCTTTAGAAAATTTTGTGACAATTGTATTTCTATAGAAAATTTTATCAAAATTGTATTTCTTTAGAAAATTTTGTCAAAATTTTATTTCTATAGAAAATTCTATCAACATTTTATTTCTTTAGAAAATTTTGTCAAAATTTTATTTCTATAGAAAATTCTATCAAAATTTTATTTCTTTAGAAAATTCTATTAAACATTTTATTCCTTTAGAAAATTTTGTCAAAATTTTGTTTCTATAGAAAATTTTGTCAAAATTGTATTTCTATAGAAAATTTTGTCAAAATTGTATTTCTATAGAAATGTTTGTCAAAATTTAATTTCTATAGAAAATTTTGTCAAAATTTCTATATTTCTATAGAAAAGTTTGTCAAAATTTTATTTCTATAGAAAAATTTGTCAATATTTTATTTCTATAGAAAATGTTGTCAAAATTTCTATATTTCTATAGACAATTTTGTCAAAACTTCTATAGAAAATTTTATTTCCATAAGAAATTTTTTCAAAATTTTATTTCTATAGAAAAGTTTGTCAAAATTTAATTTTATAGAAAATTTTGTCAAAATTTTATTTCTATAGAAAATTTTGTCAAAATTTTATTTCTATAGAAAATTTTGTCAAAATTTTATTTCAATAGAAAAATTTGTGAAAATTTTATTTCTATAGAAAATTTTGTCAAAATTTTATTTCTATAGAAAAGATTTTGAAAATTTTATTTCTATAGAAAATGTTGTCAAAAATTTATTTCTATAGAAAAGATTTTGAAAATTTTATTTCTAAAGAAAATTTTGTCAAAATTTTATTTCTATAGAAAACTTTGTCAAAATTTTATTTCTATAGAAAACTTTGTCAAAATTTTATTTCCATAGAAAATTTTGTCAAAATTTTATTTCCATAAGAATTTTTTTCAAAATTTTATATCTATAGAAAATTTTGTCAAAATTTTATTTCTATAGAAAATTTTGTCAATATTTTATTTCTATAGAAAAGTTTGTCAAAACTTTATTTCTATAGAAAATTTTGTCAACATTTTATTTCTATAGAAAAATTTGTCAATATTTTATTTCTATAGAAAATTTTTTCAAAATTTTATTTCTACAGAAAATTTTGTCAAAATTTAATATTATAGAAAATTTTGTCAATATTTTATTTCTATAGAAAAGTTTGTCAAAATTTAATTTTATAGAAAATTTTGTCAAAATTTTATTTCTATAGAAAATTTTGTCAAAATTTTATTTCTATAGAAAATTTTGTCAAAATTTTATTTCTATAGAAAATTTTGTCAAAATTTTATTTCTATAGAAAAATTTGTCAAAATTTTATTTCTATAGAAAAATTTGTGAAAATTTTATTTCTATAGAAAATATTGTCAAAATTTTATTTCTATAGAAAAGATTTTGAAAATTTTATTTCTATAGAAAATTTTGTCAAAATTTTATTTCTATAGAAAAGATTTTGACAATTTTATTTCTAAAGAAAATTTTGTCAAAATTTTATTTCTATAGAAAACTTTGTCAAAATTTTATTTCTATAGAAAACTTTGTCAAAATTTTATTTCCATAGAAAATTTTGTCAAAATTTTATTTCTGTAGAAAAGATTTTGAAAATTTTATTTCTATAGAAAATTTTGTCAAAATTTTATTTCTATAGAAAACTTTGTCAACATTTTATTTCTATAGAAAACTTTGTCAAAATTTTATTTCTATAGAAAATTTTGTCAAAATTTTATTTCCATAAGAATTTTTTTCAAAATTTTATATCTATAGAAAATTTTATTTCTATAGAAAAATTTGTCAATATTTTATTTCTATAGAAAATTTTTTCAAAATTTTATTTCTACAGAAAATTTTGTCAAAATTTAATATTATAGAAAATTTTGTCAATATTTTATTTCTATAGAAAATTTTGTCAAAATTTTATTTCTATAGAAAAGTTTGTCAAAATTTTATTTTGATAGAAAAATTTGTCAATATTTTATTTCTATAGAAAATATTGTCAAAATTTTATTTCTATAGAAAATATTGTCAAAATTTTATTTCTATACAAAATTTTATCAAAATTTTATTTCTATTTCTATAGAAAATTTTGTCAAAATTTTATTTCTATAGAAAACTTTGTCAAAATTTTATTTCTATAGAAAATTTTGTCAAAATTTTATTTCTATAGAAAATTTTGTCAAAATTTTATTTCTACAGAAAATTTTGTCAAAATTTTATTTCTATACAAAATTTGTAAAGTACACCTCTTAGTGGGAGAGGAATATTTTGCAAAATCTATCAAAACATCAAGAATTCTATCAATCTACCAAACAATAAAAAATCTACTTTTTTTTTGTAGAATTTTACAAACTGTGGAAACCGTGATTGCCACACCATACAATTCTGATAATAACCCCATGTCAACAATGATGCGAAGCTATTTTAAATTTAAAAAAAACACTTTAATTCGGATTGTAACTATAATAAGCATCTACATAGTTTTTATTTTTTTAATTGTTAGATTATAATTTAAAATGCAAATTTATTTATAACAGCATCAAGCCGTCTAGACATTGAATGGACAATTTTTTTATGTTATCTGTACCTATATTCCCCAATTCTTCCATCAACATTGTGCGGACTCCAAGGGCTTAGCCGTAGTCTTGGGCAAAATCGTTCACCGTAGTGATTCGGACTCATCGTTCCTTTTGTACAAAGGAACTAGTTCCTTCAAATCGTTCCGGATTTTTATATTTGTCATCACTGTCATCTACTAAAGAAAGACATGACATTGTTTGTTTACTTTGTGCAACGAATTTCGTGGTCAATTGAAAGATACAAAAATATGGAAAATTGAGTGAAATTACTCAAATGGAATGGAAAATTTAATGAAGTAACTAAACTCAGAAAGCCAAACTCATTGGATGGATTTTTGGATTACGATTTTTTTGGCTTTTGTGAAGAGCCTGAGATGGAATTAATGATTCGATTAAATAGCAGCATATCAATCAATGATTTAAATACATAAGCGCCAAAATGAATGAATTGGCAAATAGCTCAAAAAGAAGTAAAAAATTCAAACTGCGATCCGCGGAACGATGGAGCGTAAATTGAAAATAAAACTAAATGACAAAAGGAATGATGAGAACGAAAGAGATGGAACTAGTGACAGTCGTTCCTTTCTTTGGAACTAGTTCGTTCCGGAACGACACAAGACTACTTAGCCGACTCATTCGGTGATTCTGAGTCTATCGGTATATATTTTATGGGGCCTAAAATCCATATTTCGGGTTTACACATCTTTTGCTGATACTATGTGGTTTAACAGGTTGGCTGATAAGTCCCCGGTCTAACAAAGAAAAACACATTTTTTTTTGTCAAAATTCATTTTTATTATTCAACATAGTTCCCTTCAAGAGCGATACAAAGATTATAACGACCTTCCAATTTATTGATACCATTTTGGTAGTACTCCTTCGGTTTTGCCTCAAAATAGGCCTCATTTTCGGCGATCACCTCTTCATTGCAGACAAATTTTTTCCCTGCGAGCATCCTTTTGTGGTCCGAGAACAAGAAAAAGTCGCTGGGGGCCAGATCTAGAGAATACCGTGGGAGGGGAAACACTTCGAAGCCCAATTCATGAATTTTTGCCATCGTTCTCAATGACTTGTGGCACGGGTCGTTAGAACAACAATTTTTTCTTCTTCCTATGGGGCCGTTTTGCCGCGATTTCGACCTTCAAACGCTCCAATAACGCCATATAATAGTCACTGTTTGATGGTTTTTTCCTTCTCAAGATAATCGATAAAAATTATTCCATGCGCATCCCAAAAAACAGAGGCCATTACTTTGCCAGCGGACTTTTGAGTCTTTCCACGCTTCGGAGACGGTTCACCGGTCGCTGTCCACTCAGCCGACTGTCGATTGGACTCAGGAGTGTAGTGATGGAGCCATGTTTCATCCATTGTCACATATCGAAGGAAAAACTCGGGTGTATTACGAGTTAACAGCTGCAAACACCGCTCAGAATCATCAACACGTTGTTGTTTTTGGTCAAATGTGAGCTCGCGCGGCACCCATTTTGCACAGAGCTTCCGCATATCGAAATATTGATGAATGATATGACCAACACGTTCCTTTGATATCTTTAAGGTCTCTGCTATCTCGATCAACTTCATTTTACGGTCATTCAAAATCATTTTGTGGATTTATTTGATGTTTTCGTCGATAACCACCTCTTTCGGGCGTCCACTGCGTTCACCGGCCTCCGTGCTCATTTCACCACGCTTGAATTTTGCATACCAATCAATTATTGTTGATTTCCCTGGGGCAGAGTCCGGAAACTCATTATCAAGCCAAGTTTTTCTTCCACCATATTTTTTCCCTTCAGAAAACAGTAAAGAATTTTTAGGAATTATTAAAGTCAAGTTGACTTTAGCCTAAAAGTTTTTTCTTTCATGTTATGATACCCATTTTTAAGTCAAATCACTTAATTATAAGGACAACACGACTTCATTGAAAATCGACTTTTGGACAAGAAAAAAAACTTTATATTAGAAAAATGCGTCTTCTATGCTAAGCAAAATTTGTATTCGTATTTTAAGGACATGCAATCTTTGGCCTCACGACACTATTTTTTTTAGTGTAGAATTTCATTTTAATTAATATTTTTTTAAGTATTTGCTTGAATTGAGTAGACTGATTGAATTGCATTTTATATACATATTCCACAAAAATTCCGCAAAAAAATTTAATGTCAATATTTCTTAACACCATGGAATAGTTTTCAACGCCGTACTGTGAATTCTAAGTCCACAAAAAACACATCTTTAGCAAACATCACAACCCCATCACCAAGTAGTAAGCATCTAAGTAAAGAAACTTTGGATACTAAAAGTACAAAAAAAAATTAAAAAAATTTCAAGGTTCTTTTGGTGATTCTCTTTTTGTCTACTCTTTCGGAATATTGTATAATTCTACGGATTTTATTATGGGTTTTCTAGAAAATCGCCGACACAAATAACTTCACTACACCAAGTATGATGTGTGTTTATTGCTTTAAACTAATTCCATAGTTTTTTTAATATCCGAAATTATCATTGTTTGCCTTATTATGAGATTTTCTTCACTGAATAAACCAAATTGCTTTAAGAAATTATAGCAATTCAAGTATTGAGATTTGAGCTAAAGCTTTTAACTTCTGTCCAATTTGAAACTGTTTTGAACTTTTGGGTTAATACATATTTCCGTCATCTTACGTTTGTTTTAAATTGAAAATTATTTAGACCCTCAGGGCTATGTAATTTGAATTTGAAGTCTATTGCTGCCGAAACGCCACCTCATCACTCATAGACATGAAATGTTAATTTTGATTGCCCGGCACTCCATTCCAATCAACATGGACTGCTGAAGTGTTGATTGATGTGAAAACGAGCACAGTTTTTAACCGCCCGATGAGACATCAATGATGGTGTTTTATGAAAAAAAAAATGGTGGTTACATCTACCCAGAAATTATTTTAAGGTGTGTCCATAGAAAATTTTTGAAAAATTGTATGGTGAAACATTAACGGAAAAATGAACCTGTAAATATTGCAAAAATATGCCCAGGGACATAATTACCATCAATGGGGGTGAATAGCACTACCGCATTTGGATAGTTTTTTTTAAGTTAATAAAAACATTATTCTATGGAAGCTTATAATTTTCAAAAATATTGGGTGGTCGAAAACGTATTTTATTTTTTGACGATAGATATCGTTGAAATCAACTAGCAAGAAAAAAGAGAGCCAGCATTGAGAAAGCCACAAACAGATAACTACCCAGCGAAAAAATTTGGAAGTTCTTCTAAAGGCACAACTTTAAAAGCACTTCCAAAAATGTCCTCACAAAGATGTTCTTTATTTTAACTACAAAGGAAGTTCTTTTAATTAGATTTTTATAACTCGCTTTTTTCATATTTTTAACATTGAATTCGGATCACACCTAATTTTTTTCGACAAAATTTAAATGATTTCTACCATTTTATGAATTCTTACACTGTTTTTAACCTATTTGAAACAAAAAATGTTAAAATTAACCATTAAAAGTATGAAAAAACTAAGTTATAAAAAATTGAATTAAAACAACTTCCTGGGTAGTTAAAATAAAGACCATCATTGAGAGTGCATCTTCTGGAAATGCTTTTCAAGTTGTGCCTTTGGAAGAACTTCCAATTTTTTTTGCTGGGACTTTTTTTACTGGATAGGCAAAACCTGGGAGAGCTTGTATTTTTAATTTACTTTAATTTAAAGTTTATATTTTTTAAATTATTTTTAATTTAATTTAATTTTGACTCTTTATATTAATTTTGATGTAGTTTAATTTAAATTTAAATTTTGTCATTTTCATTTTCATTTTTAATTTTACTTTTAATTTTATTTTAATTTTAAATTTTAATTTAATATTATTTTATTTTCTAAACGAAATTTAGACATTTCTTGATAACACAATTTCTCTTTATTTATTACAGGTAAGTGTCATGAAACTCCTCCAATCTAAACCCCATTGCCATCTGGGATATGAAAAATTGTGGAAATCTCAACAGCAGCAGCAGAACATCAGTCATTATTTTAAAAATAAAATTAGAGTGAGTTATAGAGAAATTTAATAAATGAACTCCATAAATAACTTAATTTTAATTTAAAATACTCCTAAAAAAAAGAAAAGCAGTGACTTTCAGTTGCACAAATTTTATGTGCTACTTATTGGCCTTAACGCCCTCCAGTTATGACAGTTTTCAGTAACGAGCGATATGTTAAAGTGTTAACTGATGTTAGAAATAAATGCTAACGGCGCCGCCGTCACCACCACCACCACCACACAGACCACAATGAAAGGCCAAAAGCAATTTTAGACATTGACCATAAAACCAAATGTGTCTTGACTTTCTTTTCCTGTGTGTGAAATTTTGTGAAAAATAACACAAAAATAATGGAAAAAGCGAGAAATTAAAATAAAAAGCAAACCGCCATTATATTGAAGAGTTGCACATGTGACCAAAATCTATATGACCATGGTTTTGGTCGATGACCTGATTGGCGCTGGCTTTAATAATAAAAAAATTAAATGTTTTATATTTAATCCATTGAAGGTAAAAATGACCGCAACACGAAACATTTAATATTTAGGTTAACAAAGCTGGAATAAATAATCGAATTATTCTCAATAGTAGTAAATTTCGGTCCTGAGGTTTGGACACAAAAAAATTTCACGAAAATTTTTCCAATTAAAATTTTAATTGAGTTTTAAAAAATATTCAATTAAAAATTTAATTGATTCAACAAATTTTTTAATTGAAACAAAAATCAAGCACAAAAATAATAGTATCAATTAATTTTTTAATTGGATCAATTAACTTTTTAATTGACCTTCAATTAATTTTTTAATTGATACTATCATTTCTGTGATTGAAGACATTTCAATTAAAAATTAATTGGATCAATTAATTTCGTGATTGAATCAGAATTTTTTTTTGTGTATGTAACTCGGTTTGAACATATTTTCATACCCTCCACCATAGGATGGGGGTATATTAACTTTGTCATTCTGTTTGTAATACATCGAAATATTGCTCTTAGACCCCTTCAAGTATATATATTCTGGGTCGTGGTGACATTCTGAGTCGATCTGAGCATGTCCGTCTGTTGAAATCACGCTAACTTCCGAACGAAACAAGCTATCGACTTGAAACTTGGCACAAGTAGTTGTTATTGATGTAGGTCGGATGGTATTGCAAATGGGCCATATCGGTCCACTTTTACGTATAGCCCCCATATAAACAGACCCCCAAATTTGGCTTGCAGACCCTCTAAGAGAGGCAAATTTCATCCGATCCGGCTGAAATTTGGTACATGGTGTTAGTATATGGTCTCTAACAACCATGCAAAAATTGGTCCATATCGCTCCATATTTAATTATAAAGGGTGATTTGTTAAGAGCTTGATAACTTTTTAAAAAAAAAAACGCATAAAATTTGCAAAATCTCATCGGTTCTTTATTTGAAACGTTAGATTGGTCCATGACATTTACTTTTTGAAGATAATTTCATTTAAATGTTGACCGCGGCTGCGTCTTAGGTGGTCCATTCGGAAAGTCCAATTTTGGGCAACTTTTTCGAGCATTTCGGCCGGAATAGCCCGAATTTCTTCGGAAATGTTGTCTTCCAAAGCTGGAATAGTTGCTGGCTTATTTCTGTAGACTTTAGACTTGACGTAACCCCACAAAAAATAGTCTAAAGGCGTCAAATCGCATGATCTTGGTGGCCAACTTACCGGTCCATTTCTTGAGATGAATTGTTCTCCGAAGTTTTCCCTCAAAATGGCCATAGAATCGCGAGCTGTGTGGCATTTAGCGCCATCTTGTTGAAACCACATGTCAACCAAGTTCAGTTCTTCCATTTTTGGCAACAAAAAGTTTGTTAGCATCGAACGATAGCGATCGCCATTCACCGTAACGTTGCGTCCAACAGCATCTTTGAAAAAATACGGTCCAATGATTCCACCAGCGTACAAACCACACCAAACAGTGCATTTTTCGGGATGCATGGGCAGTTCTTGAACGGCTTCTGGTTGCTCTTCACTCCAAATGCGGCAATTTTGCTTATTTACGTAGCCATTCAACCAGAAATGAGCCTCATTGCTGAACAAAATTTGTCGATAAAAAAGCGGATTTTCTGCCAACTTTTCTAGGGCCCATTCACTGAAAATTCGACGTTGTGGCAGATCGTTCGGCTTCAGTTCTTGCACGAGCTGTATTTTATACGGTTTTACACCAAGATCTTTGCGTAAAATCTTCCATGTGGTCGAATAACACAAACCCAATTGCTGCGAACGCCGACGAATCGACATTTCACGGTCTTCAGCAACACTCTCAGAAACAGACGCAATATTCTCTTCTGTACGCACTGTACGCATTCGTGTGGTTGGTTTAATGTCCAATAAAGTAAACTGAGTGCGAAACTTGGTCACAATCGCATTAATTGTTTGCTCACTTGGTCGATTATGTAGACCATAAATCGGACGTAAAGCGCGAAACACATTTCGAACCGAACACTGATTTTGGTAATAAAATTCAATGATTTGCAAGCGTTGCTCGTTAGTAAGTCTATTCATGATGAAATGTCAAAGCATACTGAGCATCTTTCTCTTTGACACCATGTCTGAAATCCCACGTGATCTGTCAAATACTAATGCATGAAAATCCTAACCTCAAAAGAATCACCCTTTATATAGCCCTCATATAAACCGATCCCCATATTTGATCTCCGGAGCCTTTTTGAGAAGCAAAATTCATCCGATCCGGTTGAAATTTGGTACGTGGTACTAGTATATGGTCTCTAATAACCATGCAAAAATTGGTCCATATCGGTTCATAATTATATATAGCCCCCATATAAATCGATACCCAGATTTGACCTCCGCAACCTCTTGGAGGAGCAAAATTCATCCGATTCGGTTGAAATTGGTACATTGCGCTAGTAAAGGGCCGCTAACAGCCATACAAAAATTGGTCCATATCGGTCTATAGTTATATATAGCCGATGGTTAATCATACAAAAATTAATCCAAAACGCCAAAAATAATCTACCAAAATTTTATTTCTATATGAAATTTTGTCAAAATTTTATTACTGTAAAAAGTTGTGTCAAAATTTGATTTCTATAGAAAATTTTGTCAAAATTTTATTTCTATAGAATATTTTATCAAAATTTTATTTCTATAGGAAATGTTGTTAAAATTTTATTTCTATAGAAAATTTTGTCAAAATTTATTTCTATAGAAAATTTTGTAAAAAAAAATTTTTCTATAGAAAATTTTGTCAAGCTGAATAATATACGTATTTAATCGGCCTTTTTTGTTTAATATATACCCCGCATGGACTAACTTACATTTAGAAGACGATGTTAAGAAGTTTTAAGATACTTTTTCATCGGCCGTTTCTACGCAATCCAGGGTGGGGGGTACATAAGATTCGGCCTGGCCGAACTTTTTTTTTTTTTTTGAAACTGGGGATTGTTATACGGTCTCGGTCTTCCTTTTTCTTATCATCGTATGACATTGTATTCCGACTACAGTGATACCTCTTATTTACTTAGGTTACGTTAGGTTAGGTTAGGCTATGTGGCAGCCCGATGTATCAGGCTCACTTAGACTATTCAGTCCATTGTGATACCACAGTGGTGAGCTTCTCTCTTATCACTGAGTGCTGCCCGATTCCATGTTAAGCTCAATGACAAGGGACCTCCTTTTTATAGCCGAGTCCGAACGGCGTTCCACATTCCAGTGAAACCACTTAGAGAAGCTTTGAAACCCTCAGAAATGTCACCAGCATTACTGAGGTTGGATAATCCACCGCTGAAAAACTTTTTGGTGTTCGGTCGTAGCAGGATCTTGTGTATGCAAGGCGGGCATGCTAACCATTGCACCACGATGGCTCTTCAGATTTACTTACACTGTAGAAAAACTTCGTTAGATTAATGAAAGGTGACATTATTATTCATGTCATTAAGAAACAGAAAAAAATGGCACAAAATATTTCCAATTAATAAGCAGAAAACTTTTTCAAATAAAAAGTTAATTTTCAATTAAAAAGTTAATAAAAAGTTAAAATAATTAACTTTTTAACCAAACAAGAAACATTACGTCAATTAAGCCAATGAATGGAAATTGTTAAAATTAATTGATACAATTAATTTTTTAACCAAACTCGGAAGACTAAGTCTGTCTAAAAATGATTGAAATTTTTTTAATTTTTATTTTAAAAATTAAATGAAGCAATAAATTTTTTAATCAAACCAAAAACACTAAATCAGCTAAAAAAAAGTGATTGAAAATAATTCGGTAATTAAAAAAATAATTGAACTTAGCAATCAATATCAATTAAATTTTTAATTGAATCAAAAAAAAAAATATTTGAAATTTGTTAACGAAACCAATTAATTTTCTAATCAAGAAATGTTTATGTCGAATTAAAAAGGTAGTTGATACTACCATTTTTGTGATTAATTGATCAAATTTTTTTGATTAATTGATCAAATTAAAAAATTAATTGGATCAATTAATTTCGTGATTGAATCAGAAAAATAAAATTTTTGTGTATACGAATCATATTATTAAGGAACATTTTCATTGTCTGAATAACATTTTTTTCCTTATATCAATGAAAAATATTGTTGCCCCAATTTTATTGAACTTTTCTTTTTGTGTGTAGGCAAGTAGTCCCTTGTGATACAACAGCAATAACAACTAAAAACACCTATTCCGCATAGGCATTTTCAGTTTTTACCATGGACTCAATTGTACTTGTGTTATGAAGCAACCACTCACCTTGGCAGCTGTTGAATTTTGCAGTTCTCCTAGTTCTCTATACACACCTTGAAACTTTCATTAAAATTAGCCCAATGTCATTTTTTCATTGACATGAAGAACATTTTATATTAATAATATGAACGTTTGCGTGTAAACAATAAAAAAAATCATAACAATAATGAAAAGTTTCATTGTATTTATGAAAGTTTTTTTTGGCTCAATTTTTAATGAAAAATTTATTTATTTTAATATAATGAAGATTTTCATACAATTGTAGCGATATACCCACAAGATCACTTTCGCTCGTAATGTGTTTGGAAACATATCAGTATTTGCCATTCATGTGACAGGCTGATGTAGGCGTATCAACAGATTTTAGATTTCTGGGTGTATGTAAAGAAATTCCTAGAAATTCTGATCTTCAGTTCTTTGGTGTTGCTCACATTGTATTGTTTGGTCATCTCATTGAGAGATTTTTGGCAGTCTGTGCATATGGAAACTCATCTGCTTTGAAATTATTTTGTACAACCTCTATTAGGTGAATATTACATTGCTCATCCAGCTCGTTGAGCGATTTTCGGCAGTCAATAGCAATTTATAAATTAAGGAGTGAAGAGTCTAAGAATTTGGTTAGATTGAGTAGTTCCTATTCTTGGCAGGCCTTGTGCTTTGCAAATATGTTGTATATCTCATTTAAGGGTGTGAAGAACGTCCCTTTTAAACCATTATTGGTTGACGCGTGCTAAGTTCGATGGTGCTGAGTCCTGTTGAAGTGTCCATGGTCTGTGGCCGAAATGTTTTTCAGCAATTGAATAATGTCTTTAAAACATTTTCCCTATAATATTCGGATTTTAGTTTGACCCAACGATCGACAAATACGAGCGGGAAGCGACTATCGCACTTTTCGACGACCCACACCATTACCATTGGTGGCGCTAATCAAAAGGGTACATTTTCAACTCACCTCTGGAAAGCAAACCCGAGATCATTTTGTTTATTCACAAACTGCTCCGTTTGGAATGGCTTCTTATTGGAGGAAACTAATTGACCAATCGTGCAATCGAAGCAACTCTTTGCTTCTTTCCAGTCTCAATTTCTTGTACATCGGCAAGTTCTTGCTCTTGGCTTTAGTCCAAGCTCATTATTCAATACCTGTTGCATTCATTCTTGCTATATGTTCAGCTCACGATCAAGGTTGGTACCACTGTGGCGTGGATTTGGATCAAATGTGACCTTCACTTTTCGACAATAAGACTTATACGTCAATCTTTGCGTTTTCATTTAGTTTGGGCTAACCGCGTGCTGGTACTGAAAAACAAAACTTTCAAAGATTATTGACATGAACTCGGTAATTTTTATTGTAAAGCACATATCGATTTCAACTGTTATCACCTGGCAGACTTGTTGACATCCTTACCTACACTGAAAAAAATATATATTTACGTGATATTAAAGATAACGCTCTATTTACAAAATATTAAGGAAAAATTTATTTAAAATAATGAAATTTTGGAAATTTGCGGATTTCTTTTGTTATTACCATTGTTTTTACCATTTTTTGGCCGCGATGCAACACCAGTATCACGTTAACATGCAATGGTACGACAAACAAAAAATTTATTCACATTTAAATATTGGAGGGCTCTAACGATAGTCAGCCAAATATAATGCAACGCATTATCAACCCTTGAAGTGGTGGCTGGCACTTCACCAGCAAGACAGGAACAAATTCCCTTAATGTCATGATGCATCTATTGCCTTTAGACATTTTGGCCAAACAGTCAGCTGCAACAACGGCTGTGCGGTTGCGCGAGCTATCGCTGTGGTCGGAACAAAGTTACGGTCACAGTTCGGTCCTCAAAATAATGCCAGATGTGCCTAACGCAGTGGATTACACTTTGACGAAACCACTTTTCGACAAAAAGTTTGAAACTCTAATTCCCAGCAGTGAGGCGTGGTGCACACAGGCCCCGGGGAGTAAACGATGTATAGATTTATACACTGATGGCTCCAAATTGGATGGGCAAGTGGAGGTTTCGGATTATATTCTAAAGATCTGGAACTTCGAATAGCGAATAGATTATCTAATCACTGTAGTGCTTTTCAGGCTGAAATATTAGCAATAAGAGAGGTGTCGAACTGGCTGAGAAGTAATGTTCCAAAAAATGTGGCCATTAATATATAGGTTAAAGTGGCAGCCCGATTAAGATTCAGGCTCACTTAGACTATTCAGTCCATTGTGATTAATATTAATATATACTCAGACAGTCAATCTGCAATAAAATTCTTGGACTCTGTGTTCCTTAACCCGAAAACGGCCATCGAATGTCGCAAATCTCTCAATGAGATGGGTGAGCAGCACAATATTCACCTAATATGGGTGCCTGGCCATAGGAACATACCGGAGAACTGCGAAGCGGATGAGTTGCCAGGCTATGGACTATCTTACAAATTCCAGGGGAACTAGAATCTGTTGGTATGCCTCTGGCTACCTGCAAGCTCTTACTTCGTGAGAATGCTGTCGATGGCAAATGCTCGATGGGAGAATTGCAAGGGTTGTATCGACACCAAGCAAATATGGCCCCATTTCAACTTGAACCGCACACTAGATATGCTAGTGTTCTCAAGACGTCAGATATCACTTCTGATATCTGCTATAACGGGTCGCTGCCTGATAGGCGATTTTGCAAAAACTATTGGCGCGAAGTATAATGATCTCTGTATCAGCTGTCATTATGCGGAGGAAAGGGAATCAATTAAACACCTCTTGTGTGAGTGTCCTGCATTTTGTGTAAGGCGTAAGCAAATTTTAGGGGCATATAGATTTAAATTACTGGCGGACCTGGAAAACGTCAACTTAAGCAGTCTGCTAATGTTTTTGGAACAATCTGGTTGGTTCATCAGAAGAAAATAATAGAGAAGGTTCAGCGGTTAAAACTAGTGGTATCACAATGGACTGAACAGTCTAAGTGAGCCTGAATCGGGCTGCCGCTTTGACCTAACCTAACGCTTGAATTCTATCACGAATAACTATCACGAATAACTTTGCAATAGATCAATATGCTTTTATAAGCTTGTAAACAATAAAATGAACTGTCACTGGTGTAAATCTATCAGCGGTCAAAGGAGCGGTTTAAAACTGATAGAAACCTGAATTTGGTTGCAACACATATCAGCCACTTTTTATGTTTACAGAAATTTTGCAAACTCTTCTAGCCTTTTTATTTTGTTTTTTTTTTTTTCAAATGAAAACTAATCATGTTTTTATATGATAATGTATGATTTCTTTTCAGTTACATATTTCCTTTGCTTCCGTTGGTAAAACATAATCGCCAAGTCAGAGTTTTCCACTTTAAATTGAGTTAAACTTTGCCCATACGTTATTGTGACAGTCAACAGCACACCAAGATTTTCTCGACATCAAAGAGAAAAAATATTCATCATACCAGACGACGAACTCTTTTTGTAACCCCTAAAGTTCATTCATTCAAACGACATATTCAGCGAAAGTGTTGAATAAGTTTTTTTTTTTTCTTTATAAAAAATAGAAATAATTCAAATATAGAAAAATATAATAATAATGCAGAGCAGGTGTCTGCCGCCTGTGTTTCATTTTTCATTTTTTGCTATCCTCTCTTTGAAGGCAGGTCACCCAATGAAGCGATTGGACGGACACTCGGGCGATGTGATTTTATGCCTTAGCTCTTATTGGATGCTTGGCAAGTTGCTACTGCCGCCGCTGCTGCTGCTGCAGTTAATTAGTATTAAAGCTCACGTTCCTTGTCGCATTTGTGAATGTGCTTTATGTTACATTTGGCACGTTGCTACTGTCATTGGACATAACAGCTATCTTTGGCCTAAGCATTTTCATTTGAATCCATTGATGATTTATTTAATTGCACTGTGGTGCCATTGGTTGTAGATGGTCAAGGTTATTTTGACAGATTATGCATGGCAGAGAGATATAACTGACATTCAGAGATGGACAACTATGATAAATTATTAAGAACAACTTCAAGGGAATTTTCCCGAGTTCAATGATGTTTTCCAGCTTGTTTTTTTGCCTTTTTCATAAAGAAGAAAAATAAAAATTAAAAATCTAAAAGTATGAAATTTAGTGGCAAAAAAGTGTCAACGCTTGAAAAAAGTGTCAAATTTGTCACTAAAATGGCACAACGGTAACCCATGTGATGATTCTACAAATCTTCGAGTCGAATATGAGCATTGTATACGACCTCTAACTGGTTAACCGAGCGAGTACACAAAATAGTGCAAAACCTGAATAGAGAACAATGTTACAAGATCAAAAAAGTCTAGAAATAATATACCCCCCACCATAGGATGGGGGGTATATTAACTTTGTCATTCCGTTTGTAACACATCGAAATATTGCTCTTAGACCCCATAAAGTATATATATGCTGGGTCGCGGTGACATTCTGAGTCGAATGTCCGTCCGTCTGTTGAAATCACGCTAACTTCCGAACGAAACAAGCTATCGACTTGAAACTTGGCACAAATAGTTGTTATTGATGTAGGTCGGATGGTATTGCAAATGGGCCATATCGGTTAACTTTTACGTATAGCCCCCATATAACAGACCCCCAAATTTGGCTTGCGATTGCTCTAAGAGAAGCAAATTTCATCCGATCCGGCTGAAATTTGGTACATGGTGTTAGTATATGATCTCTAAAAACCATGCAAGAATTGGTCCACATCGGCCAATAATTATATATAGCCCCCATATAAGCCGATCCCCAGATTTGGCTTGCGGAGCCTCTAAGAGAAGCAAATTTCATCCGATCCGGCTGAAATTTGGTACATGGTGTTAGTATATGGTCTCTAATTACCATGCAAGAATTGGTCCACATCGGCCAATAATTATATATAGCCCCCATATAAATCGATCCCCAGATTTGACCTCCGGAGCCCCTTGGAAGAACAAAATTCATCCGATTCGGTTGAAATTTGGTACGTGATGTTAGTATATGGTAGCCAACAACCATGCAGGAATTGGTTGATATCAGTTCATAATTATATATAGCCCCCATATAAACCGATCACCAGATTTGACCCCCGGAGCCTTTTGGAGAAGCAAAATTCATCCGATCTGGTTGAAATTTGGTACGTGGTGGTAGTATATGATATTTAACAACCATGCCAAAAGTAGTCCATATCAGTCCATAACCATATATAGCCCCCATATAAACCGATCCCGAAATTTGGTTTTGGAGCCTCTTGGAGGAGCATATTTCATCCGAGTCAGTTGAAATTTGGTACATTGTGCTAGTATATGGCCGTTAACAACCATGCCTAACTAGATCCATATCGGTCTATAGTTATATATAGCCCTCAGATAAATCGATCCCCAATCACACAAAAATTGGTCCATATCAAGTTCATAATTGTATATAGCCCTCATA
Organism: Haematobia irritans; assembly: GCF_050003625.1. Lineage (NCBI taxonomy): Eukaryota > Metazoa > Arthropoda > Insecta > Diptera > Muscidae > Haematobia > Haematobia irritans. The sequence goes on from NC_134397.1 coordinate 124,028,459, forward strand.
TAAGCGATCGCCATATTTCAATTCTGGCTCCCTACGTACCGTGCAAAAGTCCATATCGATTCGTAATTATTTGTGGACTTACCTACACGCAGAGAAGAAACATGATTGTCACAATCATATTCGAAGAGCAAAATAATATGATAGCAGCTATTTTTGCGGCGACCATGTAACATTTTAACCGGCAACCATGTTGGCTCAGTGAACATGGTTCTAAGAAAAATACCATTGTCCTCGTCTAAAATGTTATTATATTGATAAAAAGAAATTTGTTTCCATTAAAAGACAATGGTCACGATCCAAAATGTTATGTTATTCGTCAAAAATGTTTTTCTTCTAGTTAAAAGAACATGGTCACAACCTAAAATGTTTTGATTTTTATGAAAAAACTTTTTTCGTCGTCGAAAAAAGGACGCCACTTGAGAAAAGAAAACACAAATTCAACTTTATTTATTTGTTTTTATTATTTTATAAACTAATTCATTGTTTATTTGTATTTATAATGTCGTGCAAGCAAACATCACATATTTTTACACACTGCAAATAAAAATAAATTATACCATATATCAAAATGCAGAACAAAAACCAGGTACATTCTTTTCAATTACACTTTCCTTTTTTGTATTCACATAAAACCACGTGCCATTTCTGAATAAATAAATTAACACAAAACACAATAATTCCGTATTCTCCGTCCATTCCAAGAAACAATCAACACACGACTGACGTGCAAATTGAAAATCGTGTGTACCTGCTCAATGTTTTTAAAAAATTCTTGTCGCTGCAAAAATATTAAAAAAATAAATGGTCACGAAAACAATGTACATGGTCTTTATGGCCATGTAATGGTTGTAGACATGTATAATGTAGACATGTAATCAATGGTGGAGGGTACATAAGATTCGGCCTGGCCGAACTTACGGCCATATATACTTGTTCAAAACTCAAAAGCCTAAATCAGTTAAAAAATGATTGATACAATCAAATTTTTTAATTAAAATAAAAGAACAAAGTCTATTAAGAAAGTGATTGAAAATTTTTAAATTTTTTAATTAAAGAATTAATTGATACAATTAACATTTTAATCAAACTCGAACGACTAAATCAGTTAACAAAATTATTGATTTTTTTTCAAATTTTAATAAAAAATTCTTTGATACAATCACATTAAGAAAGTGATTGAATATTTTTTCGTTTTTAATTAAAAACTTAATTGATACAATCATTTTTTTAATCAAAATAAGAACACAAAGTGAGTTAAGAAAATGTGTGAACATTTTTTTTTTGCTATTTTTATCCAAAAATTAATTTCTCCAATTAACAATTTAATTAAAAAATTTAATCATTGTCGAATGCAAAACTCAATTATTTTTTCAAAAGCTAATTAAAACCTGATTGAGTTTTCCAATCGACATCAATTAAATTTGGTATTGAATCAATTAAAAAATTAATTGAAACTTTGAGATCAAATCAATTAATTTTTAAAAATTTTTTTATGTCCAATTAAAACACGTGAGTGATATAGTATCATTTTCGTGAAGACATTTCAATTAGAAAAATAATTGGATCACTTGATTTCGTGATTAAATCAGAAAAAAATGTTTGTGTGTATGAAGTATTATGCAATCAAAATTTTATATTAAAGGCAAATTTCTTTAAAATAAAGAAATATTAATTAAAATAAAATAGATGATATAATTAATTAATTGATTTCATTAGAAAATTTCAATTAATTTTTTATTTGATTCAATTAAAAATTACATTGATGTTGATTGCAAAACTCAATTTTTTAATTAAAGACGTAACTATTTTCAATTACTTTCTCAACTGACTTAGTGTTTTTAGTTTCGTATAAAAATTGATTGTTTGAAATAAATTTTTAATTAAACATTAAAAAAAAAATCCATCACTTTTTTATTTATTTAGTCTTCCGAGTTTGATTAAACAGTTAATTATATCAATTAATTGTTTTTATTAAAAATTTCTATCATTGACTTAATTAAATAAATGTTTCTACTCTGAAAAAAATGCATACCCGGTTCCAAAAATGTTGTCTTACTTTAAAAAATTTTGGTATTGATTCCGAGCCATTGAAGCGGAGAATACAAGTAAGGATACTTTTAAGACACATTTCTCTTTTAGATTTGGCGTTTGTGTACTTGATTCTAGGAAGCAAAATTTAACTATTCGTTTTTCAGCTTGTTTTCTTCATATGCCATCAAAATCCTTTAAAAACGAGTTAACGACAATTTTACTTTCCCAATTCAGACTGGATTTCCAGTAGAATTTATGCAATATTTCAAGTAAAAAACTTCTTTAAAATAAATTGTTGAAAACATGTCCTATTTTTAAATGATTTTTTGCTTTGTAGTCAAGATGCAAAAGACAACAAATTTAAAGACAATTTCAATAATTTTAAAGATTTTTTTTTATGAATTATTAAAGTCAAGTTGACCTCAGCCAAAAAATTTCTTTCTTTCATGTTATTTATAATACCAATTTTTAAGTTGAATCACTTAATTATAAGGACAATACGACTTCATTGAAAAGTTTATCGACTTTTGGACAAGGAAAAAAAACTTTAAATTAGAGAAATGTATCTTCCATGCTAAGCAAAATTTGCATTCGTATTTGAAAGACATGAAATCTTTGACCTCACGACAATATTTTTTTCAGTGTATCTTGATTAAAAAGTTAATTGTATCAATTAATTTATTAATTGAACAAATTTTTAATTTCAATTAAATTTTTAATTGGAAATATTTTGGTGATATTTTTTCTATGTATTATGTCAATCTGTTTTTTAGTGTGTAATTGAAAAATTTGATGAAAATAAAATGTGAAATTGAAAATAAAAATAAAAATAAAATTGATTTTTTTTCCTTCATTCAAATGGTCATTCAAAGCATAACTTCTAAAGCAATTCAAACATATTTTTACGTCCTACAATAAGCTCACAACAAAATCATTCGTAATGATCAAAATTTTAACTACTTGCGGGCCACAAGATGGACATCAAAACTAATATTTGGAAGCTATTTTTAACTGGTACTTTTGTATTAAAATCTAAGGTAATTACTGGCCTAAATCCAGTAAGAAATTATTTTTTTCTTGTGCAATTAATCTCTTGGAAATTTGCATATTTCAATCATGTAACAACCACTGTTTCCAATATTTTTTTTTTTTGAGACTTCCTCTTTTTGTGATATGGACTTTTTTGTTACAGTTTATTCGTTTTTTTTTTCTTTTTTGGCTGCAAGTCATTGGCGTCTTGCAACCTGCCAATGTGACCGGCAAACAAAAAAAAAAATAAAAATGCAAAACTGCCTATCAATCTTAATTGTATGGCCTGTCAAAGGTTTATTTCCCCTTTTTTATTGTATTCACCTTCCATAATTCAATCTTTCTTTCCGCCGCTTTTATTTTATGTCATTCAATATTTCCACCTTTAACACTTTCCAAGTGTCAATACACGAGATTCGGCAAGGGGGGATAGACTGATTATTTCAATATATAATTACATTATAATTGAGAATCATACGTATGTACGTATTTGATTTGAAAAATGTTACAATTCATGGTTGAGGTTTTGTTGTTTAAGAAGATAGTGAAATTTCATACTGTTGTGTAATATTTGAAAAATAAAAAGATCTGTAATATAATTGAGGTTGTTAATTCTCAATTTCCTTGTTATGCTTTTATCCATATCAATTCAATTGTTTCAGGAATTGTTTAAATGTCCACAAAACATTTAACCACAATTATACATTTTTTTTCTATTTTGAAGGGTTTCGATATCAATACAATGGTGATTTTGAAAACCTTTACTTATTATTTAATAGATATTTATATTCTTAATAATAGAAACAAGTGTACTTATCACATATCTTTCATGATATTATGTTTTTTATATATTGGTTACAATTTGCTATTTTTAGTTTGAAGGTCAAACCGATAGAAATTTCCATTAGAAGAGGATCTATATTACAATTAGGGTATGAAGTTTTTAGAGTCTACTCAAAAATGATTGAATTTAAAGTCTCACAAAGATTATCCATCATTGCAGAATTTTTTTAGGCTGAAACATTGACAATAAAGTAGCTAAAATATTGACGGGGAAATAGTATTCTAATAATATTTACGGCCATTTTCATGTAGCTCCGTTAGGCTTTAACTGCCAGTTAACAGAAAGAAAAATGGAAAAATCTTTTCTCCGGTTATGTTTAACTGAAAAATTTTGAGCAGTTAAGTTTCTAACCGGCATATGGAATATATCCACCATTTTTAGGCTGAAACATTGGCAATAAAGTAGCCAAAATATTGACGGGGAAATAGTATTCTGATAATATGTAAATAAATAAAATTCATTCAAATTCAATTCAAATAAAATTCAGTCTGATAATATACAATCGTATTCATGCACTGTTAGAAAAATATGTTTTTCATATGTTCCGATATAAACAAAATGTGTTTCGGGCACAATTTTTAAACACAATATATTTAAGTGCAAACATATAATGTTCCTAAACTAACACTAAATGTTTGGGACACATATGTTAATATGTTAGAACATATTATGTTTGGCTCATGAATGTTTCATTAAAATAATATGTGTGAATGTAAACATATATACATTTACAAATTTCGAGTAAACATATATAATGTCCGTGAAAATAAAGTTAACTTTAAAATTTATGATAACATTGTCTTAACGTTAACAGAGCGTTAACAAAAACTATAGAGGGGGCAGTATACACCCATATACCAAATTTTAGGGCACGATGTGTAGAATCTAAATCCGAAATAATTTCATAAAGTTCATTGCCAGAATTCGAGATATTTTCAATTTTAGTGTCAATTGAGTTAAAGTTAAAAACAAATGTGACCACTGTGCAAAAACTATAGAGGGGGCAGTGGTCACATTTGCTTTTAACTTTAACTCAATCGACACTAAAATTGAAAATATCTCGATTTGGATTGAGATTCTACACATCGTGCCCTAAAATTTGGTATATGGGTGTATACTGCCCCCTCTATAGTTTTTGCACAGTGGTCACATTTGTTTTTAACTTTAACTCAATTGCAACTTAAAGTGAACATATCTCGAATTCTGGCAATGAACTTTATGAAATTATTTCGGATTTAGATTCTACACATCGTGCCCTAAAATTTGGTATATGGGTGTATACTGCCCCCTCTATAGTTTTTGCACAGTGGTCACATTTGTTTTTAACTTTAACTCAATTGACACTAAAATTGAAAATATCTCGAATTCTGGCAATAAAATTTGGTATATGGGTGTATACTGCCCCCTCTATAGTTTTTCACAAATGATCGTTTTTTTATTTTAACTATTTGTTCTTTTTAAAGTTAACTTTATTTTTTCTCTGTTGAGCACTTAGCAACGCTCTGTTAACGTTAAGACAATGTTATTATAAATTTTAAAGTTAACTTTATTTTCACGGACATACATATATATGTTGTAATATTTTATTTAGAGAGCAACAGAGAGAGTATAGAGAAAGAAATAGAGATGGAAACCGGGAGGGTTGACGAAAGAAATCAACATAACACATCGAGATAATCAAAAGGCCAAAAATTTGATATGCTTAAGTCTAAATATTATTTAATTTGAATATTAGAATGACTATACGCAGTAAAGAGAAAATTGTAAATGCATTTAAAATAGTGTTAAATGCTAGTAAAAAATTGTTCACTCCTAAATAAATTTATGTGTATGTTTATTATAAAATTATTTATTTATTTATGTTTGTGCTCGACTCCACGTTCTTCTTTCGTTAGAGTTTTTGAATTCCTTTCAAAATTTCAAACTTTTATATAAAACAGTTTTTTGTTACAAAATTGTTATTTATGCAATAAAAAATAATATTTTATCCAAAAGCTCAGTCCATTTCGTTTATTACAAGCACTGTTTCGGACTGTAAATCTTTAATAACCCACATTTCGAAGTTTCATTATAAAAATTTAATATAGTATAAATATAAATGTGTAAATTAAAAAAAAAAAAATTGGTTCGGTCGGAGCAGGGATTGAACCCACGACCCTTTGCATGCAAGTCAGACATGCGAACCACTGTTCCACGTGGCCAACAAATGTATGTTTCTTGTAAATAATGTTATGTTTGCATGGTCTCGTGGGCGCTGCAAACTATGCTATATAAATGTAACTTATAACGATAATTGTCTACTGGTGACTGTAACAGCCACGTAGCCCAGTGGTAGTGTGTTGGCTTACAAATTCCATGGTTCCCGGTTCGATTCTCCGTCAAGGCGAAAGGTAAATTTTAAAAAATTATAAAATTGAATAATTTCTTCAACATTATTTGTATCACAGAAAAAGGTGCCAAGAACTAAAAAATTTCGTGGAAGTGAAAATTATGTGAGAGAATGACCACAATATTGTTGGGGAGAAAATTCTTCCAAGCATATAATATTTTTGGGCTCAAAACGCTTCCAAACATATAATATGTTCACATAAAACAAACATATTAATGTTTCGGCAGTATCCAATAATATATGTGCTTCCTGCAAAATATGTTTGGAACATATGTTAGAGAAGCGATTTTTTTGAGGGTGTGGTCTTCAATTAGGAACTGCTACAGTAAATGTCTCAATTTGGACTGAGGAGTTACAGCCATCTGAGAAAAAGATTTTTTACATTTCTTCGCACACGCAGAACTGTCCTTGAACTGCTATTTTCTATAAAAACAAAATTTTGATAGATTATTTTTGGCTCGAGTGGCAACCATGATTATGAATCGATATGGACCAATTTTTGTGTGATTGGGGATCGGCTATATATAACTATGGACCGATACGGACCAATTCTGGCATGGTTATTTGCGGCCTTATATTAACACCACGTTGCAAATTTCAACCGGATCGGATGAATTTTGCTCCTCTAAGAGGTTCCGGAGATCAAATCTGGGGAACGGTTTATATGGGGGCTATATATAAGTATGGACCGATATGGACCAATTCTTGCGTGTTTCGTAGAGACCACATTCTAACACCATGTTCCAAATTTCAACCGGATCGGATGAATTTTGCTCCTCCAAGAGGCTCCGGAGGACAAATCTGGCGATCGATTTATATGGGGGCTATATATAATTATGGACCGATATGGACCAATTTTGGCATGGTTGTTAGAGACAATATACTAACACCACGTACCAAATTTCAATCGGATCGGATGACTATTGCTACTCTAAGAGGCTCCGGAAGTCAAATCTGGAAATCGGTTTATATGGGGGCTATATATAATTATGGGCCGATGTGGACCAATTTTGGCATGGTTGTTAGAGACAATATACTAACACCACGTACCAAATTTCAATCGGATCGGATGACTTTTGCTCCTCTAAGAGGCTCCGGAGGTCAAATCTGGGGATCGGCTTATAAGGGGGCTATATATAATTATGGACCGATATGGACCAATTTTTGCATGGTCATTAGAGAACATATACCAACACCACGTACCAAATTTCAGCCGGATCGGATGAAATTTTCTTCTCTTAGAGGCTCCGCAAGCCAAATCGGGGGATCGGACCAATTTTTGCATGGTTGTTAGAGACCATATACTAACACCCTGTACCAAATTTCAGCCGGATCGGATGAAATTTGCTTCTCTTAGAGCAATCGCAAGCAAATTTGGGGGTCCGTTTATATGGGGGCTATACGTAAAAGTGGACCGATATGGACCAATTTTTGCATGGTTGTTAGAGATCATATACTAACACCATGTACCAAATTTCAGCCGGATCGGATGAAATTTGCTTTTCTTAGAGTAATCGCAAGCCAAATTTGGGGGTCCGTTTATATGGGGGCTATACGTAAAAGTGGACCGATATGGCCCAATAACAACTACTTGTGCCAAGTTTCAAGTCGATAGCTTGTTTCGTTCGGAAGTTAGCTCAGATGGACTCAGAATTTCACCACGACCCAGAATATATATACTTTATGGGGTCTTAGAGCAATATTTCGATGTGTTACAAACGGAATGACAAAGTTAATATACCCCCATCCTATGGTGGAGGATATAAAAGTATTTTTTTGCGTGTAGAATATTGCGTGTCCAATATTTTTGCTGGGCAGTTAATTTTTTACTTGATTGCATTTTCAACTTTAGCCTACCTTTTAATTGGAAATATTTTAGAGGTTATCCTCCTACCACACTGAAAAAATATTGACCTAATATGGAAGATTATGCAACTTAAATTTTAGGACTCGAAATTTACGCAATGCTAGGGATAAAATTCTTGAAAACAATGACATTTTAATTAAAAGAAAGTTTATAATCCTTGCTTCAAAATTTTTTTCATTAAATTTAGGACACAAATCTTGAAATTTTTCGTCTCTCTGCTGAAGTTGTAGATCTTTGAAGTAAGGCAAATTTTCCTTAAAATTAAGAAAAAACATTTTTAATTTAAAGAAATCGTCTTTAACTCAATTGACATATTGAATTTTTAAATTTAAGATAAAAACGCTTCAAATATAGGCTAAGACTTATTTTAAGGATTTTCATATTTGGTTTAAAGTTTTTTTTAGCATTAAGAAAACTGTTTTTACTTTGAAGTACCTGGCATAATTTGGATTTTGAAATTGCAATTTGTTTGTACATAAATACCTTTATTATATTGATAAGAAAGAAAATAAAAACTCGATGAATGAGATCTTTGTTCAATTGTAATTTATTTGATCCTACACTCAAAAAAAAGTTTACTTGGATCCAAAGATTTTGACCTTCCTTTAATTATTTTGAATGAGTGAATGAGATCTGTGTCCAATTTTAATTTATTTGATCCTAGATTTAAAACCAGGTAGGTCCGTACAAAAATTCTTTATTTTAAAGAAGCTCGGAAGGCTCGGAATCAATAACAAAATCATTAAGGAAAGGTCTAAATCTTTGGATCCAAGTAAACTTTTTTTTGAGTGCACTTATCAACACTATAAATGTATTTTGAAAATGTGGACTTTAATTTTCTTGTGTCAGAAAAATTTTTAGTTAAAAATTTTAGTAAAAATTTGCAAGCCTATTTAAGAGCGTAGGTATTTTTTTTTTTTGCATTCCTCTCTAAAAAAACTCAAATCATTTGATAATTTTTCTTTCTAACAAACATGAAAATACTTTTACAAAAACTGAAATTCATTATCCCAGAAATTAAAATGCAACGACACACAGTACGAATGACACATCTTTTTTTGTTTTTGTTTTTAAATTCGAATAACCATGCAATTGGCAGACGTTGTCGTCAACCCAGAAATCCCCATCAGCTGGGTAAGTGTTATGAGTTTGAATTCAACTTCAAATTTTACACCTTTCTGACTTAATTATGCTCTTGTAAATTTATCAGAGATTTTTCTCTTCAGTTGTTTTGTGAATCAAATAAGGAAATTTCACACTATTAATTCAATATTTCTCTGCACCAGTCATGCGAAATTGTGGCCATTCATCTCGAATGTGAATCAATGCTGTGCGCGGCAGTATTTTTTCGCATATATTTTGCCACTTACTCTTTCCCGCGAAATATAACAAAAATCACACATTTTGATTTGACTCACACCAGTCATAACATTTGAAATCAAATATTTCTTTGTGTTTTTTTTGTGCAGTTCAAAAATCCAAACGGTGGAACTGAAATAAAAAACCATCACCATATAATGAATGTGATTTGTTTGATATCTAAATTTTTAAAATTTTGTGGTTTTAGGTTTTTTGTTTGGTGGATGTGAATATGATTTGTCGAATGGACCTACCGAAGGACAGACATATTTTTGTCTGAATTTTTTTTTGCAAACGAAAAAATAGAGGGGTATGTTTTATTGTTTCTGGTTGTTATATTTTATTTTATAAATACACAAAAAATAACAACAACAACGTCTTAATTAACACACATTTTTTTTTGTTAGCGGTAGATGGATTTTTTCGGCTATCACGAAAGAAACACTTGTGCGATTGTTTTTTTTTTTTTTTTTTGACTCAATGAATGGGCCATGCTTTTCAACAAGGGACAGACGAATGGATGCAATCTAGACTGTGTTTGTTTTCTTTTCAAAATATTTTGGAAATATTTTTCTGTAGTTTTTTGTGCCAAATATATGGGCAAAATTATCCATATCATCATTAGATAATGTTAGGTTAATAATTAGGGTAGCTTTATATGATGGGGGCTTGGTGTCCCTTGCGTGTTATGAAAAATTAAAAAAAATATATATATGATACTGGAAACTGAATAGGTCTTACAGATTTTAATGTCTCCATTGAGTTTCTTTTGATACAAATGAAGTCAATTCATTAGTTTCTATAGAAATCTTTCCAACTAATACGTTAAAACAGCTTTGAAAGTGGGTCAAATTTGTAATAAAATCACGTTCATGGGTTAGAATAAAATGACTATGGCAGAAGATGTCTCTAAGAAAAATTAGGTTCCGCTATAAAAACAATAAGACCACAATTGAACATATCGGTGTAGTAAAAAGATTTGGGTCGAATATGGGTCGTTTTTTCGATAACATTAGATACCCCCACATTGATTCTTTAAAGGCACTTTTGAAGCCAATTTTTCACCAGCAAAATTGTTCGCTATGGTCAGGAACCGATCATCTCACGGTTGCGCTCATGATTCGCATAATCTTTGAAGAAGTACGGTCCATTGATGCCAACAGCCCACAAACAGCACAAAACTATGACTTTCTGGATGCATTGGTAGATTTTTCAAAGTTTCTGGCTGATCTTCATTCCAAAATTGACAATTCTGCTTATTTATGTACCCATTGAGCCAAAAACTAATTTCGCCGCTGGACACAATTTTTCATCATTCGACGTAGTTCGTTTTTGAAAGGCTTCATACGCCAATCCTTCCGGAAAATTGTACCAATTGATGCGAACGTCGACGAGTCGTTGATTGGTGGTCATCATTAATACTGGCCGATGCAGCTGCAACTGCATAATTTGCAAGCGTTGTTTGTTTGTCATGGTTAAATTATAGACCAAACTGAAGATGTTTGACATTAAAACTAAACACGAAACGTGCGTTAGCCAGTGCTGCCAAAAATATAATAACTAAAAAAAATCACCCTTTATTAGGTGGATGCATATAACTTCTATTGAAAATTTTGTCGTTCATAATTAATAGTTCCCAGTCAATTGCACCTTCCTGGCCGTCAGCACTGGCTTGGCCGCCGTTTCCAGCTATAAAAACATTTTGGAAATCCATTAATAAAACTGAAAAGGAAAAAAATTTGATATAACATATGAGCGCGAAAAATCTTTCAAGGACAGAATTTCCATCTGCGAATCGTTGCTGAATCGCAACAAAATCGACCCATTTCTGAAGCAGTAGGTTAGGTTAGTTTTATTATTGGATTTCCAAACGGTTTCTTGTGCAATCTTGGGTAATCTCCAGACTCGTCACACAGAAAAAATATCATTAAAATTTTAATTGAATTTAAAAAACAAAAATCAATTACAAATTTTATTGAATTCGATGATTTTTTAATTAAAACAAAACAAAAAAATAACAAAACCCATTTTATAATTCGATAAACAAATACTTTAAATGACGTAGGTGATTGATACTATCAATTCTGTGATTGAAGACATTTCAAGTAAAAATTAACTGAATCAATTAATTTCGTGATTGGCGACAAACAATATTTTTGACTTTGTAATGTCCATGATTTTAACGGCATTTGGGATAATAGGCCTTCAAGTGTAAGCGCCATTTTTTATCACGAGCATATGCTTTATACCCGTTTTTACACACAAAGAAAATTTCTTTAACTTTTCTTTAATAATTAACTTTTCTTTAATAATTAATTTCACCGAAAATAAACATTTTCAATTTTTGCATTGGATCATTCACCATCAAGTTAAAATTTGCAATTAGAAAATATAATTTTATTCTGTATTTGCAGATTTAATTTTGATTTTAGCGGCAAAACTCGAACTTAATACCCACCGTAATGGAAAAATATTACATTTTTTTATAAGACTTTCTATTTTTGGAATAGTAAGCCGATGTACTTTATGAGCATTTGCATTTTTTTTTTTGTATGGCCATAACACCTTTTTTAAAAGTATCCAAACAACGTGAAATATGCAAGTTCAAAATCTCACATATTTATCAAAGGTAATGTGAATAAAAAAAATTATCCAATAGAAAATAATTAATCAAGCTTGAGATCGTTTTTTGTATGTATTGGTTTCTTTATTTTTCAATATTTCGCAATTACATTGAATTGCTTCATCAGGAGTCGATCTATAATAAAAGTGGTTTGAAATCGACTCCTGATGAAGCAATTCAATGTAATTGCGAAATATTGAAAAATAAAGAAACCAATACATACAAAAAACGATCTCAAGCTTGATTAATTATTTTCTATTGGAAAAAAGAAAGATCGAATAAAATCAAAATTTCTAAAAAAAAAAAAAATATTTTTTAAAAAACCAAACGAAAGTATGGCTTATAGATTTTGCACAATTTTGTTTTTGGTCTCATTCATATTATAATTAAGAAATATATTATAATAAATTTTATACAAAAAAGTTAACCGTTTAGGGGTTTTTGTTTTGTGATTTTATTTGTAATAATTATAAAATTTGTCATTGAAACAATGTCATTAATGTCAACATGTATGTGTAAAATTAATTGATGATAAGGCTTTCAGTATTGTTTAAAATAATAGTATTTATTTCGTAAAAACGTGTGCCACATTTGTTGCTTTCATATTCGTCTCCCTACTCGGATCCCTCTATAAGTGTTGCCGATATTATGCACATTATTATTGAACAATACCCATCAAACGTCAACAACGGTGAGATGACATTAAAAATATTCAATAATTCGTCGTATAAAATGCAGTCAGAAAGGCAGCCATGAATTTTGAAAAAATTTTCTATAGAAATAAAATTTTAACAAAATAAAATTTTGAAAAAATTTTCTATAGAAATAAAATTTTGACAAAACTTTCTATAGAAATAAAATTTTGACAAAATTTTCTATAGAAATAAAATTTTGACAAAATTTTCTATAGATATAAAATATTGACAAAATTTTCTATATAAATAAAATTTTGACAAAATTTTCTATAGAAATAAAATTTTGACTAAATTTTCTATAGAAATAAAATTTTCACAAAATTTTCTATAGGAATAAAATTTTGACACAATTTTGTATAGAAATAAAATTTTGACAAAATTTTCTATAGGAATAAAATATTGACAAAATTTTCTATAGAAATAATATTTTGACAAAATTTTCTATAGAAATAAATTTTTGACAAAATTTTCTATAGAAATAAAATTTTGACACAATTTTGTATAGAAATAAAATTTCGACAAAATTTTCTATAGAAATAAAATTTCGACAAAATTTTCTATAGAACTAAAATTTTGACAAAATTTTCTATAGAAATAATATTTTGACAAAATTTTCTATAGAAATAAAATTTTGACAAAATTTTCTATAGAAATAAAATTTTGACAAAATTTTCTATAGAAATAAACTTTTGACAAAATTTTCTATAGAAACAAAATTTTGACAAAATTTTCTATAGAAATAAAATTTTGACAAAATTTTCTATAGAAATAAAATTTTGACAAAATTGTCTATAGAAATAAAATTTTGACAAAATTTTCTATAGAAATAAAATTTTGACAAAATTTTCTATAGAAATAAAATGTTGACAAAATTTTCTATAGAAATAAAATATTGACAAAATTTTCTATAGAAATAAAATTTTGACAAAATTTTCTATAGAAATAAAATGTTGACAAAATTGTCTATAGTAATAAAATTTTGCAAAGTAGTTTTTGGTAATATTTTCTCCATATTTTGGTATATTTTTTCGGCTCGAGTGGGAACCGTGCTTCTAGACCCTTCCATATCCCTCGACTTATTTGGACAACGTTATATTTTCTACAAATTCTAAAATATACCCCGCCATAAAATAAAATTTTACTACTACCTTGAATTTAATATCTATTTTGGAACATGCAATGTCTTACGCTGTTATTTACAACTATTAATATTTTATTAAGAACCTATTTGTTTCATTCATTTGTATTTGTATTTTTATTGTTATTAAATCTCGCACAACAAGAACATAGAATTCTTATAATTACAGTACGAGGATAAACTCCGTAATGGTTGAAAGAAAATTTAATATCTTAAAGCTAACAATGGAATATTATTAAATAATTGGAAGAAATTATGAAAAAAGAAAAATGAATTAGATTAATAGTTTGCAATACAACAGCTTTTAGAAGTAGAAACACAAAAACCGTAACAACAGGGCGATTAGAAATTCGGTATTTACAGAAAAATTTATATATGTATTAATTTGACCAGGCAAAAAAATCGTTTTGCTACGAGCTTAAAGAAACACGTCCGCTCTCGTCGACTTATATTGTTTGTGCCTTCATGACGAGGCAAAGAAAAAAAGTTTGGAAAACGTTTCTCGAAAACGTAGAGTTTTTTGAATTCAAAAAAACTTTTTTTGTTATATTTTAGTTTTACTTTTGCAAAAAAAAACAACATATTTTTTGTTCCAAAATCACATTCCATTTCGTTTATATCATACACTGTTCTGTTCGGACTTTAAGTATTAAATAAGACACTTTTCGAATTTTCATGGTACACGCAAAAAAAAGTTTGGAAAACGTGTCTCGAAAAAGTTATTCTTTGGCTAGAGTTTTTTGAATTCCTTCGAAAATTTCAAACTTTTATCAACAACAAGTTTTTTTGTTACATTTTTTTTTTTAATTTTGGATAAAAACAAAATATTTTTTGTTCCAAAATCACAGTCCATTTCGTTTATATCAAACAGTGTTCTTTTCTGGCCTTAAGTCTTTAATAAGACACATTTTGAAGTTTCATAGTAAAAATGTAATATAGTAGTATGTAATGTCCAACATCTTTTCGGAATCTTCCTAAAATTTTTGGAATATATGTAAAACAAACAAACAAATATTTGGTGCTCAGTCGAAGCTGGGATCGAACCCACGATCCTTTGTATGCGAGACGGACATGCTAACCATGAATGTTTCTGTCAAATAAAGTTTTTTTTTTACTTCGGCTCGTGGGCGCCGAAAACTATGCTTTATAAATACAACTGCTTGACTGTTTGTTTTGATGGCTATAGCGATAACTGTCTGTTATTGACAATAACAGCTACGTAGCCCAGTGGATAGTGTGTTGGCTTACAAAATGTATGGTCCGCGTTTCGATTCTCTGTCCAGGCGAAAGGTAAAATTTAAATTTATGAAATCGAATAATTTCTTCTATATCGTTTGTATTACAGAAAAAGATGGTAAGGACTAAAAACCCTCGTGGAAGTGAGAAAGGTGTGAGGATAGATGCAAAAACATCCTTAAAGAAAAATTTTCTCTTCTGAGGAACGAAATTTCTTTTGAAGCTACCAAATTTTATTTAAAAGCAAATAAAAATAATTCGAGGCAATCGTTGCAGCGTTTGTCATAGATTCGTGTTTCTAATTTAATTTACATTAAAAGCGAATTTAGTTTATCTAAAATTTCGTTCTGGGGAAAGTATTTTTTCTTTGAGTGTAGTTTTTATATATAAATGGTAACTCGGTTTTGTTATTTGACTATCATCCCCTGAAAAAAAGCATGCCATGTTCCAAGGATTTTGTCTTTAAAGATTTTAGTATTGATACCGAGCCAATCGGAGAAGTCGTTTAGTGATTGGGCTTAAAATTGGGTATCCTAATATAAAAGAAAATTTCGTTTGACTATGGTCAACTTGGCTTTAATAATTTTGAAAAATTCTTTAAAATTAATGAAATCGTCTTTAATATTGTTGACTTTTTGTATCTTGACTACAAAGCAACATATCATAATTTCTGTTTGTAGTGGAAACTAAATTTGGGAATTTAAGTTGTCATCACCGGGAGATGGAATACGATCACCCCAAACATGTTTCAAGGGAAAAATTTTTGTCGTAAAAATGTTCTTTTCTCGGAAAAATTTTTGCGACAAACATGTAACACGTTTGCCGTCAAAAAATAACATTTTGCTCCTGAAACATGTTTGAGGTGATCATATTCCTTCTTTGGGTGATTAACACATTTTTAGTGAATTTTCATAGCACATGAAGGAAAAATGCTGAGCAACGAATATATTGAAATTTGTTTCTTAGAATCAAATATGCAAAATGCACATTTAAAAGAGAATTGTGTCTTACTTCAATACTCCGATACTTTGGCTCAGTATCAATATCAAGAAATCATTAGTGTAAAACAAAATCTTTGGAACCGGGAAAGCTTTTTATTCAGTGCATTTTGACGTAATTTTTGTTGTTATTTTTTAATGTTCACACATTGCTGTAAAATGTTATAATTATAAAGAGGAGAAGAAAAAAACCAAATTTGCATATAAAGCCAAACACATTTCTCTACCACTAACAACACATTATAAATCTTATCATCAGATATTGATGATGAAAATCAACACTTGACGACGATGTGGAGAAAAGATATCTACATAGCGAGAAATGCACACCCATTTGAATATTCATTCACACACACACACACACACAAGCTAACGAACTTAGATTTACACACAATTACACATGGTCGTTATGATGCACTTGAGTAAATGTGCAATTTCCGTTGTTTTCTGCGAAGCAAACACCAACAAAAACCAAACAGAGAGAGAGAGGCATGGTACTAATGCATAAACTCTTCTTTATTATCTCAATAAGGCATTTTTTTTATTCATGCACTCGTTGATTTGTGACAATAAAGGCATTGATTAACAGTTTATGGCAACAACGAAATCATTGAACCAACCAAACCAGCCCATTTGATCATTAAAAGACCAAAAGCAAACCCCTTAAGCAAATAGACCAAAAAATTCAAATGTTTTTTGTTATTAACAATGGAAAACAAACTCCATTCGGAGATATAAAAAAGCCCTAGTCAAGTGACTCCCCTTAAAATTCGATTGCGCTATCCCCATTGAAAATCACTTGACCGAATCACATGAAAACGACAGTTGAACACAAGTGTTTTGCAGTAGACTCAGTCATCGGTCAAGCCAAATGAAAATAGACGGAAATGTTTAGTGTTTTTTTTTTCTGTTACATTTTCATTTATTGCTCCAAATCAAAAATTAACTAAAACCGTTTCATTTCAAATAAACGGATGTTGAGAAACTTATCTCTTAACTCCATCTACCCAATCCCGATTTACTGCTACAGTTTTGTTTTTAATTGTTGGGGATTGGTTGATTGCTTTGTTCCTAGTTCCCAGTTTTGGTGCAATTAAGGCAGGGCGAACGATGTTATTGGAAAGGGAGAACCTAATTAATCCTCAGCATAAAATGAAACGAAAATTGATGTCTGCTCTAATTTCTAACTTTATTCAGTTTAAATTTTAATTGAGAAATTACATGAGTTTTTAGCAACAATGGTTGACATGCATGACAATTTTTCCTTGGTGGTGTACATAGGAATACAGAGGAAAAAAATTGACTATTTGTCAGATAAAGTCAAAGACAATTTTTTTATAATCTGCAAATTCGGCTAATCGATTTTTTCAATATTGAGTCGGCTAAAGCCAGCATTGCCACATTGAATAATTTTTTTTTTTACTTTCTGAGGAACGAAATTCTAGAAAAGGTTTTTTTTTTATTTTGGGACTAAAAATCTTTTTTAAAAGTAAATAAAACAACATTGGAAGAAATGGTTACAACGCTTGCCATATATTTGGATTTAGTTGCTCTTGATGAAAATATTTCATTACACTAAGAGAAAAAATTGCGTTCCACAATCGTGAACGAACGGTGACAAAATGGAACGGAAACGTTCACACGGCGTTCACAATTTCATGAACGGCATTTTTTCCTTTGGCCATGAAAAGTCTTAAAATAGTCGCTAGACGTTGTTACGACAACTCCGCCGGTGGTGCAATGTGCTAAGGCGACTGTTAAATGATATGGTGCAGACAACACAGGTTCTAGTCACGGCAGCGGATTTTTTTTTAATTTTATTTATAAATTCGTAATCATTACGTTGTCAGATCATGAAGGCTGGTTGTTGTTTTGACAACGCATGGTGTCATTTTTACGTTGTCAGATTGACCCTGTCCGTTCTCAATTTGACAACACGTGTGTGTTGATTCACTTTCATGAAAAATGCACCTTACATGCTCTAGAATTAAAATCAAGTGAATTTTTTCTATGGTTCAAATAGTTGCTACACCCTTAAAAAAAATCGCTTCTCTAACATATGTTCCAAACATATTTTGCAGGAAGCATATATATTATTGGATGCTGCCGAAACATTAATATGTTTGTTTTATGTGAACATATTGTGTGTTTGGAAGCATTTTGAGCCCAAAAATATTATATGCTTGGAAGAATTTTCCCCAAAGAAGATTGTGCTCATTCCCTCACATAATTTTCATTTCCACGAAATTTTTTAGTTCTTGGCACCTTTTTCTGTAATACAAATAATGTTGAAGAAATTATTCAATTTTATAATTTTTTTAAATTGTATCTTTCGAGAATCGAACCGAGCCGATGCAAACAAAACATTATTTAACAGAAACATACATTTGTTGGCCACGTGGAGCAGTAGTTAGCATATCTGCCTTGCATGCAAAGGGTCATGGGTTCAATCCCTGCCCCGACTAAACACCTTTTTTTTTAATTTACATTACACATTTATATTTATACTATATTAAATTTTTTAATAAAACTTCGAAATGTGGGTTATTAAAGATTTACAGTCAGAAACAGTGCTTGATATAAACGAAATAGACTGAGCTTTTGGATAAAATATCATTATTTTTTTATTGGAAAAATAACAATTTTGTAATAAAAAACTGTTTTTGGTATAAAAAAGTTTGAAATTTTGGAAGGAATTTAAAAACTCTAACAAAAGAAGAACGTGGAGTCGAGTATAAACATACATAAATAATTTACTGTAACTTAATGCCCGCTTTTATATTTGGCATATTATTGCTATTAAGTTGGCATTATTGCTCTAAAATGACCCTGTTTTGCCTTTTACTTTTCTTTAATAATTCATTTTAAAGAAAATAAACTTTTTCAATTGTTGTAGCTGCAAAACTGTAACTTAATGCCCGCTTTTATATTTGAAGGTGTCCGTCACGTCCTCTTGGACTACTTATTAATAAAGGGGAACTAAACTTTGTTTTTATACATTTTACTGTTTAATTTTTCACCGTTTCCTCCTTTTTTCATTGTACTGTCCCAACTCTAAAAAGAGTATAGTGCCCTTTCGTTATTTTTATGAAGATCCCTTTGTAATTTTTATATACATTTCAACCGTTTCTTTTTAATTTCCTTTGTCTGAATATTTTGACTTACTCCTCGTACGTTCCGATTTCTTTTAACAAACCGAGAAAAAAATTGTGCCCATAATGCCAAAATGATAAACAAAACACATGTCCACACATACATAAAATGCTGCTCTCAAGACGAAAACACATGCTGTTTTTTTTATGTCTATTCTCTTTACTCCGAATACTCATTCTAATATTCAAATTAAATAATATTTAGACTTAAGCATATCAAATTTTTGGCCTTATCATAAAACAGTTTTCCGAAACAACATACAAGCGGTTTCACAGAAGTTGCTCTCTTTTGATTCTGTGTTATGTTGATATCTTTCGGTTTTCATCTCTATTTCTTTCTCTATACTCTCTCTCTCTCTCTCTCTGTCGGTCTCTGAATAAAATATCACAACATATATATGTTTACTCGAAATTTGTAAATGTATATATATTTACATTCACACATATTATTTTTATATAACATTCATGCCCCAAACATAATATATTCTAACATACTAACATATGTGTCCCAAACATTTAGAGTTAGTTTAGGAACATTACATGTTTGCACTTAAATATATTGTGTTTAAAAATTGTGCCCGAAACACATTTTGTTTATATAGGAGCATATGAAAAACATATTTTTATAACAGTGTAATAAACAAAACACTTCATAACAAATGAGAATTTCGTTTGTCTAAATTTTCGTTCTGGAGGAAAGTATTTTTTCTTTAGTAAAAAAAAAATCAAACGAGGTAATGAAGTCAAATCGTCGACTTCCTCACACCGTGGGCTGATACACAGAATAAATAATGGCGAATGAAAATTTTGCTTAGAATAGGACGCATTTCTCTGATATAAAGTTTTTTTTTCTTTTTTCAAAAGTCGACAAACTCTTCAATGAAGTCGATTCGTCCAACTCCACAAATGATGCGAAAATTTAAAGTCAAATTTGTTCGAAGGTTAGGTTAGGTGGCAGCCCGACGTATCAGGCTCACTTAGACTATTCAGTCCATTATGATACTATGGTGGTGAACTTCCATTGTGATACCACAGTGGTGAACTTCTCTCTTATCACTGAGTGCTGCCCGATTCCATGTTAAGCTCAATGACAAGGGACCTCTTTTTTATAGCCGAATCCGAACGGCGTGCCACATTGCAGTGAAACCACTTAGAGATTCTTTGAAACACTCGGAAATGTCACCAGCATTACTGAGGTGGGATAATCCACCGCTGAAACACATTTTCACTCCAAGCAGCTGATAAGCAATATGTTTTGTATGGCAACACTCCTATCAAGCGGGTTACTTGATAATATATAGTATTTTAGGGGGTTTGATGACAAATCTTCTCCCAAGCAAATCAGTTCAACCAGTACGCTTCCCGAAGAAAAAAATTACAGATTCTACCTATGAAGACCAGCTCAGTTTCTGGATTTATGAGAACCAATTTTGTTCGAGTTTTAGAGAAATCGTGTATATGATGAAATAACGCCTTGATTTGAAGTCCTAGAAATAAATTCAGGAGTTATGTCTATATGGGGCCTATACCTCCCTCTTACTGTTCCTCAAATACCTCTAGAATTCCACTTTCAGACGAGTTGGTGAAAACTACGAATTCTAGAAGCCCAAGAAGTAAAATCGAGAGATCAGTCTATATAGGGGCTATACCAAAACATGGACCGATACAGACCATTTTCGACACACTTCTTTATGGTCCTAAGATACGTCTATATTTCTAGTTTACGGCAATTTGGATAAAAACTACGGATTCTAGAAGCCCAAGAAATAAGGTCGGGAGATCGGTCTATATGGGGGCTATACCAAAATATGGACCAATAGGCACCATTTGCGACACACCTATGTAGATTTTCACCATACCTGTAGATTTTCAATTTCAAGCAAATCGGCTAGAAAATATAGTCTAGACGGGGTTATACCAAAAAATGGACCGATACACACATATTTGGGGTCCCAAAATACCTCTAGATTTCCAATTTCAGGCAAATCGGGTAATAAATACAGTTTATAGAAGCCAAAGAATAAAAATCGGGAGATCGGTCTATATGGCGATTATACCAAAACCGATACGGACCATTTTCGACACACCTCTTTATGGTCCTAAAATACCTCTAGATTATCAATTTCAGGCAAATCGGATAGAAAATACAGTTTCTAGACGCCCAAGAACCAAAATCGGGAGATCGGTCTATATCGGGGCTACACCAAAACATGGACCGATACGGACCATTTTGGCACACCTCTTTAAGGTCTCCAAATACCTCTAAATTTCCAATTTCAGGCAAATCGGATAGTAAATACAGTTTCTAGAAGCCCAAGAAGCAAACTCGGGAAATCGGTCTATGTGGGGGCTATACCAAAACATGGACCGATACGGACCATTTTCGACACACCTCTTTATGGTCCTACAATACCTCTAGATTTTCAATTTCAGGCAAATCTGATAGAAAATACAGTTTCTAGACGCCCAAGAACCAAAATCGGGAGATCGGTCTATATGGGGGCTACACCAAAACATGGTCCGATGGGCACGATTTTCGGCACACCTCTTTATGGTCCACAAGTACCTCTAGATTTTCAATTTCAGGCTAATTGGACAAAAACTACGTTTTTTAAGCCCAAGACCGCAAATCGAGAAATCGGTTTATATGGGGACTATATCAAAACTTGGACCGATATAGCCCATCTTCGAACGTGACCTGCCTGCAACCAAAAAACGAATCTGTGCCAAATTTCATGACGATAGCGCAATTATTTAAGGCTAAAGCGTGATTACAACAGACAGACGGACATGCTTATGTCGTCTTAGAATTTCTCCCTGATCAAAAGAATATATATATATATATATATATATATATATATATATATATATATATATATATATATATATATATATATATATATATATATATATATATATATATATATATATATATATATTATATATATATATATATATATATATATATATATATATATATATATATATATATATATATATATATATATATATATATATATATATATATATATATATATATATATATATATATATATATATATATATATATATATATATATATATATATATATATATATATATATATATATATATATATATATATATATATATATATATATATATATATATATATATATATATATATATATATATATATATATATATATATATATATATATATATATATATATATATATATATATATATATACTTTATATAGTCGGAAGTCGATATTTCGATGTGTTACACACGGAATGACAAACTTATACCCCCATCACCATTCAATGGTGGTGGGTATAAAAATAGCGCTCTACTTTGTTGTATTTCACATCAACTACCCTTTAAATCACGAACCAATTGAGAAACAACGTTTCTCACGTTTGATATTAAAGACCACGCAACCTAGATTTTAGGAAAAGCAATTTACACAATATTAAGGACAAATTTCTTTAAAAGAATGACATTTTAATTAAAAGAATTGTTCTAATCTTTGTTTTAATTTTTTTTTTATAAAATTTGGAACACACGTTTTGGAAATATTTGCCCTTTCATTAAATTAAGTTAAAGTGAAGAAAAACATTTTTGATTTAAAGAAATCACGAACCACTCGAGAAACAACCGTAACCACGTTTGGTATTAAAGATAACGCCACCTATGTTACATTTTAGGACAAGCTATGTAAACAATATTAAGGCCATTTTTTTAAATAATAAAATTTTAATTAAAAGAAAGTTTCTAATCTTTGTTTTATTTTTTTTTTCTTGAATGTAGGCCACAATTTTTCGGAAAATTGCTGCCCTCAGTTAAATTCTTATGTCTAAGAACTAAGGCAAATTTTCCTTAAAGTAAAGAAAAACATTTTTGATGTAAAGAAATCGTTCTTAAATAAAGCGAATTATTGAATATTTAGATTTAAGATAAAAACTCTTCAAATATAGGCTAAGAATTGATGATTTTGTATCATTGATATGAAATTTTATTTTGGAATTAAGTAAATATTTTTTACTTTGAAGTATCTATTAATATCTTAATATACCTTAAGAGAATGAAAATTCCATGAATTAGATCTGTATCCTAATTTTAATTTTATTGATCCTAGATTTAAAGCTAGATAGGTCTCTAAAAAATATCTTTATTTTAAGGAAGCCGCACCTTTGGCCCGGAATCAATACCAAAATCTTTAAGGGAGGTCAAAATCTTTGAATCCATGAAATCTTTTTTTTTGAGTGTACTAAAATTAATTTTGTTTTCAAAATATTTTTCTCTAAAATTTCTTCTATGATTACCATTTTTTTGTGTGTACTTTTTGGCTACATTGTCTATTTGATCATCTGTCTCGTGAGTTTTTTTGTTTCCCACAGTAGGGTGCATCATTAAAATCGTTTTGAAATTTTAACACAACATTAACTTCAATTTACAAAAAGTTTTCTATTCATGTTATTGTAGTTCTTTGTGTGTATAGTTGCGTTTGGGCATTGTAAGCAAGCCAGCATTGTCGTTATTGCTATTGGCGTGGAAAATAATTCAATCAATCTTTTGATTTTTCCCGATTTGAAAAGCGAAACCAAAGGGCATTGTACTCTATGAGGGTCTCTTTGCATTTAGAGATTCACCCACTCATCATCATATACCCGCACGCAGAAGTTCATTCATTGGCCGGATATCAGGCGCATCGCAGTCTATCTCTATTCAAATTTTGTATAATTTTCCCATATCCACTTCAATATTTACTAAACAAGCCTTTCCAGCACATGGTGTATCTGCACTTCAATCGGTGAATCTTAATGCATTTTTGTTTTCTCTTCATCTTTTCAATTTTCCGTTTAAGTTTTCCTTCCTTTGAAAATAATCGTCATTTTGAAAAGTATTGAAAATTCATTTCATGCACACGCATTCCAGATAATGGGGCCGGATAGTGGGTGGATGAGTTTTAGATTTTGTTTTGCTGCTTTCTAATAAAAGATGAAGTTTTGCTTTTGTTTTTAATTGCCTCTTTCATTTTGGCTCTTTAAAAATTGCTTAAACGTCAAATGTGTATAATTGTACTTTTTGTCAATGAAGCCTCAAATGAATATCTTTATAAAAATGTAAAGAGGTATTTAGTCTTTAATATTAATTCCTCAGATGTGAACAAAATAAAGGTGAATAAATGTAGTTGGGTTATCAAAACAGAAAATTTTTGACATTACATTGCTTTAAATTCTTTAATTTGATACAAAACAAAAATATATATTGCAAATAAAATTATTTATATTTTTTATTTTATCTCCGTTACAGGTATGTCCAAAATAAATGCAAAAAATCAAATACAGGTAAACCTAAGTATCTTTAATAAAATTAATTAAGATTCATCTTATTTATTTTAGTTTAATTGAAATTAATTTAATTTGTAATTTGTAAGGCCTGCTGCATTAAAGTCATGTCAAATAAGAAGAATAACAGGTTGGCTGATAAGTCCCCGGTCTAACAAATGAAAACACACTTTTTTGTCAAAATTCGTTTGTAATATTCAACATAGTTCCCTTCAAGAGCGATACAACGATTATAACGACCTTCCAATTTTTTTATACCATTTTGGTAGTACTCCTTCGGTTTTGCCTCAAAATAGGCCTCAGTTTCGGCGATCACCTCTTCATTACAGCCAAATTTTTTTCCCTGCGAGCATCCTTTTGAGGTCTGAGAACAAGAAAAAGTCGCTGGGGGCCAGATCTGGAGAATACGGTGGGTGGGGAAGCAATTCGAAGCCCAATTCATGAATTTTTGCCATCGTTCTCAATGACTTGTGGCACGGTGCGTTGTCTTGGTGGAACAACACTTTTTTCTTCTTCATATGGGGCCGAAATCTTTGCCGCGTTTTCAACCTTCAAACGCTCCAATAACGCCATTTATAGTCACTGTTGATGGTTTTTCCCTTCTCAAGATAATCGATAAAAATTATTCCATGCGCATCCCAAAAAACAGAGGCCATTACTTTGCCAGCGGACTTTTGAGTCTTTCCACGCCTCGGAGACGGTTCACCGGTCGCTGTCCACTCAACCGACTGTCGATTGGACTCAGGAGTGTAGTAATGGAGCCATATTTCATCCATTGTCACATATCGACGGAAAAACTCGGGTGTATTACGAGTTAACAGCTACAAATACCGCTCAGAATCATCAACACGTTGTTGTTTTTGGTCAAATGTGAGCTCCCGCGGCACCCATTTTGCACAGAGCTTCCGCATATCGAAATATTGATGAATGATATGACCAACACATTCCTTTGCTATCTTTAAGGCCTCTGCTATCTCGATCAACTTCATTTTACGGTCATTCAAAATCATTTTGTGGATTTTTTTTTTATGTTTTCATCGGTAACCACCTCTTACGGGCGTCCACTGCGTTCACCGTCCTCCGTGCTCATTTCACCACGCTTGAATTTTGCATACCAATCAATTATTATTGATTTCCCTTGGGCAGAGTCCGGAAACTCATTATCGAGCCAAGTTTTTGCTTCCACCGTATTGTTTCCCTTCAGAAAACAGTATTTTATCAAAACACGAAATTCCGTTTTTTCCATTTTTTTCACAATAACAAAAGACGCTCTATCTCACAAACTAATTGACTTACAGACTTACAAATATTGACACGAATCATTTGAAGGTTGGTACTATATAAAAATAATATGCATTTAATACTAGCGACGCCATCTATGTGTCAGATCGGGGACTTATCAGCCAACCTGTTACAAACAGGCAAATAAACGATTACAGTACAGTATAAGTAAGAGAAAGAGGGATAAATGGGAAGAGATAACATCAGACATAAACAATAACCTTGGGGTTAGGATTCCAAATAGTTTTGCAAAATCTCGGCACGAAAAATCCGGTGGACAAGATGGACGAGAATAAAATACGAAACAACGTGCTTCGCACGAGAACATGAAAGACTAGATTGAGACAGAAGAGCTCGCAAATATCCCCGTCTTAACAACAGAGGAACTGCAAAATGCCGCCAAAAGCCTCAAGGACAAGATGGCACCTAGCTCTGACGGCATACCCGCAGAGGTAATTAAAGAAATAGCAACCAAGTGACGCGAAACCCTACTTGCCATGTACAACTGCTGCCTAATAGAAGGTATATTGCTAATGTCATCGTACAGGCCATTGTGCATGTTGGACACAGCTAGAAAACTATTCGAACGGCTCATCCAATCAAGAATTGATCAGAACTTTTGGGAGTCTTTCCGAAAGACAATAAGGTTTGAGACCAGTAAGGTTTATCACAATGGACTGAATAGTCTAAGTGAGCCTGAAATTTAATCGGGGTGCCACTTTAACCTAGACCAGGGAGCCCTAAAATAAGTATCAGTCGCCGTTCGGGCGACACAACAGGACAGTTGCGCTTCGAGATCTATCATTCTACTGGCGACGCTAGATATTGAGAACTCATTCAACAGGCTAAGGTAGGCAGACATAAACCCTGGAGACGATATTTCACATACCAAAATAGTTAACGAAGACATTTAAGGACTATCTTAGGGACCTGGTTTTGATATATGACACTATACAAGACCAAAGAAGAATGGAATGGAATGAACTCTGCGATCACTGGTACCTCTAGTATACAACCATGAATTGCTGATATGTCTGTCAATAATACCACACATTATCTTCTGACGGTTCGTCAGGTTTCATAATTCTTTTTATTGCTGAGTTGATATCACGTTTTGATTCTGAGGTTAATCCGAAATGAAATACCCTTAGCTCTTGCCCAGTCATAGCCACCTTTAGGACTCGGTCTGTCTTCCTTCGGATCGCAATTGTTTTTAAAGATCTTTGGAAAAATTTAAGCAAATTTGGAAATAACAAAATTACGTAATAACTGCACCACACCCCTTGTAAAAAACCCGTCGCCAAAAAAGTAGAGAAAATGTTCTTTTTGGATCCGGAAGTGGTGCAATATTAGCGCAGAAGCGATGAATTTGACAACGCATGTCATTGAACGGATGTCCACAATTTCAACAGTCGTTGTACTTAGTTTGCATCCGAATTCAGTGTTTGAAATGTGGATTACAAAACTTTTGTGATATTTTGCCAAATAAATAATTTTTATGACTTCTAATGCATTCTAACGCCTGTCTGAAACGATTGACCTAAAATATTTTCAAAAAAATTCTCAATTTTTCTAGAAGAGATTTAGAATTTTTTTTTCGCCAAAATTTAAATAATTTGTATTATTTTATTCATTCTTATTCTGTTTTTAAGCTAGTTGAAACAAAAAAGTTAAAATTACCCATTCAAAATATGAAAAAGCGAGTTATAAAAAATTGAATTAAAAGAACTTCTTGTGTAGTTAAAATAAAGAACATCTTTGGGAGGCCAATTTTAAAAGTACTTTTAAAGTTGTACCTTTATAAGAATTTCCAAATTAGTAAAAAAGCTTCGAAATTTATCATTAAAATTGAGAACGATTTTTCTATTAATTAATGAAACGTTTCATTTTATCAATGAATAATTTCATTGTCCTAATGACCTTTTTCTTAATTTGTCTTTATGTTTATCTTCTAGAAATTACACTTATTACAAATTGAATTTCTCATGTTGCCTCTTATCGCTTCATTAAGATATATAAAAAAAACTAAAAGAGATTTAATGAAAATTCTCATTACAAAATGTTAAACTTCTTTGAAGTTATCTCTCCACATTTTTCGGTGTACTAATGTCATTGATTCATAAATGCGATGCCAATCCACCGCCTTAATAAACAAAAACGTGGTCGTATTTATTTATTGTATATATCATTTATTCATAATTAGCCCGTTATTATTACCTTTTTTTATTTTTAAATAAGCCAAACACTCACGCAGAATATGAAACGCATAAACCGCATAAAGACGTTTCTTCAATATTTTAAACATGTCTCAGGCACCATCAATTTTAGATGACTCAGTCGTGGGCTTTTCCTTAACCGCTCCATTCGCCTTCGGTGTTATAAACATAATCTAAAATCTTTGAAGTAAAAAGAAAATAAAAAAAAAACAAAAACTTCATTGAAAGAAAAAACCTACACAATAACAAAGTTTTAAGCTTCATTGTTATAGAGCTTGATTCTTGTCTTTGTCAAATAAACCCAACCGAAAGAAGTGCGCGCGCGCATGCGTTTTTGCCTTGAGTACTCTAGAGCCCAGCGAGCTCCCTACTCAAGATGATGATAATGACAAAGACGCTCAATGTTTACGAATATGCAAATCTATGCACTTTTCAAACATATTATTTAGAAATAAATAAAATCCCATGATGTTGGTAGTTAACTAAAAGCAAGCAAATTGCCATAAATTGAACGAACGTGTGGAAATTCTGTGGTCAAGTGAGACGTTTTCCCTCTATGGTTATTTATTCCCTATGTAAAGGAAAAAATGTAAAATAGAGACCTTAGCAATGATTTGACTGAATGCATAATTAATTTATGCAATTATAGACTCTGTAATGGGTGCGGTTTATTCCCGGAAAAGAATTGGCAAAATCTTCTTCGAGTATATCAATTCAATTATGCCTCACGTAGGATTCTCTCAAGTATAATTTTTTAATTTAAATTTAATAAATGTAATACAAATTTGATTAATGCAATATTATTTAATGTAACTTGTTTTAATTAAAATAAATAAAGGTAAATTGGTTTAACTTAATTCAATTTTATTCAATTGAATTAAAGATATTTATTGGTTTAAGTTTTTAGTTAATTTGCATTTTTAAACTAACATCCATGGATCCTGGCATTTTTTCAATAGCTTTATAAATCAAATTGCTTTATCTTATATAGTTTAATTTAATTTCGGGGTATGATTACCACCTCAGAACCGATTTCGCATTACTTCGAGGTGGACCCCACGAGGTCTGTGGTCATCTCCTTCTAGTCCATATCCAGATCAATATTTTTCCTGCGGAGAACGTGTTCCTCAAATCGCCCTATGGCATCCCAGTTTTTCCCACTCTGTAACATCTTCTGGACTATAATTCTCGGAATTTATATTCAGCGACCTTCTCACATACGATGCAGATACTTTCGAAAGTGTCCGTGACCAGAGAGCATCTGAGTCATGTTATACGTTACTTCTTATTCTCTCTCGCCATAACACTATGTCAGTTATATGGCGGTGTGTCCATCTGCCCTTTGTCTCGTTCCTGCCATCTACCTCTGGTCTCTTGATGAAAGTTTGGTGTCAAATGCCGTTCTCTGTACTGAAAGCAGTCTAGTCCGTCTCTGTAGAGTCGACCAGATTTCACATCCCTAGTCATCTCCATGAGTATCCTTCTTCTGGTTGGAAGAGGGCCTATGTTTGCCATCATCCTGATCAGTCGCGACGTTATCGCAGCATCTTTCTCCGTTGCGTACTCTCTCTGTGTTAGTTTCGAGTGGGAGCCAACGTGGTGCAATGGTTAGTATGTCCGCCTTACATACACAGGGTCGTGGGTTCAAACCCAGTTTCGACCAAACGTCAAAAAGTTTTTGAGCGGTGGATTATCACACCTAAGTAATGCTGGTGACATTTCTGAGTGTTTCAAAGTGTTGTTTTACCGCAATGTGGAACACCGTTCGGACTCGGCTATAAAAAGGAGGTCCCTTGTCATTGAGCTTAACATAGAATCGGGCAGCACTCAGTGATAAGAGAGAAGTTCACCACTGTGGTATCACAATGGACTGAATAATCTAAGTGAGCCTGAAATATCGGGCTGCCACTATAACCTAGTTTCGAGTCCAGCCTTAGTCCCAAGTACTTGATTGACTGCTTTGTTGGGATTACCATGTCGTTTGTATGCATCTCTGTTTCTAGAGGCAGATGCCGTGTCTATCCAGTCGTTTGCGCGTATCATAGCTTGGGGAAGTTTGTGTTGAGCCTCTTCAGTATTTCTCGCTTTTATCACAGCGGCTATGTCATCAGCGTAACCAACGAGGAATGTATCATCTGGCATGGGTACCTTCAGTATCTCGTCGTATGTTGCGTTCCAGAGATCTGTTCCAAGGATTGACCCTTGAGGTTACCTCCATTCTTGTGAGCCCTGTATAGTGTCGTATATCAAAACTCCATCCTTGAGATAGTCTTTCAATATTCTCGTCAAGTATTTCGGTATACGAAATGTGGACTCTAGGCAGTATTAGGCTATTGAAAGCGTTCTTAATATCCAACGTCGCCAGTAGAACTATAGATCTCGAAGCGTGACTGCCCCGTTGTGTCGCGTCTAATACTTCCTTAAGGGCTCCAAGTGTCGATATGCCTGGACTAAATCCGTATTGTTTCGCGGACAGACCCCCAAAAGTCCTGATAGCCTCATCAATTCTTGGTTGGATGAGCCGTTCGAATAGCTTTTCAACTGTGTTCAGCATGTACAATGGTCTGTACGACGATGCGGACGCTTGGTCGTCCTTGCCCTTTTTGATAAGAACTAGCCTTTGTTCTTTCCACGTTTTAGGGAAGAATCTTCTATTAGGCAGCTGTTTTACATTGCAAGTAGGGTATCGCGCCATCAGGACCAGTCTTCTTGTCCTTGAGGCTTTTGGCGGTATTTTGTAAAGACTGGGATGTTTGTGAGCGCTTCTGCGTTGTTCTCGTCTTCTCTGAGTTCATGTCTTGGGAATAAAGTTTCCACGATGCTCCGGATTACTTTAATTTAATTTAATTTAATTTAATTTAATTTAATTTAATTTAATTTAATTTAATTTAATTTAATTTAATTTAATTTAATTTAATTTAATTTAATTTAATTTAATTTAATTTAATTTAATTTAATTTAATTTAATTTAATTTAATTTAATTTAATTTAATTTAATTTAATTTAATTTAATTTAATTTAATTTAATTTAATTTAATTTAATTTAATTTAATTTAATTTAATTTAATTTAATTTAATTTAATTTAATTTAATTTAATTTAATTTAATTTAATTTAATTTAATTTAATTTAATTTAATTTCGTGCAAACAAAGCAGCTCCTTGGCTTTTTCCAGTCTTACTTTTTTTGTGTATACATGAGCTCTCGCACTTTTTGGATAATAAATGGCTTTAATACCACACCAGTAGTATTGAAATATACTGTGGCGTGGATTTCGATCAAATCTGGACTCATCGGTTCATTGCAGGTGTTGTTTTCCTTTTCTTTAAATCTGGAGGGCTGTAACTTGTGATAAAATAATCACTATAACGCTTGAATCCTATCAGGAATAACTTTATTTCTAAATGCTTTTGTAAGCTTGTAAATAATAAAATTAACTGCCACTGGAATAAATCTGTCAGTTGTCAGACGAGCGATTTAGAAAAGATAGCACACTGTCTTCTTAATATTACATGCAAATGTACAAACTTATAACTCCATTAGGTAACAAAATATGAATTGTATATATTTTTGTTTGGAATTGATTTTAGCTGAAAAATATGTACCAGTTAAGTTCCTAACTGAGCACATATGAGGGATAATATATACATCCGTTGTATGGTTAAAAAGTTGGTTGGTTGGTGAAAGTAGGATTATTAAGAATTAACATATTTCAAATTTTGTGGATCAGATAATGCTGAAAATGCAAAGTGAAAATTTTGTGGTTAAATAGAAAAAATAAATGTTTCCATGTTTTATAATATGGAAGAAAATTCGTATTTTGTCTTTTTTTCTTGGTGAGTAAATATTCTGTAAAATTTCCAAAATTTATCAGTCGATCATATTAATGAAAACGTTTCTTTGTTTAAAGAATTTTTTTTGTAAATGTTATTAATACGTTTACATATTTTTAATATGCCTTAATGCATATTTTCATTGTAGTATATCTGTATAATGATATCATTAACCATTTCTTATGTCCGCGTTATTTCTCAAATAGTCTTCCAAGCTATACCAGGCATTATTAGTTGAATTTGATTTTACAATTGAATGATATTGAACTATTCGATTATGAATCACCATAATAAACAATACACCACATAATTCTACAAATAGATATGTACATATTACACACTCTGTCTGCCACTCTTTTCTAGTTTCTCCACTATTAAGTTTCCACAATGAATTTATTTGCATTTGATTTTTATGGTATTACACCTCTAAGACGACATAATCGACTCTTTAGTTTTCGGTTACATTTGAATAAATTTTATTTAAATGCGTAACCGCCACCAATTATGATAAATAACGGCCATTCAAGCATAACCGAAAGTTGACTTTAAGTGCTGGCATATCCACACGACCACAATCAACCTTAAAGTGGGAGACTGGTTGACTGCCTTTTATGGCCAAATGCCAAACAAGTTGAAAGTGTTTGGCAAACCGCCAACAATTTTGCCACCAATAACTTTAGTTAAAAAAATGCAAAATATTATTAAGCCATACATCATCATCATCATAGACAGGTCAATTGACAATAAATGCTCACATAAATATCTCCAATTAAATGGAGAGCTTAGTCACTTACAATAGGGCTAAAGTAAACATCATTATCGAAGGAAAAAAAATTTAATGATTATTTATCGATGTTATTAAAAAATATACAAACGTAAGTAAGCCCAGGCACGAGCTTAAATTAATATAAATATATAAATTATTTCTATAAATCAATGTTTTTTTGATTTTTAATTAATTTAATCTTTATTTCAAAAAATATTGTATTTTAAAATTATTTTTCAATTAAAAATTGATACAATTAACTTTTTAATCAAACTAGAAGCATTAGGTCTATTGGGTGAATGATTGAAAATCTTTAAATTTTTTATTAAAAAATTTTCAGTTAAAAATATTGAATATTTCAATAAAGATATTAATTGATACAATCAATTTTTTAATCAAACTAAAAACACAAAGTTAGTTAAAAAAATGAGTGAACATTTTTGCGGTCTTCATTAAACAATTAATTAAAAATTTATTCACTGTCGATTGCAAAACTCATTTGTTTAACTGATTTAATTAAAAAGTGTAATAAAAAAATTAATTTAATCAATTAAAAACCTGAGTTTTCCAATCAGCATCAATTAAATTTTTAATTGAATCATTAAAACTGTGATTGATACTATCATTTTCGTTATTGAAGACATTTCAATTAAAAAATTTATTGGATCAATTAATTTCGTGATTGAATCAGAAAAAAAATTATGTGTTGGTATTAAAATCGAAAATGTAAAGAAAATATTTTTTTGATTTATTTTTTTTTTTAATTTCTGGAAATGAAATCAAAACGAAGCAGTAATAGCATACCATCTGAATAATTGATACGAAATGAATGCACCGGATGCTTAAAAGAATTCCTTCCATCCTATGACAAGTCCATGTAAAATTCATTGCTTTTGATTTTGTACAACTTCCAGATAGCAAATAACATCACATTTTACTTATCAATTAAATTAATTTAAATTTTTTAATTTAATTTATATAAAATTGGCTTAATTTAAGTAAATCTAGATTATTTTAAGTTTAGTTTAATTTTGTATATTTTAATTTAATATAATTCAATAAAAATTTTTTATATTTATTTTTTCCAATTTAATTTTGTCTATGCACAAAAAATATTTTTCTGATTCAATAACGAAATTAATTGATCCAATTAATTTTTTAATTGAAATGTCTTCAATCGCAGAAATGATAGTATCAATGAAAAAAATTAATTGAAAGTCAAAAATTAATTGATCCAATTAAAAAATTAATTGATACTATTAATTTTTGTGATTGATTTTTGTTTCAATTAAAAAATTTGTTGAATCAATTATATTTTTAATTGAATATTTTTTAAAACTCAATTAAAGTTTTAATTGGAAAAATTTTCGTGAAATTTTTTCTGTGTTTAGTTTATTTTATGTATTGTGATTCCATTTTCTTCAATAAATAAATACAATATAATGTATAAAAAAAAAAAAAAAACAAGTAAGGAAAGTCTAAAGTCGGGCGGGGCCGACTATATTATACCCTGCACCACTTTGTAGATCTAAATTTTCGATACCATATCACATCCATCAAATGTGTTGGATGCTATATATAAAGGTTTGTCCCAAATACATACATTTAAATATCACTCGATATTTAATAGACTATTTGATAGACTTTTACAAAATCTATAGACTCAAAATTTAAGTTGCCTAATGCACTAGGGTGGAACACAATTTTAGTAAAAAAATATCTTAAAATATCTAAAAAAAAATGTCTTAAATATATTTACATCTGAAGGAAACTTCACAAAAGTTTATTTATGATTTATCGCTCGATATATATGTATTAGAAGTTTAGGAAAATTAGAGTCATTTTTACAACTTTTCGACTAAGCAGTGGCGATTTAACAAGGAAAAGGTTGGTATTTTGACAATTTTTGTCGAAATCAGAAAAACATATATATGGGAGCTATATCTAAATCTGAACCGATTTTAACCAAATTTGACACGCACAGCTACAATGCTAATTCTACTACCTGTGCAAAATTTCAACTAAATCGGAGTTAAAAATTGGCCTCTGTGGTCATATTAGTGTAAATCGGCCGAAAGCTATATATGGGAGCTATATCTAAATCTGAACCGATTTCAACCAAATTTGGCACGCATAGCTACAATGCTAATTCTTCTCCCTGTGCAAAATTTCAACCAAATTGGGGTAAAACTCTGGCTTCTGGGACCGTATTAGTCCATATCGGGCGAAAGATATATATGGGAGCTATATCAAAATCTGAACCGATTTCAATAAAATTTGGCACACTTGACTATAGTACTAATTGTTCTTCTTGTGCAAAATTTTAAGCAAATTAGGATAAAATTCTGGCTTCTGGGGCCATATAAGTCCATATCGGGCGAAATATATTTATGGGAGCTATATCTAAATCTGAACCGATTTCTTCCAAAATCAATAGGGATCTATTCTGGGCCAAAACACATACTTGTGCCAAATTTGAAGTCGATTGGACTAAAACTGCGACCTAGACTTTGATTACAAAAATGTGTTCACGGACAGACGGACATGGCTATATCGACTCAGGAGCCCACCCTGAGCATTTTTGCCAAAGACACCATGTGTCTATCTCGTCTCCTTCTGGGTGTTGCAAACATATGCACTAACTTATAATACCCTGTTCCACAGTGTGAAGCAGGGTATAATTACTTAATGTAATGTGGCCTAATGTATTTTTGACAGATTTTGTTGTTAGTTTAATTTCCTTTATTTTAAATAATCAAATGAAAATTTATTCTATTAAATTTTTTCATTGCAATTTATTTAACATTTTAACATGACGCAATTGAACGGTTTTCATTTCATATCACTTTAATTCATTTTCTTGTTACTAATGCTATGGTCACACTGGGCAAATATTTGACAGAAATCAAAAATGAATCCGTCGCCACAGCCAAACCAACAAACATATTTAGCTTATATTGGATATATAACATCGTTGTAGAATTATGTTCCAAAAAACCGTATTCAGATATTTGAAAAATGGTTCTGGAAAATGTTTGACACTCATTTTGGTCAAATATTTGCCTAGTGTGACCATAGCCTAAGAGTTAAATTATTTTAATTTAAACTAAATAAAATTTCATTCCTTTAGAAAAATATCGACCTTATTGTATCTTCGTTTTGTAAATGATTTCTAGAGTTTCTAGTCATGCTTTCAAGGTCAGGAGTTTATGCAAATAAAAGATTATTTATTTCATATTTTTATCCTACGTTTCGATTGGGGATTTCCATCTTCCTCAGGGATTTACTTTATTGAAATATTTAATCTTTCGTCATATTGTATGAATTATTATTCTAAGTGTAACGTCACTATAACAACACAACATTAAACACAATTTTCAAATAATTGCACAAATAATACGAAAGTTAACCTAAGCTATCACAGTTGTTGTTTCTTATGGCTACACACAAAAAAAAAAATTTCTGATTCAATCACGAAATTAATAGATCCAATTAATGTTTTAATTGAAATGTCTTCAATCACAGAAATGATAGTATCAATTAAAAAATTAATTGAAGGTCAATTAAAAAATTAATTGATCCAATTAAAAAATTAATTGATACTATAAATTTTTGTGATTGATTTTTGTTTCAATTAAAAAATTTGTTGATTCAATTAAATTTTTAATTGAATATTTTTTAAAACTCAATTAAAATTTTAATTGGAAAATTTTTCGTGAATTTTTTTTTGTGTACGATCACAGTTGGAAGTAAACTATTAGATACATTTTAGTATTTTTTATTAATTGATTTAATTTAATAAGGTATAACTTAACTTAGTTTATTTTATTTAAATTTATTTCAAATGAACTTATTTTAATATAATGTACATAAATTTAATTTAAGCTAATTTATTTTAATCCTACTTTTTATTTTCTATATTTTAATTTGATACAATTAAATCAAAATTTATTTTATTTAATTTCATTATTATTTTTTTGTTAATTTAATATTTTTTAATTTAGTTTTGTAAATTAATAATTAATATTTTTGGATTGGAATATTATATATAATATTATTTAACTTAAATCACTTCGTTTAGTTTAGGTTAATTTAATTTACTTTATAATTTCTAGATAAATAGAATTAAATTCAATTTAAAAAACATTACATATTTTAATATATTTTAATTTATTTTAAGTTAATATTTTTTTCTTAAATATTGTCCATATTGAATTAAATTTGTCTTAGTATACCATAAATTACAAAATGAAAAATTTCCAATAAAATGTGTTATTTTAGTATTCAAATGGCCAACACGCCCTATTTTTTCCCTCCTTTTCCGAAGTGTTCCTAAACTTTTGGTCCCATTTTGGTAGCTAAACAATATCATAAAATCTTAGATTATCGAACACTTGTCCCTTAATTCATTTTAGTTTCCGTTTTAAATGTAAACTAATTTCACTTTTGATTGTTAAACGTTCTGCGTCAAGAAGTCTATACATAAAAGTTGACTGAATTTCTCTCGTAGCCAAAAAAATAAAGTTTTATTAATAACAAAATTAATAATTACATATTCAGTGAAAGTTCATGGGCTTAAAAATGGCAATGGCTTAAACACCACCACCTTTACCATTGCCATTGCTGCTATTCAAAAACAAAAAAATATTTCTTTGTATTTAAAATTTCTTTAAATATTCAAATATCATTGATGTTTACTCGACAACTGCCCGCCCGGTTTCATGTCTCAATGCTTCGTTGACTTTGAATTATTTGATTTGCTTGCGATTGGCAGTTATAATCGGCATTTTCTTGTAATGAAAAGAAGAAAAAGTACTGCGGAAAGTTAAAACGCCTCTTTGAGTATATCTCAAAGGGTGATTTCATAGTCATAGTTCCGTTGAAGATGTATGGCATCCATGTATTCGCCATACATGCTACAACCAACGCATACCTCAAAGTAACTCTTCCATTGCATTCTTTCACGAAGTAATAGGAAAAGAAAATTTTATTTTGCCCAAGGCAAATAGATTTTTATTTATTTGTAGATAATACGTAAAAGCTAGTGTGATGCAATACACTAGATTTTTAATTTAATCTATTTTTACTCAATTTAATAAATTTAATTTATTTAAAACATAGTAAATTAACTAAGTTAATTAAATTAATTTTTTAAATTAAATTAAATAATAATTAATATTTTTAATTTAATTTTTCAATTAAATTCTTTATTAATAAACATAATCTAAACTAAAAATACAGACCTCGACCTCGTTTTTATCAACAGTTATAAATTAAAAAAAAAAAGAATTATTGAAATAAATTAGAATTAACAAGTAAGGAAAGTCTAAAGTCGGGCGGGGCCGACTATATTATACCCTGCACCACTCTGTAGATCTAAAATTTCGATACCATATCACATCCGTCAAATGTGTTGGGGGCTATATATAAAGGTTTGTCCCAAATACATACATTTACGTATCACTCGATCTGGACAGAATTTGATAGACTTCTACAAAATTTATAGACTCAAAATTTAAGTTTGCTAATGCACTAGGATGGAACACAATGTTAGTAAAAAAAAATATGGGAAACATTTAAATCTGAAGCAATTTTAAGGAAACTTTGCAAAAATTTATTTATGATTTATCACTCAATATATATGTATTAGAAGTTTAGGAAAATTAGAGTCATTTTTACAACTTTTCGACTAAGAAGTGGCGATTTTACAAGGAAAATATTGGTATTTTGACCATTTTTGTCGAAATCAGAAAAACATATATATGGGAGCTATATCTAAATCAGAACCGATTCCAACCAAATTTGGCACGCATAGCAACAATGCTAATTCTACTCCCTGTGCAAAATTTCAACAAAATCGGAGTTAAAAATTTGCCTCTGTGGTCATATGAGTATAAATCGGGCGAAAGCTATATATGGGAGCTATATCTAAATCTGAACCGATTTCAACCAAATTTGGCACGCATAGCAACAATGCTAATTCTACTCCCTGTGCAAAATTTCAACTAAATCGGAGGAAAAAATTGGTCTTTGTGGTCATATGAGTGTAAATCGGGCGAAAGCTATATATGGGAGCTATATCTAAATCTGAACCGATTTCAACTAAATTTGGCACGCATAGCTACAATGCTAATTCTACTTCCTGTGCAAAATTTCAACCAAATTGGAGTAAAACTCTGGCTTGTGGGACCGTATTAGTCCATATCGGGCGAAAGCTATATATGGGAGCTATATCTAAATCTGAACCGATTTCAACTAAATTTGGCACGCATAGCTACAATGCTAATTCTACTCCCTGTGCAAAATTTCAACCAAATTGGAGTAGAACTCTGGCTTCTGGGACCGTATTAGTCCATATCGGGCGAAAGATATATATGGGAGCTATATCTAAATCTGAACCGATTTCAATAAAATTTTGCACATTTGACTATACTACCAATTGTACTCCTAGTGCAAAATTTCAACCAAATTGGGGTAATACTCAGGCTTCTAGGGCCGTATAAGTGCATATCGGGCGAAAGATATATATGGGAGCTATATCTAAATCTGAACCGATTTCTTCCAAAATCAATAGGGTTCTATTTTGACCCAAAACACATATTTGTGCCAAATTCGAAGTCGATTGGGCTTAAATTACTACCTAATCCCTTGGTTACAAAAATGTGTTCACGGACAGACGGACAGACGGACATGGCTATATCGACTCAGGACTATATGTGGTTTCCTGCTGAAACCACATATAGTCCACATACATATCTTCCAATTCGGGCCATAAAAAGTTCGTTATCATCTCACGCCTCATTTTGGAAAAAATACGGCCCGATGATGCCGCCAGCCCATAAACCGAACCAAACAGTCACTCTTTGTGGGTGCATTGGTTTTTCGACAATCACTCTTGGATTCTCATTCGCCCAAATGCGGCAATTCTGTTTATTGACGAATCCACTGAGGTGAAAATGTGCCTCATCACTGAAGATGATTTTCTTCGAAAATTGATCATCCACTGTTGCCATTTCTTGGAACCATTTAACACGTTGTTGGATTGTGTATCTCTCCATGGTTCAAATTGAGTAAATCTAAAATAGAGAAATGTCAAATAAAATTCGGAGAAAACTTGGCGTTTAGGTGTGGTTCACATTCAACATCGGTCCTTACAATTTAACCACCTTTATTATTACAAAAGAAGTTTATATTTTAGTTATTAATCAAACAGAATTAATTTTTAATAAAAATATATTTTTTTTTTTTATTTTCAGGTATGTCTTTATAAATGAATTTAAACAAATCAGGCATTATAATAAAGGTAAAATTAATGATTTTTTTTTTCAATTATGTTGGTTTCTGTATTCTGCTATTTTAAAAGTTATTGTATATTACGCATACAACATACATCCAATATATGAACTTTAAGGTCATAGATGAACACTTTTAACATGTTCCATACAATTATTTTTGATTTGTGAATAACAGTTTTAGAAATGCCAACTTGTTATACTCTATATATAAATCACAGTTCGCATTTTATCTAAAACTGCAAAATTGTCAAAAATGTACATCTACTATAATTGATAATCTCTGACAAGTTGATTTATGTTTTCGTCGGACAAAAGTAAAACTCCAATTATACCAAATTTAACACGCCAACAACAATTTAATTCCATTAGAATTTATTGATAATTGCTTTAACAGTTTTTTTTTATTATTCACATTTTGACATATTTATCGATTTCCTGTAACCCATTAATTGAAAACATGAGAAAAAAAGGCAAATGTTTTTCCTTCAATTGAAGCAATACACCCATAAATAGATGATAATTGTAAAAAAGTATTCAATCAAATGTATTCACAGTGGAAGATTTTTAAAAGTATACGAACTAATATCCAAAAGAGAATTGAAAAACTTATTGCACCAATTTTAAAATTAACTAAAAGTTTCGTTGAAGTGAAGTCTTGAAGTGTTTTCATTTATTAATTTGCATTTATTTAGTTAATTTTAGTTTGATATAATTTCATTGAAACTAAAATAATTTAATGTGTTTTATAATATTTTACTTTTGTATAATAAAATTTAATATGTTTTAAAAGTCGGTACTACACTCAAAAAAAAATTTACTTGGATCCAAATATTTTGACCTTTCTTTAAGGATGTTGGTATTGATTCCGAGCCAAAGATGCCGCTTCTTTACAATAAAGTAATTTTTTAGCGACCTATCTGGCTTTAAATCTAGGACCAATAAAATTAAAATTAGGATAAAGATCTCATTTATCAAATTTTCATTCTCTTTTCACGGTTTATTAATAAAGGTATTCAAATGCCAGTTTAAAAATCCAAATTATAACGGATACTTCAAAGTAAACAATGTTTTCTTAATTCAAAAAAACTTTAAACCAAAGAC
This sequence comes from Haematobia irritans, assembly GCF_050003625.1. Taxonomy (NCBI): domain Eukaryota; kingdom Metazoa; phylum Arthropoda; class Insecta; order Diptera; family Muscidae; genus Haematobia; species Haematobia irritans. The sequence goes on from NC_134397.1 coordinate 124,069,644, forward strand.
GCTAAATCCTCAAAAAAAGTCTTAGCCTATAGTTGAAGCGTTTTTATCTTAAATCTAAAGTTTCAATATTTCAGTTAATGTAAGGACAATTTCTTTAAATCAAAAATGTGTTTCTTTACTTTAAGTAAAATTAGCCTTAGTTCAAAGACATGCGACTTTAACGGAGGGACGCAAATTTACAAAATTTGTGTCCTAAATTTAATGAAAAAAATTTTGAAGCAAAGATTACACACTTTAATTTAATTAAAATTTCATTATTTTAAAGAAATTTGTCCTTAATATTTTGTAAATTTCGCATACTAAAATTTAGGTTGCGAAATCCTTAATATCACGTAAATATTTTTTCCAGTGTATGTCAATTTTTTTTTGTATTTAAAATTAAGTTGTTTTATTAAAAAAATTACAGTGCGGTCTTTTCCATCCAAAATTAATTAATAATTAACAAGAATATATCTTATTCTTTATTTTTATTTTTAAACTGGTTTTTACCTCAAAACCCTAATAGTTGTGGTCTTAATTTCTTATAAAAATAGAAGTTGTTCAACAAACATTTCATTTTAAGCGCATCCGATTTTAACGGTATTTTTAAGTAAAAATTTGAATTTTGGGCAAATAAATATCGCAAAATGAATAGAAAATTAGTACAAAAAAGTAAAAAAGTAATGAAAACAAAATTAAAAATTTCTGGGACCACTCTACTCCTTTTGAGAAAGCTTTTCAAACTACTGCCGTAATCATATTTTTCAATTTGAATAGAAAAAATATGTTTATACAAAAATGTATACCGAAAATAATAAAAAAAAATAAATAAAAATCATGTATGACATAAAAAATAAGCTGTTAGAAAAAATTTGATAACATGTTTCCTTATATAATTTAATATTTGTTTTGTTATTTCCTTGGCCAAGTTTTTTTGTTTCTATTAATATTTTATTTTAGCTAATTAGGTAAAATAGAATAATATTAAAAATAATTCATAATTATTAGTTTTTATTTAATTTTTAATGTTAATTAGGATAATTAATAATTTAGTTAACATTTAAAAAAATTTCAATCACTTTATGTTTTAATTAAATTCAAAATTTAAACTATGCGACTTACGGCTAAAAGGACCTTAATTCGTTATAACACACAAAAAAAAAAATTTTCTGATTCAATCACGAAATTAATTGATCCAATTAATTTTTTAATTGAAATGTCTTCAATCACGAAAATGATAGTATCAATCACAGTTTTAATTGGGCATAGAAAAAATTCTTGATTAAAAAATTAATTGATTTCATTGTCATATTTCAATTAATTTTTTAATTGATTCAATTAAAAATTTAATTGATGTTGATTGCAAAACTTAATTAATTATTAATTAAAAGAAGGTAACTATTTTCAATTAAATTCTGAATTGGCTTAGAATTTTTATTTGGATTAACAATTGATTGTTTGAAAAAAAATTAATTAAAAATTTAAAAAAATGTTCATCATCATCATAAACTGACTTAGTCCTCCGAATTTGATTAAAAGTTAATTGTATCAATTAACTTTTTAATTAAAAATTTTAAAATTTTCAATCATTGACTTAATTAACTTAATGTTTCTATCTTGATTAAAAAGTTAATTGTACCAATTAATTTATTAATTGAAAAAAATTTCAAATTCAATTAACTTTTTAATTGGAAATATTTTGGTGATATTTTTTTCTGTGCACCCATAGAAAATCTAAAATTCCACCCAACTCCCTACAAATTCGCAATTTTTATATGAAAAACTTGCGTCCTACAGCGAAAAGGACTTTAATTCGTGATCATACCTAGAAAATCCAAAATTCCCTCCAAATCACGAAAAACATTTTTATATAAAACTTAGTTTGCTCATATCTCCTAAACTTCTAGAGCGAAAAAGACCTTAATTCGTGATCGCTCATAGAAAATCTAAAATTCCACTAGAATTCCGAAAACTTCGAAATTTTTATATGGATAACTTCTTCTTCTTCTTCTGCTCATATCTCCTAAACTATGCGTCCTAGAGCGAAAATGACCTTAATCCGTGATCACCCATAGAAAACCCAAAATTCCACAAAGATCCAGATTTTTTATTTGATTTCGTTTCCCTATGCTGTCAACTTTTTAATTGGAAATATTTTGGTGATATTTTTTTCTGTGTCGAATAGCTGTACAGAAAAATCATTCAGGAAATAATTCATAGCACAACAGATGACTTAAAAAAATGAGAGCCTTAAAAATGTGATCAAATATATTCTTCACTGTTTTATTTGAATTGGAAAAAGTTCCATATAAATTGAAAAAGGTTCCTTTTGATTTGGAAAAGGTTTCATTTGAAGTGAAAATGCTATAGATGCGATACATATATTATAAAATTTTTTCGTATCAACAAACAATAAATTTAAATAAAATGAAAAATATTAACCGTAATTCATTTAGTTTAACATAATTTCATTTAAATGAAATCAACCTTAAGTAAATTACTGCAATAAATAAACTAACTGTCATAATATAAATAAATTTAATTATCTCCCCCACTGTGTCCATACTACCTCAAAAAGAAATCTAGTCCAAACGTACCCAAGCTGCTTGGTGTTGTTCTCGTTGTTGTTTATTTTCGAAGCTTGAGTCAAAAGTCATTATCATTAAAATAATTTGACAATTTTCTTAGCGGCGACACACTTTTTATTTGGATACACCAAAAAAATTGAAAGAACACAAATAAAATAATTAACTCAACTCATGCCTAAAAATATGACTTGAAAAATTCTTTTAAAAAATTAAAAACATCCAATGGTGAAGAGATACAGTGAAACCTCTTAGAGTGATTACCCACGGTCGCTTAAATTTTGTCCGCTTTTGGGAAGTATTTACTCTAATGGGAATATATTGCAAACGTCTCATGTGAATTTTTCCATGTTTTTAGTTGTTCAATTTTGAGAGGCTTTCCTCTATTTCACTAGCAAGTACATACGCTATGATGCTTGATGTGATTTACAAATAAATATCTATTTTAGCCCTAACCTATGTAATGAAAATAATTTAAAATAAAAACGTAATTAAAATTAATAAAAATTTTATAAATTGATAATCCAGAGTGTTGCTAGATGCCATTAACTTTGTTTTTTCCTAATAGTAATTACGATTGATATTTTATTATAATCACATTTTCTCTAAGTGTACTCACAACAAATTAACCTTATAGATAACATATAATGTAATTAATTTAAATTAAGAAAATAATAAAATTTTATTACCCTTGCAAATTCACCATATATGTCAAAGCTATGAGCTATAACTGAAAACAAATTTAAAGAAATTGTACAAAATAACAAAACAGACAGATGGCCAGACACACAATCTCTAAAATGGAAATCGCAGTGCTTCAAAAGATTCAACATCGTATTCTCGTTAAGACATCACAATGTAATTACCTTATTTGGTGGTATAAAAAATATTACAATGGCCATATGAAAAGGGCTTACACAAACAAGGTAATTGTTCAATAGACTTGTGTGTAAATTGTATGATGATTATCAGCTAACTATCATTATTACAATACCAGCTTAATTGATTGATAACTTTATATAAAAGGTGTTATAGGGGGGCTAATATAATTAGTATACTTATTGGAATTTAATAAACATTAAACTGTCGTAAAAAATATAAAAAAATAATAAATTTGCCAAACATGGGTTCGATTATAATGAAAAATTTAACTATTTGGTTCAGGTACAGAAATTTTGAGAAAATTTTCTATAGAAATTAAACTTTGAAAACCTTTTCTATAAAAATTAAATTTTGACAAAATCATCCAGAAATAAAATTTTTTATAGAAATAAAATTTTGACAAAATTTTCTATAGAATTAAAATGTTGGCAAAATTTTCTATGGAAATAAAATTTTAACAAAATTTTATATTTAAAAAAAATTTTGACAAAATTTTCTATAGAAATAATATTTTGACAAAATTTTCTATAGAAATAAAATTTTGACAAAGTTTTCTATAGATATAAAATTTTGACAAAATTTTCTATAGAAATAAAATTTTGATAAAATTTTCTATAGAAATAAAATTTTTACAAAATTTTCTATAAAAATATAAAATTTTGACAACATTTTCTATAAAAATATACAATTTTGACAAAATTTTCTATAAAAATATAAAATTTTGAAGAAAAAAAATCTATAGAAATATAAAATTTTGACAAAATTTTCTATAAAAATATAAAATTTTGACAAAATTTTCTATAAAAATTTAAAATTTTGACAAAATTTTCTATAAAAATATAAAATTAAAAAAAAAATCTATAGAAATATAACATTTTGACAAAATTTTCTATAAAAATGTAAAATTTTGACAAAATTTCCTACAGAAATAAAATTTTTAGAAAATTTTCTATAGAAATATAAAATGTTGATAAAATTTTCTATAGAAATAAAATTTTGAGAAAATTTTCTATAGAAATAAAATTTTGACAAAATTTTCTATAGAAATAAAATTTTGCGAAAATTTTCTATAGAAATAAAACGTTGACAAAATTTTCGATAAAAATATAAAATTTTGACAACATTTTCTATAGAAATATAAAATTTTGACAAAATTTTCTATACAAATATAAAATTTTGACAAAATTTTCTATAGGAATAAAATCTTGACAAACTTTTCTATAGAAATTACATTTTGACAAAATTTTCTATAGAAATAAAATTTTGAGAAAATTTTCTATAGAAATAAAATTTTGACAAAATTTTCTATAGAAATAAAATTTTGACAAAATTTTCTATAGAAATAAAATTTTAACAAAATTTTCTATAGAAAAATAAAATTTTGACAAAATTTTCTATAGAAAAATAAAATTTTGACAAAATTTTCTATAGAAATAAAATGTTGACAAAATTTTCTATAGAAATAAAATGTTGACAAAATTTTCTATAGAAATAAAATTTTGACAAAATTTTCTATAGAAATAACATTTTTACAAATTTTTCTATAGAAATATAAAATTTTGACAAAATTTTCTATTTAAAAACATTTTGACAAAATTTTCTATAGAAATAAAATTTTGACAACATTTTCTATAGAAATAAAATGTTGACAAAATTATCTATAGAAATAAAAATTTTGAAAAAAAAACTTTCTATAGAAATAAAATTTTGACAAAATTATCTATAGAAATAAAGTTTTGACAAAATTTTCTATAGAAATAAAATTTTGACAAAATTTTCGATAGAAGTAAAATTTTTGACAAAATTTTCTATAGAAATAAAATTTTGACAAAATTTTCTATAGAAATAAAATGTTGACAAAATTTTCTATAGAAATATACAATTTTGACAAAATTTTCTATAGAAATATAAAATTTTTATAAAACTTTCTATAGAAATAAAATTTTGACAAAATTTTCTATAGAAATAAAAATTTGAAAAAAAAAAAATTCTATAGAAATAAAATTTTGACAAAATTTTCTATAGAAATAAAAGTTTGACAAAATTGTCTATAGAAATAAAATTTTGACAAAATTTTCTATAGAAATAAAATCTTGACAAAATTTTCTATAGACATATACAATTTTGACAAAATTTTCTATAGAAATAAAATGTTGACAAAATTTTTTATAAAAATATAAAATTTTAACAAAATTTTCTATAGAAATAAAATTTTTACAAAATTTCCTATGGAAATAAAATTTTTACAAAATTTTCTTTAGAAACAAAAATTTGACAAAATTTTCTATAGAAATGACATTTTTACAAATTTTTCTATAGAAATATAAAATTTTGACAAAATTTTCTATTTAAAAACATTTTGACAAAATTTTCTATAGAAATAAAATTTTTACAAAATTTTCTATAGAAATAAAATTTTGGCAAAATCTTCTATAGAAATATACAATTTTGACAAAATTTTCTATTTAAAAACATTTTGACAAAATTTTCTATAGAAATATAAAATTTTGACAAAATTTTCTATAGAAATAAAATTTTTACAAAATTTTCTTTAGAAACAATATTTTGACAAAATTTTCTATAGAAATAAAATTTTGCCAAAATTTTCTATAGAAATAAAATGTTGACAAAATTTTCTATAGAAATAAAATTTTTACAAAATTTTCTTTAGAAATAAAATTTTGACAAAATTTTCTATAGAAATAAAATTTTGCCAAAATTTTCTATAGAAATAAAATGTTGACAAAATTTTCTATAGAAATAAAATGTTGACAAAATTTTCTATATAAATATAAATATTTGACAAAATTTTCTATAGAAATAAAATTTTGCCAAAATTTTCTATAGAAATAAAATGTTGACAAAATTTTCTATAGAAATAAAATGTTGACAAAATTTTCTATAAAAATATAAATATTTGACAAAATTTTCTATAGAAATAAATTTTTTACAAAATTTTCTATAGAAATAAAATTTTGCAAAATAAGATTGTTTGATTTAGTATATATTTGGTAAAATTTTCTCCAAATTTTGGTAGACTATTTTTGGCTCGAGTGCTAACCGTCATCACAGGGCCACAACATAATAGAAAATTTACAATGTCTTTTTCATTGTTAGTGCAATTTTTTTATTTAAAAACAGAAGTCAACGTTTTGTCATTGTCTTGCTTGTCACAATATAATTTCCAAATATTATTCAATGACATTAAATTATAGATATTAAATGTTGAGCTTCTGTCTTTGTATTTAAGTGTTTATTTGCCTTTTTTTGTCAAAGTTATTGAAATAGATTTACAGAAATATGACGAATTCATAGAAACAATTGACATAATTTAGTTTTACTTATTCCTTCACCATTAAATTTAAGTTCTCATTGAAATTTAAGAAAAAACTTACAGAATTTACTTTTAGCGACAAATGATGGTAGATTGGTGATTAGGCCTTCATATTTATCATGTGAATAACCCTCGAAATATTCAACAAAAGATAAAGCACTAGACTATAATATATCTTGATATAAATTAAGTTGGTCTTAAGTAAGAGATGGAATTTCATGCATGACTTGGATAATATAAAACAAAATATATTTAAAATTTAAATGTATTCTTTGGTAGTTTTTTGAATTATAATTTATTTTTTATATCATATTAATTTATGACTAACAAAAGATATTTCCCACACTATTTTTTAACTTTATCATAATGCATTCATAACAATACATTCCTATTTTTAATAAAATTTCCAAAACGAAAGTGCCAGCTTTGACATTAAGATCTGCTTTGATTTTTGTCAATGCGAAAGAGTTTCTTCATAAAACAGTCTAAAAGAAAAGAAAAATTCTTTGGGATGTATCAACCACGAATTAAGAAACGTGAATTTTCATATTTGGCATGTAGACCTGAATTAGCCACCGTGGTGCAATGGTTTGCATGCCCGCCTTGCAGTTTTGACCAAACACCATAAAGTTCTTCAGCGGTGGATTATCCCACCTCAGTAATGCTGGTGGCATTTCTGAGGGTTTCAAAACTTCTCTAAGTGGTTTCACTGCAATGTGGAACGCCATTATGACTCGGCTATAAAAAGTAGGTCCCTTAACATAGAATAGAGCAGCACTCAGTGATAAGAGAAGTTCACCACTGTGCTATCTCAATGGAAGTTCACCACTATGGTATCACAATGGACTGAATAGTCTAACAGTGAGCCTGAAATATCGGGCTGCCACTATACCTAACCTAAACCTAAATTAAGTAAAGTTTTATTTTATGGCAAACGTGGAGAACTAAAGAAAACCTTATTAAATAAGTTGTCTTAAGTTGAGTGAACTAATCATCGATTAAAATTAATTATTACTAAATTAAATTAAATTAGATAATATGTATATGTAAAACGAAACAAACTAATTTAATTTATTGTAAATTAATTCAAATTTAAAATTATCATATTTATTTTAAAGTTTTACTTTCTGTGTTATCACAAATTGTATGTATTCACTCAAATAAAGCGAACCCTATATGGTTCGAAAGCCAAATTTATTTTAGCCCAGAAAAAAATTTGGAAGTTCTTCTTAAGGCATAACTTTAAAAACACTTCCAAAAATGTCCTCCCAAAGATGTTCTTTATTTTAACTGCACAGGAAGTTCATTTGGGTCAATTTTTTATAACTCGCTTTTTTTCATATTTTTAATGGGAAATTGAAAATGTTATTGTTTCAAATGGGTTATAAACAGATTAAAAATTAAAATAAAATAGTGCAAAATATTTAAATTTTGTCGAAAAAAATGCTAAGTCCTTTCTAGAAACAAGTATATACTGTAGTAAGTTCGGCCGGGCCGAATCTTATATACCCATCACCATGAATCAAATATAATAGTTTCCTTTCCTTTCATCCCAATTATTTAAATGACTACTGAAATTATGCATTCAGTTTCAAGCAATTTTCATGATCAGTGCGCCTTCTATACCCTCAATAAGTGAAATCGGTCTATATAGAGGCCTTACCAAATGGACCGATAAATCAAAATAATATACACTTTGTTATGGGTCTAAAATTCCAGTATATTTTCAATTTGTGGCAAATCGGATAAAAACTACAATTTCTAGAAACCCTAGGAGTTAAACCGGAGTTTGGTGTAATGGGGGCTATACCAAAACATGGAAGGATACGCACAGTATTCAGCACATTTAATTGTAGTTCTATAATCTAGACCCCAAATCGGAGGGCCGGTTTATAAGGGGACCATATCAACAACTGTATCGATACTCAATATATTCGGCACACCTCTTTATGGTCCTAGAATACCTCCAGATTTCCAATTTCCAGGCAAATTGGATAAAAACTACGGATTCTAGAAGCCCATGAAGTAAATCTGGAGATCGGTCTATATGGGGGCTATATCGAAACATGGTCCGATAATCACAATTTTTGGCATATCTCTTTATTTTCCTAGAATACCTGTACATTTCCAATTTCAGGCAAATTGGATAAAAACTACGGTTTGTAGAAGCCCAAGAAGTAAAATTGGGAGATCGGACTATATAGGGGCTATATCAAAACATGGACCGGTACTGACCATTTTCGGCACATCTCTTTATTTTCCTGGAATACCACCTCTAGATTTCCAATTTCAGGCAAATTGGGTAAGAACTACCGATTCTAGAAGCCCAAGAAGTAAAATCGGGAGATCGGTTTATATGGGGGCTATATCAAAACATGGACCGGTACTGACCATTTTCGACACACGTTTTTATGGTCCTAGAATACCTCTAGATTTCATATTTCAGGATTCTAGAATCCTAAGAAGTAAAATCGGGAGATCGGTCTATATGGGGGCTATATCAAAGCATGGACCGATACACCCCATTTTCGGCACAACTCGCTATGGTCCTAGAATACCTCTAGATTTCCAATTTCAGGCAAATACACTTTCTAGAAGCCCAATAAGCAAAATCGGGAAATCGGTCCATATGGGGGCTATACCAACACATGGACCATGGAACCATTTTCGGTACACTTTTTGATGGTCCTAAAATACCTCTAGATTTCCAATTTCAGGCAAATTGGATAAAAACTACAGTTTTTATAAGCTCAAGACCCCAAATCGGGAGTTCGGTTTATATCAAAACTTGGACCGATATAGTCCATCTTCGAACTTGACCTGCCTGCAAACAAAAGACTAATCTGTGCCAAATTTCAGGACGTTAGCGTCATTAGTGAAGGCTGTAGCGTGATTATAACAGACAGACGGACACGCTAATATCGTCTTAGAATTTCTCCCTGATCAAGAATATATATATATATATATATATATATATATATATATATATATATATATATATATATATATATATATATATATATATATATATATATATATATATATATATATATATATATATATATATATATATATACTTTATATAGTCGGAAATCGATATTTCGATGTGTTACAAACCGAATGACAAACTTATTATACCCCCGTCACCATTCTATGGTGGTGGGTATAAAAATGCGAATTTTTGATCACTTTAATATTTTGAGGATTTTTTTTTACTTTAATAATTTTGCGTATACACAAGTGAAGCACAAAGATTTTCTAAATTCGTGTCTCAGTTGAGAATTTCATAAAATTTTTAAATTTTACCAATAATGCGCCCATCATGACCTTCGTATCGTACTAAAGAAGTTTGTGCAATTTTGTACTCCAATTTTTTCCTTTAACAACACACTACATTTCCATACACACCTCATCCATAATCACCATCGTTGTTTTTTCACTCCAGTCCAAATGCGGTTTTGTAGAATTTTTTGTTTTCAAAATTATATTAAAATTTCACTTTTTTACAACTTGCAATTTTACCCATTTTTACTTTTATATCGTTCCCATATGACCCCATTTGCTTAGAGATGACACTCTTAGGGGCCTTTTCTATTTTGGCCAACCCCAAACTAAATATGTGACGGACTGAGCACAAGTAAAAACTTGTAAAATAAAACTCTTAGCGAATTGTGTCATTATTTAAATGAATTACCTACCGTCAACAACCAGCAACAGTTAAGACCCTAATGGTGAAGCCACTTGATGACCCCTTGACTTTAACATTTAACGACTCCCAGGTTTGGTTGTTAAATGATTTGGATATTCAGCTATCACTTTCATACAACTTTTGACGCATCATTTGCAAAGTGACACCTTTTTGCGTATGGCAATGATGATATGGTGATTTCGTCACGCAAAAGAAAGAGGTGAAAATTATCTTTTTTTTCATATTTGTACGTTTTTTTTTCTTGTGTCATTTGAAATGCTTACAAGTAAGAGCATAAAATATATTTACTTTAACAAATTTATTAGTAACATGACAGAGCTAATGAGAGATGTCCATTAATTTGAAAATATCATTTTGACACTTTTTAGGTGTTCAAAATGAAGAAATACGGTGTGGCTTATCATAGGCCGTTAATCTTATAGTCAAAATGTTTGACTGGTTTTTTGTAAGTCAAGACATGAGTTTGAGTTTGAATTCAGATTGACTTTATGTGATATGATTTATAGAAGTTGTTTTAAATTGATAAAGATTGACTATTAAATTGCAGTTGCAACAATTTTCATTTGATTTAATATAATTTAAGTTTATTTGTTATAATTTACTATAAAAGAAATTAGAAATGAATTTTAATTTTTGTTGTATTTCGATATACACATGTGGACAGAAAAATAGGTGTAAGTATTTTTTTTTTAACGAGGCCATGGTTTTTATATTTTATGCTTTTTATTGAATACTTCGGATTAATTTATAAAGTAAACATATTTCGTGTATTTGAGAGTTTAGAATTCAGATAGGATAATAACTTAAAATAAAGTAAATCCAAGAAATTCGTCGAATTTTATGTGGACAGTAAAATAGGTGTACAGTAATCCCTCGATTTACGTCGTCTCGGTTTACGTTGTTTCGATTTACGTCGTCAAATTTTTTGTTGCATCAAACTTCGATTTACGTCGTCGATTTCTTTGCCCACTTTATTAGAAACGCATTCCATAAGTATCGACGATGATGACATCGAAACATTTTTTTCTGAAATTCTAACCGAAATTATTGAATTACCTTTATTTTTTGAAATTTTTTATTATGTACATGCACATACATAGACTTGATTCAATCACGAAATTAATTGGTCCAATTAATTTTTTAATAGAAATGTCTTCAATCACAGAAATGATAGTATCAATTAAAAAATTAATTGATCCAATTAAAAAATTAATTGATTCTATTAATTTGTGTGATTGATTTTTATTTAAATTAAAAAAAAAATTTAACTCAATTAAGATTTTAATTTTGAAAATATTCGTGAAATTTTTTTCTGTGCAATGACTGAACTAATTGAAATAACCCGTACCAATTTTTAAAAACTTCCAATTTATTTATTTTTTATTAATGAAAAAGCATGTCTGAATCTAAATTATTATTAGAAACAAAATAAAAAATAACCAACCACAATAATCAATTCAATTTACATTTCTACTCCTCATTTCTACATCATGCGATGTTTTTTTTGCGTCATCACATGGGCCGGATGAGAAAACAAAAAACGCACCATTTATATTTTAGCGAATGATATTTAATTGATTTTAATGATTTATGGACATTTCAGTATTTGCATGTGCTTTAAACTAGTTTTAGTTTTTTTATATATATATTTTTTTATTTTATTTTGTTGTGGAACTTTTTTGCGATTAATTTTTATTTTCACTTTTATATGGATGACATTTTGTAAGACCACCACACAAAACACCAGCTAATCGATGATGAAGAAAAATTTGTGTTGAAGAAACTTTTACTGCAGTCTAGCAGTGTGTCAATCAATGTCGAATAATAAACAAAACACCAATGTGCATGAAATAAGCAAAAACAACAAAAAAACCAATTAAATATTTTATATCGATCAAACTTTGGATTTATTATAGAAATACACGCTTTTATGAATGAGTAAATGGCAAAGGGTGTTTCGTAAAGGAATGATGTGAAAAGTAAAATTTATTTTTACCCCCATTTTCATAAAGCTCCGTTAGTGTTCCGTTAACTAACCAACTTTTGAACCGTATAATGGACGAAGCCGCCATCTTGCATGTATATTCCATATGCCAGTTAGGAACTTAACTGACGAAAAATTTTCAGTTAAAGTTAACTGGAGAGAAGATATTTGCAATTCCAGCAAAAAAAGAGCAGTTAAAGCCTAACGGAGCTACATGAAAATGGCCGTTAGAACGATTTACATGGTCACCACCCAAAAATAAAATTTTGCTCTTAAAACATGTTTGAGGTGATCATATTCCTTCTCTGGATGCACCTTAAGAAATGTTGCAAAGTCAGTGCACCGGCTGTTGAAATGGTGAACATCCGTCCTATGGTAACTCAGTGTTAAATGCATCGCTTCTGCGCCAATTTGGCACCAATTCCGGATCAAAAAAGAACATTTTCATTACTTTTTAGGCGACGCTTTTTTGCAGGGATGTATTGCCAGACTTGCCATAGAACGGTTGAGATTTTGATAAGTCACCGACTTGTGTAAATGTCACCCGATTTGATCAAATTATATCTCACAACCCACAATTGACCAACTATCTTGGAGAGATCTATCGATATTTGGCGAGGAACCTCTTTCTTGAGCCCCCAGCAAAAAAAAAAAAAATGAAAGTTATTCGAAAGGCACATCTTTAAAACCACTTCCAAAACTTTCCTCAAAAAATTTTCTTTATTTGGCCCAGGAAGTTCTTTTAATTAAATGTTTTATAACTCGCTTTTCATATTTTTAATGGTTAATTTTTATTTTTTGTTGTTTTGTTTTCCTCAAAAAATTTTCTTTATTAGGCCCAGGAAGTTCTTTTAATTAAATGTTTTATAACTCGTTTTTCATATTTTTAATGGTTAATTTTTATTTTTTTGTTGTTGTGTAAAATTTTGTCGAAAAATAATTCTAAATTCATTCTAGAAGACTTGCGAATTTTTGAAAATATTTGGGGTCAAACGTTTCAGACAAGCGTTAAAACTACATTAACAAGTATATACGGCCGTAAGTTCGGCCAGGCCGAATCTCCCTCCACCATGGATTGCGTAGAAACTTCTACGAAAGACTGTCATTCACAAATTTCAACTCATTCGCATGAAATTTGCTCCTCCAAGAGGCTCCAAAACCACATCTCGGGATCGGTTTATATGGTCCTATAAATGATTATGGACTGATATGGACCATTTTTGGCATGGTTGTTAAATATCATATACTACCACCACGTACCAAATTTCAACCAGATCGGATGAATTTTGCTTCTCCAAAAGGCACCGGAGGTCAAATCTGGCGATCGGTTTATATGGGAGCTATATATAATTATGGACTGATAGGAACCAATTACTGTATGGTTGTTGGATACCATATACTAACATCACGTACCAAATTTCAACCGAATGGGAAGAATTTTGCTCTTCCAAGATGCTCCGGAGGTCAAATCTGGGGATCGGTTTATATGGGGCCAATATATAATTATGGACCGATATCGACCAATTTTTGCATAGGTGCTTGAGGCCATATATTAACATCACGTACCAAATTTCAACTGAATCAGATGAATTTTGGTCTTCCAAGAGGCTCCGGAGGTAAAATCTGGTGATCGGTTTATATGGGGGCTATGTATAATTATGGACCGATATGGACCAATTTTTGCTTAGTCATTAGAGACCATATACTAACATCATGTACCAAATTTCAGCCGGATCGGATGAAATTTGTTTCTCTTAGATGCTCTGCAAGCCAAATCGGGGGATCGGTTTATATGGGGGCTATATATAATTATGGACCGATGTGGACCAATTTTTGCATGGTTGTTAGAGACCATATACTAACACCATGTACCAAATTTCAGCCGGATCGGATGAAATTTGCTTCGTTTAGAGCAATCACAAGCCAAATTTGGGGGTCCGTTTATATGAGGGCTATACGTAAAAGTGGACCAATATGGCCCATTTGCAATACCATCCGACCTACATCAATAACAACTACTTGTGCCAAGTTTCAAGTCGATATCTTGTTTCGTTCGGAAGTTAGCGTGATTTCAACAGACGGACGGACGGACTTGCTCAGATCGACTCAGAATTTCACCACGACCCAGAATATATACTTTATGGGGTCTTAGATCAATATTTCGATGTGTTACAAACGGAATGACAAAGTTAATATACCCCCCATTCTATGGTGGAGGGTATAAAAATCATAACTAATTATAATAATGGTTTATTTGCAAAATATCACAGATTTTTTTAATTTACATCCAAAACACTGAATTAGGAAATTTTCCCCATAATATTTGACATATATTTTGTCCCCACAGTCAATAAAAACTAGCGGGGAGCGACCAATGGACGTTGCGGCGGTCCACATCATTAAAATCGACGACGCTTGATTTCTCGTGGCCACAAAGTTTTCAGCTGACCTCTTTGGCAAGCAAACCCGATCACTTTGTTTGTTCACAAACTGCTCATTTTGGAATGCTTCTCATCGGAGAAAACCAAATTCGATAACGGGACATTTTCTTGCAAGCGAAGTAACTCCTTGGCTCTTTCCAGTCTAACTTTGTGATTCGGTGAACTGTTGCACTTTAGTCTAAGTTTATTTTTCAAATGTGTTGCATCCGTTCTCGCGATATGTTCAGCTCACAAGTACTCGTACATGTTCTACCACTGCCATGTGGATTTCGACCAAATCTGACCTTCATTTTTCGTATCAAAAAGTGGACGTTTTTTCTACTACTTTTTGGAAGCGCGGTCCTGGCAATGTTGCAGGACCGCGGTAACGAGCAATATTGTTTGTCATATGGTAAGAGAAACATATGTTTAAATAACATTTAATTGTTGGAGGGCTCTAACGATAGCCACTTGTGGTTTTCCAGGAAAATAAAAAGTATTCAAACTATCACACTTGATTTCCATCACGAATAACTTTATTTCTGAATGCAATAGATTGAAATGCTTTTGTAAGCTAGTATACAATAAAACTAACTGGAACTGGAATAAATCTTTCGTCTGTTAGACCAACGATTTGTATATAATAGCAGAATATAATTGCAATAGATATCAGCCAACCTGTATTGTAGAGGAATTACTCAGAAGTGTTAACTACCTTCACAATTATAATTATTTCCTTAAAAATTATTTAGTTCCTATTAAACAAAACAAAAACCTACAAATATTCCTTGTGAAAACCATAGCACCATAGTTGATAATATCCCACAATTCGTATTATTAAAAATTATTATAATTATCGTACTTTCAACGAAACGAGCAACAAAAATCCACAACATAAGACCTACAATTAAGGTAAAATTATGCTTTATTTCTTTGATCAAACTTTTTACCTTATTTGGTATCCCTCTTCCTCAGTTCGTTTAAATAAATTTTTGTTTTATGCATAATCACGAAAATAATTGTAAGTGCATAGAGAAATTATGATAGCATTAGACTTCCTTCCATTCCCTCAATGTGGAAGCTAAATCATAATGATATGCACCAAATAAAATGAATGTTAAGAAAATTGCAAAAAGAGATTCGTTCGTTGGTAAGGAATAGTCATAACCCTACACTAGGTGTTAGTTTAAATTTATGTATTTGTTTTTTAATCCTTTTTAAGGAACCTCGAACTTGCCATTGTACCAGCCTTCTTAGAAAGTTTGCAGATTGCTATAGGTGCTGTTCCTTTATTAGTCACCCTTAGCTGTGTTCATGTCATCACTCATTTGATGAAGATAGGGATTGAATTGCTCAGCCATCACGTTGAGTTATTTCCGCCCATTTGTTGCAGATTTCATGTTTGAAAATATCTGTGACCTTCATTCCCAGGTATATATGTCTTTATGATTGGAAATTAGTGTTTCCAATTTCTTGTCAATAAGTGATTTTGCGAAGGCTGGCGAAGCCTTGCAGCTAATGTTTGTTTGTCCTATAAAGAAAATATATGCAATATGGCATTTAGGGAATATGCCAAAAATCTTACAGCATTGTAAGTTTATCCCGTTGTTGCCAGCGATACATAACTTAGCACATATTCCAGCAAATGATAGGGCAACAAAAGTTATTTTCATTCCATTCACTGGAGTGCGTAGGATTTCCGACCAATCAGCGTATCAGGTTGATAGATATTTATCGGAGAACTAAAATCGATTCAAGATTGATCTCGCAATGATAGCATGCTTAATCGAAGGGCAGGTCAACTGAGACTGCATTGCATGAACTAGTCTGTCTTTTTGAAAGCTCACCAAGGGACCTTCAATAACGTCCATCCGAGTTCTATATTCAATGGTCTGGCAATATGAATGTTGAACAAGAGATACTTAGGTTGTTAGACAAAATTTTAACGAAGAGACGCATTTCAGCAATATTAGAGCAAGCAAACATTCAAAGGTATGTGAACGGTAGCAATCTCCAAGGAGATCTCTTCTTTGGAATGTTGCTATAATGAAACCCTCTAGAGCTTCTTTAGACTTTCTTATTTGCGTACACAGACATAAAAGGTGTAACCTTCTCCTCAACATATTGAAAAATTAAGCATTATATACAAGATACAAAAAATTACAGTTTCTTATCCAATAAAAACAAAAGTACTTATTTTCGGACAACCCTCTACTTTCAAAAAATCGGACAAATGGGAACCCTCTCCCCACCTTCGATCCACCCCGACCTGATATCGTTAAATCATGTACCCTATATAAATTTCACAAACTACCCAACGGTCCCTATAAATTCCAAGTAAATCGACGAAGTTTATTTCACTATTCCCCTTCCCCGACATGTACCATTTATTCATTTAATCACCTTCTCCCATGTTCTCTGTAAATTTCAAGTAGATCGGAGAAGGTTAAATTTTGCTCTATTTTTTTAAAGGCACGTCACTTTCCCCGATAAAATATCGACAAACACAGAAGTGGATAGCACCCTTAACGTTCCGTGAAAATTCCAAAAAAAAAATAAAATCTATAAACTTTCCTTCAAGAGTGAGGCCCCCGTCCAAATACCCAAACAAAAGGTATACCATATTTCATAACCTTCCCCACGGCCTTTGTAAATTTCAAGAAAATTTGAGAACTTTAGTTTTTTTCAGTTTTAGAGGAGGTTTCCTTTCCCCGACCAAATGTCGAAAAGTGATGTAGTGTATCTTTTGTAGACGTCCAAAATTATAAGCCCAATTTTCAAAAAGCAAGGCTAGGGGAGGCCCCTCTTCCCGTCCAAATATCACATAATCAGATATCCAGTATTAATGTCATAACCTTTCCCCACGTCCTCTGTAAATTTCAAGTAGATTGGAAAAGTTTCATTGTTTCTCTGTATGTATTTAATTATTAAAAAATGAGAAACCTTATATAATTTTCATAACCTCACCTAGTTTTTCCGTAAAATTTAAGTCGTAGAATTTTAGTTTTGTTTTCACAGTACTTTTAAAAAAAAAGTCGGACAAAACGGATATACCCCTCCCCGACCAAATATCAAAAAATAAAGTAGCCGTTCTTTGTCTAGGCACCTTCTTCAACCTTCCATGAAAATTTGAAGCAAATCGGATCAAATTGGTTCCAATTGTAGTGGGGTAAGGGGGAATTCCCCCCTCCCCGACCAAATATGACCACAACAGGTACCCCTATTAATTTCATAACCTCACCGCATGTTCTCTGTAAATCTCAAGTACATCAGAGCATTTTAGTTTATTCACTGTACTTAAAAAAAGCCGGACAAAGGGTAGGTCCCCCTTCGCTACCAAATATCGACAAATAAAGTAGCAGATCTTCGTCTAGCTGTCAACCCCAACCTTCACTGACAATTTCAAGCAAATCGGTCAACTTTGGTCCAATGTTTAAAAAGTCGGACAATCAGGTATCCGCGATCAGGTATGAAAAACTGAGGTACCCTTTTTTCCCCACATGAGCGCCCCCTACAATCTCTGAAAGTTTCTCGCAAATCGATTCAGCCGAGATTACCCGGAACATACAAACAAATAAACATACTTTGAATTTTATATAAAGGGTGATAGGGTCCAAATTTTGTCAAGGGAAAACGCGTGTAAATCGGTGAAATCGTTTATTTAAAAAATCAAATTAAATTTCTTTTTCAAGTTCAATTAGTATAAAATTCAGGAAAAATATTCAGTTAGGCTTTCGCTTTTCCAAATCCGAATTGCCGGGCCTCACGCTTGACACCTGCCATCAGATTTTGTACAGCCACCTTGTCCACCTTCTTCGCCGCAGAAAGCCAGATTGCCTTGAACTGCTGCTCGTCCTTAGCAGTTTTTTTGGTCTTCTTTAGGTGCCGCTTGACAATAGCCCAGTATTTTTCAATTGGGCGGAGCTCTGGCGTGTTGGGAGGGTTCTTGTCCTTGGGAACCACCTGCACGTTGTTGGCGGCGTACCACTCCATGGCCTTTTTACCGTAATGGCAAGATGCCAAATCCGGCCAAAACAGTACGGAACAACCGTGTTTCTTCAGGAAAGGCAGCAGACGTTTATTCAAACACTCTTTCACGTAAATTTCTTGGTTGACAGTCCCGGAAGCTATGAAAATGCTGCTTTTCAAGCCACAGGTACAGATGGCTAGCCAAACCAGATATTTCTTTGCGAACTTTGAAGTTTTATGTGCTTCAAAATATCTGCTACCTTTCCCCTTCCTTTTGCCGTATAAAACTCCTGTCCCGGAGTCGGCTTTGACGTAGGTTTCGTCGTCCATTACCACGCAGTCAAACTTCGTCAGCATCGTCGTGTACAGCCTCCGGGATCGCGCTTTGGCCGTCGTATTTTGTTTATTATCGCGATTTTGAGTCACTACCTTCTTGTAAGTCGATAGTCCGGCTCGTTTTTTGGCTCAATGCACGGTTGTAGACGATACACCCAGCTTATTTGCGGCATCTCGGAGAGAGAGGTTAGGGTTTCGCTTGAAACTACCGGCAACTCTCTTTGTCGTCTCAGCGGCTTCCGGTTTTCGATTTCCCCCCGATCCAGACTTCCTGGCTGTCGACAAATGTTCCCCAAACTCTTTAATTACATTTGTAACTGTTGATTTGGCAACTTTTAGCGATTTTGCCAGCTTTGCATGCGAGTAGCTCGGATTTTCGCGATGCGCGAGCAAAATTTTGATACGCTGCTCTTTTTGCTTGGACGGCATTTTGACAACTGAAGAGTGAATTCCAAAATCAAAATAGGAGCAACATTCTACACACACACACCTTCAAAATGAGGGGTGTTCAGGTTTTTTAAATGCAAAATTGAAAGAAATGCGTCAAATTTATATTGACCAAATTTTGACCGTATCACCCTTTATATAGATTTCGGGTGAATAATATCAAATTTGTACAACACAAACAATGTTTGTGGGAGTGTATTTTACAGAAGCGATTGGTTTTTGAGCGTGTAGATAAAAGAAACCATCAGTTTTTTTTTTGAAACTTTTGCTAACAAGAAAATTATATTATTAAGCACTCTTTTAATTAAACAATTAATTGAATCAAATAATTCATTATAGGATTATATTTTTACTTCATCTTCATTTAAATTCGATTAACATTTTAGTTGACTGCTTTTCAGAGTACACCATGCCCATAGATCTCGATCGTTATATTCTCATTTCTATGGGCATTGTAGGGTACTCCATCTTTGGAACCTTACAAAATCGATTTCATCTAATTCAGCTAATGGTTAAAGTTGCAAATATACGTGGGGTGGAAAATATTCAGAAAAAAAAAAATAAAGTAAAAAAAAAAAAAAACTTAAATATAAATTAAAGCATAATTTACAAAATGCAAAAATACGTGCAACTTTTACATTTCATTGGCCTTAGATGCGGTAACGGCATCTCTTCTCATCCGCAGAGCAAAAAAAAAAAATTAAGAAAACATGAAGACCACCAAAAAATTGTAACTCCTTCATGGGCTGTCTGCCAGTCTGGAATCTATGGCGGCACTATTTGGCTTATCGCCCATATGGAGAGATCTCATGGAATAGCAGATGGTGGTGGTGGTGGTGGAGCAATAATGCTACCAACCATTGCGCACAAACTTGGCGTTCGGCGTTTGCTTATTTTGCTCTTTTTTTGTTGCTCTCCTTATGATCTTCATTGTGTGGTTTCGGTATGAAAAGCACGAGTAATGATTATGTACCACACCATTAAACACGATCTGATTTTCTTTTTCGTTGTTGTTTTGCGGTAAAATTGGTGTGCGAATCAACAAAAAAAAAAAAAAACTATGGAAATGGTGGAGCAGGAAGGAGTATTGGGGAGCCCGGGTATAAAAAAATATTACCAAGTTTGATTTTTCATTAGCATAAAACAAGGCTAACTGGCGGTATGTTTGCATAGCCGTCCGTCTAACTGAACCTACTCTAGCCTATTGCACTGTTTGGTTGGTTTTTGTTTTTTTTTTTCTAAATTAATGTGGCCTAAGCTGCTATTCGGTTATTTATTGCATTTTTTTAATATCCAAAAATTGAGAAATATGCGTACTAGGCTGAATTTTCTAATCAAGTTTTTAGTTGGTGTAGATTATCTATATTAGGGGTAGAAATAAATGTGCGTAACATTTTTTTTTTCTGCACAAGTGAACGGCTAGAGATGATGTTGTAATCTCCTTAAGGTGATTTTTAAATGATTGTAAAACATGACATATTTTGTTCGAAAACAAAACTTACAATTCCGAAGACCAAACCTGTTGCAATTAATTCAAAAGACCATCAATTTCCTCTTGTGGAGTAAGAGTTTGTTTTTAAGATAAAAATCTATGGTCCCTTCAACCTTATACATTGTCATCATCAACAAGTAAAGTACAAAGTCGGGCGGGACCCACTATATCACCCTTACTGAATTAGTAAACCAACCGATTTTGGTAATATTTGGCAGGTTTGGGGTATGCCACAGAAGGTTACCTTGTGCTAAATTTGAGTACTATCGGGTTATAAATAAGGCTATTTTGGTCAAAAATAGGGTTATTAGGGCAAATTTTTGAAAATCGGGCGATGCATATATATGGGAGTTATATAAAAATTTGAACCGATTTAAATGATATTTACAAAGTTTGGTTGATACCACTGAAAATAGCCTTTTGCCAAATTAGAGTAAGATCTGGTTATTAGTAAGGGGTTTTATGGCCAAATTTGAGAAAATCGAGCGATACATATATACACAAAAAAAAAATCTGATTCAATCACGAAATTAATTGATCCAATTAATTTTTTAATTGAAATGTCTTCAATCACGAAAATGATAGTATCAATCACAGTTTTAATTGGGCATAGAAAAATTCTTGATTAAAATATTAATTGATGTCATTAGCAATTTTCAATTAATTTTTTAATTGATTCAATTAAAAATTTAATTGATTTTGAATGCAACCCCCAATTATTTTTTTAGTTAAAAAGGTAACTATTTTCAATTACTTTCTGAATTGGCTTAGAGTTTTTATTTGGATTAAGAAATGTTCATCACTTTTTTTAACTGACTTTGTCTTCCGAATTTCATTAAAAAGTTAATTGTATCAATTAATTTTTTAATTAAAAATTTTAAAATTTTCAATCATTGACTTAATTAACTTAATGTTTCTATCTTGATTAAAAAGTTAATTGTATCAATTAATTTATTAATTGAAAAAACATTCAACTTCAATTAACTTTTTAATTGGAAATATTTTGGTGATATTTTTTTCTGTGTATGGGAGTTATATCTAACTCTGAACCGATTTCGATGAAATTTTGCAGACTTAAGGGTGATGAAAAAGATTACATTTTGCCAACTGTGACGATGATCGGTTGGTAAAAAGCGCAACGTGACCCCATTTGTCGATATCGGGCGATACATATATACGGGAGCTATATCTAAATTTGATCCGATTTCTTCAATAGCGTTCGTCCTTGTGCCCAAAAAACACTCTGTACCAAATTTAATCAAAATCGGATGATAATTGTGACCGGAATTCTGCGGTCAGACGGACGGAAGGACACCAAGCGCTAGATCGACTCAAGGGGTGATTCTGAGTCGATCGGTATATATTTTATGGGATCTAAAATCAATATTTTTGGTAGGCACATTTTTTGTGCCTGTCCAAATAGTGAATAGTCCGATATCCCAAAGTTGCTACCAGAGAAATAACGGGTAAGATCAGCAAGGACCTTATTAGTCTTGATTTGCCATCAAGAAGGGGTCCAAATCACGATTGCCACGTCTGGTAGAATTCTACCAAAAATGGTAGATTTTTAACTGTTTGGTAGATTCGTAGAATTTTTGATATTTTGGTAGATTTTGTAAAGTATTCCTCCCTAACTAAGAGGTACTTCAGTTTTCTATAGAAATAAGCTACACTTGTAGTTTAGTTAATGCATGGTTTTAAGCTGAAATCAAAAACAACAACAATGATTAAAGAAAGAAACCAACAATAAAAAAAACAAAACGATTGAAAACAAGTATATAACGCCATAAGTTCGGCCAAGCCGAATCTTATGTACCCTCCACCTTGGATTGCGTAGAAACTTCTACGAAAGACTGTCATCCACAATCGAATTACTTGGGTTGTGGTATCTTAAAACTTCTTAATATCGTTTTCCAAATTGTGAGTTAGTCCATACGTGGTATATATATTAAACAAAAAAGTTATGTACTACAAATAATTACGAATCGACTTGGACTTTTGCACTGTACGTAGAGAGCCAGAATTGAAATATGGGGATCGCTTATATGGGGGTTATATAGAATTAAGAACTTGATATGGACAAATTTTTGTGTGATTGGGGATCGATTTATCTGAGGGTTATATATAACTATAGACCGATATGGACCTACTTAGGCATGGTTGTTAACGGCCATATACTAGCACAATGTACCAAATTTAAACTCACTCGGATGAAATTTGCTCCTCCAAGAGGCTCTAAAACCAAATCTCGGGATAGGTTTATATGGGGGCTATATATGATTATGGACTGATATGGACCACTTTTGGCATGGTTGTTAAATATCATATACTACCATCACGTACCAAATTTCAACCAGATCGGATGAATTTTGCTTCTCCAAAAGGCACCAGAGGTCAAATCTGGGGATCGGTTTATATGGGGGCTATATATAAGTATGGACTGATATGACCCAATTCCTGCATGGTTGTTGGATACCATATACTAACATCACGTACCAAATTTCAACCGAGTCAGATGAATTTTGCTCTTCCAAAGGGATCCGGAGGTCAAATCTGGGGATTGGTTTATATGGGGCCTATATATAATTATTGACCGATTTCGACCAATTTTTGCATGGATGTTTGAGCCCATATATTAACACCACGTACCAAATTTCAACTGAATCAGATGAATTTTGGTCTTCCAAGAGGCTCCGGAGGTCAAATCTGGTGATCGGTTTATATTTTGGCTATATATAATTATGGACCGATGTGAACCAATTTTTGCATGGTCATTAGAGACCATATACTAACACCATGTTCCAAATTTCAGCCGGATCGAATGAAATTTGCTTCTCTTAGAGGCTCCGCAAGCCAAATCGGGGGATCGGTTTATATGGGGGCTATATGTATTTATGGACCGATGTGAACCAATTTTTGCATGATTGTTGGAGACCATATACTAAAACCATGTACCAAATTTCAGCCGGATCGGATGCAATTTGCTTCTCTTAGAGCAATCGCAAGCCAAATTTGGGGTCCGTTTATATGGGGGCTATACGTAATGGTGGACCGATATGGCCCATTTGCAATACCATCCGACCTACATCAATAACAACTACTTGTGCCAAGTTTCAAGTTGATAGCTTGTTTCGTACGGAAGTTAGAGTGATTTCAACAGACTGACGGACGGACATGCTCAGATCGACTCAGAATTTCACCACGACCCAGAATATATACACTTTATGGGGTCTTAGAGCAATATTTCGATGTGTTACAAACGGAATAACAAAGTTAATATACCCGCATCCTATGGTGGAGGGTATAAAAAGAGGAAG
This sequence comes from Haematobia irritans, assembly GCF_050003625.1. Taxonomy (NCBI): domain Eukaryota; kingdom Metazoa; phylum Arthropoda; class Insecta; order Diptera; family Muscidae; genus Haematobia; species Haematobia irritans. Next base: position 124,094,098 of record NC_134397.1, read on the forward strand.
CACGCTCAAAATAAACTCAGCCAAACTGCACTCAAATCGATGATTTGATGATGGCAAAGGAAAAGAGAGATGTTTGTATGAATTTATTTCGGCATAAGCCGGCTATCATAAACCTTTTTTTAGGAGTGTTCAAGTGTGGTTCACTTTGGGTTGAGTGAACTGCCTGAATTTATTCTGATAATTGGTTGATAGTTTTTCTGCAAGTAGAGGATGCTGATGAGGAATGTGGTAATTCCGAAACGTGCGTCCATCCAACCATCTTGCAGTCTATAGGGCTTTGCCCAAATAAATTTGACAAACATTATTTTCCTCTGTTGGTTAAGCTACAATGCATGGTTTTAAGCTGAAATCAAAGACAACAACAATAGAAATAAAATTTTGACAAAATTTTCTACAGAAATAAAATTTTGAAAAAAAATTTATAGAAATAAAACTTTCACAAAATGTTCTATGGCAAAAAAATTACAAAAAATTCTACAAAAATAAAATTTTGAAAAAATTTCCTTTAGAAATAAAAGTTTGACAAAGTTTTCCATGGAAATAAAAATGTTGACAAAATTTTCTACAGAAATAAAATTTTGAAAAAAAAAAAAAAATTACAGAAATAAAATTGTGAGAAAATTTTCTATAGAAATAAAATTTTGAGAAAATTTTCTATAGAAATAAAATTTTGGGAAAATTTTCTATAGAAATAAAATTTTGAGAAAAGTTTCTATAGAAATAAATAGTGTTGCCCGATTAAGCTCTATGACAAGGGACCTCCTTTTTATAGCCGAGTCCGAATGGCGTTCCACATTGCAGTGAAACCACTTAGAAAAGCTTTGAATCACTCAGAAATGTAACCAGTATTACTGAGGTGCGATAATCCACCGCTGAAAAACTGTTTGGTGTTTGGTCGAAACTGGATTTGAACACACGACCCTGCAATGAAGCAATTTTAGACACTGTTTTCCAGTAACGCTAAAAACAACATTAGTTAGAAACTGGGTTTGAACTCACGACCCTGCGTATGCAAGACGATGAAACAATTTTAGACACTGTTTTCCAGTAACGCTAAAAACAACATTAGTGATGATAGTTGCAACGCTTAACAAAATTTTCCCAACTTAAACTTTCTGATTGTTTTGGCATAGTGAATTATTTTGTTTTTTAAGTCTGACTCATAATCCCAACATTCGTTGTTGTTCTTGATTTTCGATTTGGTATCCGCAATTCTTGCCAATTAGTTTTTGATTTTGAGATTTTCATTAACTTCTATTTTTGGTCTTCATTAATGGATTCCGAAAAGTTTGGCTATGGTCTGCCATTAAAAAAATTGCGCCATTTTTTTTTTCTTTAATTCTTAATTTACTATGATTTCCGCAAGCGTTGAATTAAAAGTCTTAGAGCAATTTGCTTTCCCAAGATGATGTTGATATTTTATTAATTGGTCATTCATTAAAATCTTTTTCTACTCTCTTTTTTGCTTTTTGCTTGATTTTCTTGAGATTTTAACTCAAGCCTTCTTCTTCGTCATGGATTATTACAAGTCAACAGTTACAGCCTTCTTCACTTTTGTATTTCCTTTGTCTTTGTCTCGTTTTCGTTTATCACTTCTCCACCATTTATGGAGCCATTAATCTCAAACAGCTGGATTTTGTTCTGCCTTTCTGGAAAACTTTGATTTAATGGCAGCCATTTGACCCCTCTAAAATGATTTGTAGTTTGCTTTTGTTTTTTTTTATTTCGTTTTTTTTTGTGCCAAAACGTTTGTGATGATGACTTCATTGCAGCTTGAAACTTGTTTTTTTTTTTTTTTATTATATACGGCTTATATTAAATTAAATATCTGTTATTTTAAATCAGTTTGTTTTATTACTATTGTTGTCTACGTAAGCCTCAATATGGTGGTTTATTGATTTCATTCTTGGCCAATTGTGTTACCGTGTAAAAACAGAAACACAACAGGCAACTTCTAAAGAGACAATGAACTTTTTTCTTTGGCTTGTGCTTGTGTCTCAGAGGTGCTTTCCCATAAATTAATTTAGTCTTTTGTTTGCATCGGCTACTGTTTTACTAAATGAAATATATCCCCTATTGAATTGTGTGCTCAAGATATGATATGTGTGATTTGAACAAGTCTAGGAAGATTACTGTCGTTATTTAATTAATGTATTCATTAATATTATGTTTAATTTCATATATGTATAGTAATTACACATACAACGTCGGTGCTGTGTATTGCAAACAACTTCAGGTTGCTATCATTTCTAAATCGGTCCTCCGACTGCTGATAGATATATTCCAGTTACAGTTCTTTATTTCTTACCAGCTTACAAAAGCTTTTTGATCTATTGCATTCAGATATAAAGCTATTCGTGATGGAATTTAAACATGATAGTGTGATTGCTTTATATTTGGCAATCTAAATATTTTTTTTTTTCTCGTACAATTGCTGAGTACCGTGATCATAGCTGCCTCTCGATCCAAAATTTGAAGAAAATTTTAGCAAAACAACACCAAATTAAAAATCTTATTTTGCAGTTTTTGATCAAATCTTATTTCTATAAAAAATTTTTCAATTTTTTTAGAAATTTTTGGTCACATTTTATTTCTAGAAAAAATGTTGTCAAAATTTTGTTCCTATCGAAAATTTTGTCAAAATTTTTTTGTCAAATTTAAAATTTTATCAATTTTTTTATATAGAAATTTGTTAAATTTTTATTCCTATAAAAAATTTTGTTAAAATTTTATTTCTATAGAAAATTTTGTCAAAATTTCATTCCTATAGAAAATTTTGTCAAAATTTTATTTCTATAGAAAATTTTGTCATATTTTATTTTTAAATATACTATATATTTTGTCAAAATTTTACTTCTATAGAAAATTTTGTCAAAATTTTATTTCTATAGAAAATTTTGTCAACATTTTATTTCTATAGAAAATTTTGTCAAAATTTTATTTCTTATAGAAAATTTTGTCAAAATTTTATTTCTATAGAAAATTTTGTGAAAATTTTATTTCTATAGAAAATTTTGTCAAAATTTTATTTCTATAGACAATTTTGTCAATATTTTATTTCTATAGAAAATGTTGTCAAAATTTTAGTCCTATAAAAAATTTTGTCAAAATTTTATTTCTATAGAAAATTTTGTCAAAATTTTATTTCTATAGAAAATGTATTTTTTTTATAGAAAATGTTGTCAAAATTTTTTTATTGTTGTTTTTGTTTTCAGCTTTTAGGCTTTGATGATTGAAGATTAAACCAACAATTACCAACAAAACGAAACGAAAAATGTTATTCCTATAGAACATTTTTGCAGAAAATTTTGTCAAAATTTTATTTCTATAGAAAATTTTGTAAAATTTTATTCCTATAGAAATTTCTTTCAAAATTTTATTCCTATAGAAAATTTTGCCAAAACTTTATTTCTATAGAAAATTTTATTTCTATAGAAAATTGTGTCAAAATTTTATTTCTATAGACAATTTTGTCAATATTTTATTTCTATAGAAAATGTTGTCAAAATTTTAGTCCTATAAAAAATTTTGTCAAAATTTTATTTCTATAGAAAATTTTGTCAAAATTTTATTTCTATAGAAAATGTATTTTTTTTATAGAAAATGGTGTCAAAATGTTTTTTATTGTTGTTTTTGTTTTCAGCTTTTAGGCTTTGATGATTGAAGATTAAACCAACAATTACCAACAAAACAAAACGAAAAATTTTATTCCTATAGAAAATTTTTGCAGAGAATTTTGTCAAAATTTTATTTCTATAGAAAATTTTGTAAAATTTTATTCCTATAGAAATTTCTCTCAAAATTTTATTCCTATAGAAAATTTTGTAAACATTTAATTTCTATAGAAAATATTGTTAAAATTTTATTCCTATAAAAAATTTTGTCAAAATTTTATTCCTATAACAGGTTGGCTGATAAGTCCCCGGTCTAACAAAGAAAACACACATTTTTTGTCAAAATTCGTTTTTATTATTCAACATAGTTCCCTTCGAGAGCGGTACAACGATTATAACAACCTTCCAATTTGTTGATACCATTTTGGTAGTACTCCTTCTGTTTTGCCTCTAAATAGGCCTCAGTTTCGGCGATCACCTCTTCATTGCAGCCAAATTGTTTCCCTGCGAGCATCCTTTTGAGGTCTGAGAACAAGAAAAAGTCGCTGGGGCCAGATCTGGAGAATACGGTGGATGGGGAAGCAATTCGAAGCCCAATTCATGAATTTTTACCATCGTTCTCAATGACTTGTGGCATGGTGCGTTGTCTTGGTGGAACAACACTTTTTTCTTCTTCATATGGGGCCGTTTTGCCGCGATTTCGACCTGTGAGCTCGCGCGGCACCCATTTTGAACAGAGCTTCCGCATATCCAAATATTGATGAATAATATGGCCAACACGTTCCTTTGATATCTTTAAGGCCTCTGCTATCTCGATCAACTTCATTTTACGGTCATTCAAAATCATTTTGTGGATTTTTTTGTTGTTTTCGTCGGTAACCACCTCTTTCGGGCGTCCACTGCGTTCACCGTCCTCCGTGCTCATTTCACCACGCTGGAATTTTGCATACCAATCAATTATTGTTGATTTCCGTGGGGCAGAGTCCGGAAACTTATTAACAAACCAAGTTTTTGCTTCCACCGTATTTTTTCCCTTCAGAAAACAGTATTTTATCAAAACACGAAATTCCTTTTTTCCATTTTTTTCACAATAACAAAAGTTGCTACACAAAAGACGCTCTATCTCACAAACTAATTGACTTACAGACGTCAAATTTTGACACGAATCATTTGAAGGTTCACAGAAAAAATTTTCACGAAAAATTTTCCAATTAAAATTTTAATTGAGTTTTAAAAAATATTCAATTAAAAATTTAATTGATTCAACAAATTTTTTAATTGAAACAAAAATCAATCACAAAAATTAATAGTATAAATTAATTTTTTAATTGGATCAATTAATTTTTTAATTGGCCTTCAATTAATTTTTTAATTGATAGTATCATTTCTGTGATTGAAGACATTTCAATTAAAAAATTAATTGGATCAATTAATTTCGCGATTGAACCAGAAAAAAATTTTTTTGTGTGTTGGTACTATATAAAAATAATATGCATTTAATACTAGCGACGCCATCTATGTGTCAGACCTGTTAGAAAAATTTTTCAAAATATTATTCCTATAGAAAATTTTGTCACAATGTGATTTCTATAGAAAATTAATGAAGTACTCTAGGCTGCCCTTTAAATTAATGAAATTAAGAAATCTCATTCTAGACAAATAAGCATTAAAAGGTTCGGTAAACATGTTTTTCGTTGCTTACGCACCAATTGAGTAGGTTGGATTAGGTATAGTGGCAGTCCGTTATTTTAGGCTCGCTGAGACTATTCAGTCCATTGTGATATCAATGACTTATTTTATGTTTAGCTTAATGACAAGGTCCTATGATTATTTTTCCACATCCCTCCTCAAAACGTCATGTAAAGATTTTTCTAAGGGCCCTGTCAATTTAGAGCAATTCACGAACCCTCTTTCAGTTCCCAAAAATGCAAAAATTTCTGGAATTGTTAGTATCCTGTTGCCATGAAAAACAGAAAAACAATCTAAGTAGAACTTTAATTAATGAAATTAAAAAAAACTCGTTCTAGACAAATGCATTTACTTAATAGCCTTTTTCTGTGTGTGTGTATTAGACTAGACTACGAAAATTCAAGCTCTTTGTCTTTTTTTATCGCCTTCATCTAAACATCCAAGTTATAATGAAGCGTCATGGTTTTTATTAATAACTAAATAGAATTGCTGAAACGAAATATTATATTAGTCGTGCTATGGCTAACTTCAATACCACGTGCGCTAAATGATTGCCTGACTGCAATTTTCTATATACTATGGAGTTTTATGTCTGTCCTTCTGTACTTGTCTTCATGTGCTAATAAATCGTGTCAAATGGTTTTGTATTCGTATTTGTTGAATAAATAAATAGGTGTTATTTGTTAGTTAGCCTTTAAGTTCTTTTGTTAATTTAAACATTATATTAACTACACTAGGTTGGAACTAAAGAATTTCTACACCATAATATGGGTCGATATAAAAATAATATTGCAAAGAGATATACGCTGTATTTCTTCATACAACTATTTTCACATTTTTTCTGGAAGATCTGCGGGGTTTTTCGTGTATTAATTTTCCCCGACTCATTTAATATTTAGCTACAAAAAATTATTCCAAATATAATAAATAATGAAAATAATAAATAATGTTTAAGTTGAAGAGTTGTGATATGTACTTGAACTCTTAAAATGTAATTATTAAATCATTCAAACAATAAAAATAGTACAAAAAAGTTGACGTTTTTATAGGATGGAAAAAAAAACATTTTACAAATACTATCTTGAAATGTATTTTTTTTTAATGTTGTGGCTAATTTCATCTCCCTTATTTTTTCACGTCCACATTTTTATTTGGTTTTCAACATTTTCTCTTTAGTAATACGAAGAATGTAGAAGTACAGTCGAAACTCGGTTTTACAAACGATATATTGTCAGGCCCTTTCGTTATTTAGAAAAATTCGTTAAATCGAAGGGAAATTTTAGAGATGAACTTTTATTGAAAATTGTAGATTGTGCCACATGGGAAGAAATTCATGAATATTTGGTAAAATTAAAATATGTCCTTCAAAATAAAGTTACTTAAAATACCCCTTTAAAAAATTAATGACTAATATATCGCGATTATTTCTTGACTACATTGATTACAGGTTAGGTTGGAAAAAAGTCTCTTCTGTTTAGGATTCTCTTATTCCGAGTATTCCTAAATATGTTTCCAGTCCATTTTCAAGCTAGGCAAGCTCTCGAATTATTTCTTCACTGAAATGGTGGGCTCTATATCTTTTTGGAATAGGTTGTGTTCCACAGTATATTCATCCTCAAAAGACGCCTTACATACACCTTTCACTGTTCCTATTTGGCGTTAGGACCACGGTTGTCACTCGAGCCAAAAATATTCCACCAAAATTTGGAGCAAAATTTACCAAAAAACTACTGCAAAATTCAGATTCCATAGAAAATTCTCGACCTTTTATTTCTATAGGATTTCTCAAATTTTTTTTTTTCTATAGACAATCTATGAAGTATCTCTTAGTTGAAGAGAAGCAAAATCTACCAAAACATAAAGAATTCTACCAATCTACCAAACAGTAAAAAATCTACTATTTTTGGTAGAATTCTACCAACTGTGGGAACCGTGGTTAGGATTCTGCTATAAGAAGGAGGTCCCTTGTCATTGAACTGAACTTACAATGGACAACAATGGACTGAACTATTCAGTCAAAAATATCGGGATATCACTATACCTAACATAATTTATCCTAGGTACCCGTTTTTACAGACATTTGATGGAATCTCTCAAACTCTTTGTTTTCCTTGTTGTGCTTGAAACTATAAAACTATTTTTACAACAAAATATAGATTTTTGTCTAAAAAAAGTTTATTTCGATTCATTATTTTTAATGCACATACCACCGATTAATTACAACTGAACTCAGTGAAGTCGTATTTGTCGTTTGTTTCGAACGTACATTTTGTTCATCCGTTCGTTTTTAAGAGTACTCAATGTTAAGAATTTGGACGTTCCTTAACGATAAATAGGCTAGTCGTTAAACAGAGCTTCGACTGTATATGTCAGATTTCATAAATTACTTTAATATTTTAAATTTTTACCCGGATGGAGAATCGAATCTCGCACCATTCGGTTTGTAAGCCAAACACTATACACTGGGCTACCTATCTACAGGCCAGAGTGTAATACACACAAGCGCATTTAAACAAACTTCGTGTAACGTAAACAAGCAAGTCCAGTTGCAAATATTTAATGCTCCTTTTAATACAAACAATACATCTTTCGGGCGGAACAAAGACGGAAAGAGTACTTTTTATATGTGTGGTATTACATAGTACTATACGGGGGTTGTGTCTTATATTTCGGGATTAGAGAACAATAATCGAAAATTGCTTTATTGTTTTTCAAAATATTCCCCATTAAAATCTATACATGCGTTTAAATCAATTTTCGATGCACTTTTGCCACTCTGATTGAGTTATCTCCAAGACATGCATCAAAAAACTCCTCTCATTATAGTTTTTCTTTTTATTTTTTACACACCGGAATAGTTTTTTCATTCATTTTATTTTTACGTACGGGGTTAAAAAGAAATCAATCGGTGCCATGTCAAGACTATACCGCGGATGACCCATGATATTTTAGTGCACCAGAATGCAATTGTTTGATCCAATGTCGCGGAGACGATTGATCCGTCTCCGTCGGTTGGTCTTCCTGATTTCTTAGAAGACAACTGGCAAGTACTTCGTGCGCGAGCAACTTTTGTGGGATTTGGCTCATCTTGAAACACCCATACAATAGATTGTTGCTTTTTTTCGGGTTCATACGCGTAAATCCACAATTGATCAGCTGTCACAATTTTTGGAGCTTTTCTTTGGACCAATCGACACGAGCCTTTTTGAGCGATTGACAAATTGTGTGGAATCCAACGCGAACTTATTTTTTGTCGGTCAAATGTTTATGCAATACAGAATATATGCTGGTCTCAATAATGCCTAACATTGACGAAATCTGTCAATATCAGTTGGCGCACAGCATCAATGGTTTCCGCAACAGCAACCTTCACGATATACGAACTATGACCTAGGTTGAATTCCTCATACCATCAATAAATATTAGTCCTTGACGCAGCTTCATCGCCAAAAATTGAATTTAGTACTTAGGTTAGGTGGCAGCCCTATGTATGAGGCTCACTTAGACTATTGTGATACCACATTGGTGATCGTCTCTCTTATCACTGAGTGCTGCCCGATTCCATGTTAAGCTCAATGACAAGGGACCTCCCTTTTATAGCCGAGTCCGAACGGCGTTCCACCTTGCAGTGAAACCACTTAGAGAAGCTTTGAAACCCTCAGAAATGTCACCAGCATTACTGAGGTGGGATAATCCACCGCTGGAAAACTTTTTTGGTGTTCGGTCGAAGCAGGAATCGAACCCACAACCTTGTGTATGCACGGCGGGCAAGCTAACCATTGCACCACGGTGGCTCTTCGATGAACTGTTGTTCAGTTAATCCATGTCGAAAGTTGTAAAATAAAATCGCACGAAAATGTTGACGATTTAATTCAATGTTTTGGGGGAAATGAATCTTTTAAGTTGCTGTAAAAAACACAAATAGCGCTCGTATGTCAAAAAGTTCTGAGTACATATAACCTCGAAAATGTCAAGCTTTACGACAGCGTTGTCAGTTGGCAGATTAAGAGGCAGCCCTCGTATTAAAATTTAATTCGAAACATAAAGAAGTGTTGTGTTTGTGGCGCAAAGCCACTCATTCTTCAGAAAAGAACAGCGCTTGATATAAATCGAATGTGGATTTTTATTTATGGTAAAAACAAAAATTTTGTAATAAACAAACTTTTATGGTAATAAAAATTTGGACTTTTCGGAGAGATATAAAAAACTATATTTAAATTACTACAACTGTTTACCAAGTGACTTTTTATATCCTCCACCATAGGATGGGAGTATATTAACTTTGTCATTCCGTTTGTAACACATCGAAATATTGCTCTAAACCCCATAAAGTATATATATTCTGGCTCGTGGTGAAATTCTGAGTCGATCTAAGCATGTCCGTCCGTCCGTCCGTCTGTTGAAATCACGCTAACTTCCGAACGAAACAAACTATCGACTTGAAAATTGGCACAAGTAGTTGTTATTGATGTATGTCGGATGATATTGCAAATGGCCATATCGGCCCACTATTACGTATAGCACCCATATAAACGGACCCCCAAATTTGGCTTGCGATTGCTCTAAGAGAAGCAAATTGCATCCGATCCGGCTGAAATTTGGTACATGGTGTTAGCATATGGTCTCTAACAACCATGCAAAAATTGGTCCATAATTACATATAGCCCCCATATAAACCGATCCCCCGATTTGGCTTGCGGAGCCTCTAAGAGAAGCATATTTCATCCGATCCGGCTGAAATTTGGTACATGGTGTTAGTATATGGTCTCTAATGACCATGCAAAAATTGGTCCACATCGGTCCATAATTATATATAGCCCCCATATAAACAGATCACCAGATTTGACCTCCAGAACCTCTTGTAAGACCAAAATAATAATAATAAATTTGCTAACATTAAACGTATTGTTATCAAAATCCCCCCAATTACTATTTTTTCGCCATGATTGTTATATTTTATCTTTTTCTCTTGCAATTTTACTGAATTCCCTTATAATGGATCAATTCCATTTGGTTATAATCGATTTAAAACTAATTTAATAATTATGTATTCCAATTTATTTCATTAGGATTAAGATTAAATTCATAAATTGAGTTTTTAGCGAACCTTTCACTTTGCGATAAAAAAAAACTCAATTTATTATTTCGTTTCGTTTTTTTTTATCACACTGAAAACATCAAAAGAGCAGATAATTATCTCGTTTAACACAAAAAGAAGGAAGAAAAAATTATCCCAAAAACTTGCAAAAATATAAACCGCCAGATATCTTGCCACATTACGAACTCGAACCGAAAACTGTCATAATTTTCTTTATACATGGTCCATTGGCTGAGTTTCTTCACCTGTTAAACTGTCCATCTGTCCAGATGCTTATGTTAATCTCTCGAAAGCGAATTGTGACTAGCAATTATTTGCATAATTATATGGTTTAATAAAATTATAATAATGCGATGACACATTGTTAAACATTTTGTGAATGTTTTACAATTGCCGACGATATCAGTTTTCAGCTTGGCTACCGTTTGTTAGTTAGTTTAGTTTTTCATTTCTATTGCATTGCATTTTCTCTACAACTGTAACTGTCTGTGGATACGAATTGCAACGTATACTTGGTTTAATCGTAGATTTTCATTTTAATTAAATTAAATTTACAACTTTCGCCTAAATGAGACAAAACGCCAGATATCGAATTTTTTGCATATTTCTTCTTTTCTTTCTATGGTCGTTAGGGGTTAAGCGAATTAAATCCATTATCTGTGGACAGTAGAAATTTGGAATTTTAATTAAATTTAAGGAAATTAAAATCAATAAAAAAATAAATTAAATTAAAAAAAATATATAATAGAATAAATTGAATTGAACTTATTAAATTATATTGAATTAAATGTAGTTAAAGTAACTTATTAAATCAAATTATATTTTTATTATATAACTTAAATAGCTCTTAAATGCACAAGAACACCGATTCCTCCAAAATAATATATAAACGAACACATTTTTTTTTGCAAAAATAGCAGTTGTATGTTAACAGATACCGTGAGCATTAAACTAAGCTTTTGTTTACAAATAAACAATTTGATTGTAGTAGAGCATAGAGATATTTTTACGCTAAACAAATTTTTTACCAACATTTCTGTTATTTCTGGGAAAATTTAATTATTCTCCAATTGATAGGATTTTTAAATTTCGGGCAGAATCATTTCATAGATTTTCATAAACTGCGTTATGATGTTTTTAATTTAACAAACTTGATTTCGTAGAATTCGGTCAAAATTTTAAGACGTAAGACATATTTTTTCAGGTTGTATCTTAAATGATACAGTGCTCATTTATGGGTTAACATATAAAATTAAATGTATCTAAAGTACACATCAAAGGAACGACAAAATAGTTATTTTTATACCCTGCGCAAAACTGTGGAACAGGGTATTATAAGTTAGTGCATATGTTTGCAACAGCCAGAAGGAGACGAAATAGACATATTGTGTCTTTGGAAATATTGCTCAGAGACGCTCCCTGAGTCGATCTAGCCAATCAAAGTCTAGGTTGCAATTTTAGTCAAATCGACTTCAAATTTGGCAAAAGTATGTAGTTTGGGTCAGAATAGAACCCTATTGATTTTGGAAGAAATCGGTTCAGTTTTTAAATATAGGTCCCATATATATATATATATATATATATATATATATATATATATATATATATATATATATATATATATATATATATATATATATATATATATATATATATATATATATATATATATATATATATATATATGTTTCGCCCGATATCTACTAACATGGCCTCAGAAGCCAGAATTTCAGCCTGATTTACTTTAAATTTTAAACAAGGAGTGCAATTGATAGTGCCGTAAAGTTTGTCGAATTTGGTTGAAATTGGTTCCGATTTAGATATAGCTCTCATATATATCTTTCGACCGATATGGACTTATATGGCGCCAGAAGTCAGAGTTTTGCTCTAATTTGCTTTAAAATTTGCACAGGAAGTAAATTTAATATTTTAGATATGATGCCAAATTTGGTTGAAATCGGTTCAGATTTAGATATAGCTCCCATATATATCTTTCGCCCGATATGGACTTATATGGCTCCAGAATCCAGACTTTTGCCCTAATTTGCTTTAAATTTTGCATAGGAAGTAAAATTAATATTTTAGATATGGATCCCAATTTGGTTGAAATCGGTTCAGATTTAGATATAGCTCCCATATATATATCTTTACCCCGATTTTCACCCATATGGCCAATGAGGTTAAAGTTGTAATCCGATTTACGTGAAATTTTGCACATTTTTGTAAGAATGACTTAAATTTTCCTATACTTCTAATACATAGCTATCGACCGATAAATCACCCCTTTGCGAAGCCAAAAACTTGCTTCAGACTTATATGTTTCCCATATTTTTATACCCTCCACCATAGGATGGGGGGTATATTAACCATGTCATTCCGTTTGTAACACAAATATTGCTCTAAGACCCCATAAAGTATATATATTCTGGATCGTGGTGAAATTCTGTGTCGATCTGAGCATGTCCGTCCGTCCGTCCATACGTCTGTTGAAATCACGCTAACTTCCGAACGACACAAGCTATCGACATGAAACTTGCCACAAGTAGTTGTTATTGATATAGGTCGGATGGTGCCATATCGGACCACTTTTACGTATAGCCCCATATAAACCGACGCTCAGATTGGAGCTTCTTGGAGGAGCAAAATTCATCCGATCCAGTTGAAATTTGGTACATGGTGTTTGTATATGGTCTCTCACAACCATGCAAAAATTGGTCCAAACCGGTCCATAATTATATATAGCCCCTATATAAACCGATCCCCAGATTTGGCTTGCGGAGCCTCTAAGAGAAGCAAATTTCATCCGATCCGGCTGAAAGTTGGTACATGGTGTAGGTACATGGTTTCTAACAGCTGTGCAAAAATTGGTCCACATCTGTCCATAATTATATATAGTCCCCATATAAACCGATCCCCAGATTTGTCCTCCGGAGCCTTTTGGAGGAGCAAAATTTATCCGATCCGGTTGAAATTTGGAACGTGGTGTTATTATATGGTCTCTAACAACGATGCAAAAACTGGTCCATATCGGTCCATAATTATATATAGCCCCCATATAAACCGTTCCCCAGATTTGATCTCCGGAGCCTCTTGGAGAAGCAAAATTCGTCCGATACGGGTGAAATTTGGAACGTGCTGTTAGAATATGGCCGGTAATAACCATGCCAAAATTGGTCCATATCTGTCTATAGTTATATATAGCCGATCCCCAATCACACAAAAATTGGTCCATATCGATTCATAATCATGGTTGCCACTCGAGCCAAAAATAATCTACCAAAATTTTATTTCTATAGAAAATTTTGTCAAAATTTTTGTTCTATAGAAAATTTTGTCAAAATTTTATTTCTATAGAAAATTTTGTCAAAATTTTATTTCTATAAAAAATTGTGTCAAAATTTTATTTCTATAGAAAATTTTGTCCAAATTTTACTTCTATAGAAAATGTTGTCGAAATTTTATTTCTATAGAAAATTTTGTCAAAATTTTATTTCTATAAAAAATTTGGTCAAAATTTTATTTCTATAGAAAATTTTGTCAAAATTTTATTTCTATAAAAAATTGTGTCAAAATTTTATTTCTATATAAAGTTTTGTCCAAATTTTACTTCTATAGAAAATGTTGTCGAAATTTTATTTCTATAGAAACTTTTGTCAAAATTTTATTTCTATAAACAATTTTGTCAAACTTTATTATATACGTATTTAATCGGCCATTTTTAGTTTAATATATACCGCTTATGGACTACCTTAAAATTTAGAAGACGGTGTTAGGAAGATACCTTGCCATCGGCAAGTGTTACCGCAATCCAAGAAATTCGATTGTGGATGACAGTCTTCAGTAGAAGTTTCTACGCAAGCCATGGTGGAGGGTACACAGAAAAAAATATCACCAAAATATTTCCAATTAAAAAGTTAATTGAAGTTGAAAATTTTTTCAATTAATAAATTAATTGATACAATTAACTTTTTAATCATGATAGAAACATTAAGTTAATTAAGTCAATGATTGAAAATTTTAAAATTTGTAATTAAAAAATTAATTGATACAATTAACTTTTTAATCTAATTCGGAAGACTAATTAAAATTGTATTTCATACAATCATTTGTTAATCCAAATAAAAACTCTAAGCCAATTCAGAAAGTAATTAAAAATAGTTACCTTTTTTAATTAATAAATTAATTGAGTTTTGCAAACAACATCAATTAAATTTTTAATTGAATCAATTAAAAAATTAATTGAAATTTGCTGAAAAAATCAATTAATTTTTTAATCAAGAATTTTTTCTATGCCCAATTAAAACTGTGATTGATACTATCATTTTCGTGATTGAAGACATTTCAATTAAAAAATTAATTGGATCAATTAATTTGGTGATTGAATCAGAAAAATTTTTTTTGTGTGTACATAAGCTTCGGCCTTGCCGAACTTACGGCCGTATATACTTGTTTTTACTAACATTGGGTTTCACCCTAGGGCATTAGCCGACTTAAATTTTAAGTCCACAGTTTTTAGAAGTCTAACAAATTTTGTCCAGATCGAGTCAGATTTAAATGTATGCATAGGGTAACAAAAACCTTTATACATTTGACGGATTTGATAAGGTATCGAAAATGTGGATCTACAAAGTGGTGTAGGGTATAATATAGTCGGCCCCGCCCGACTTTAGGCTTTACTTACTTGTTTTACGCTAAAAAAGTTTCTTTAAACGCAAATAAAACACTTTAGTTACAATCGTTGTGTTGTTTATCACAAATTCAAGTTTATTTGCCCTTACAGAAAAGGCTTTACATTAAAGAGGAATTTCTTTTATCTAAAATTTCGTTTCGGAGTATTTCTTCTTTGGGTGTAAGACAACTTAACTTTAATTAATTTAAATTAAATTAAACTATTTTAAATTAATTTAATGTAAGGTAAAATATAATAGTGTAATTAAATTAATTAAAATCGTATGAAATGATTGTCGTGAGACCAACGATTTCAAGTCCTTAAATTACGAATGCGTATTTTGTTTAGCAAAAGACGATGCATTTTTTCCTTTAAATTCTAATTTTATTTATTTAATTTAGCTCAATTTAATTACATTTTTCTATTTTATCTTATTAAATTGAAATTTTTATAATATATTTTAATTTATTTAAATTAAATAAATTGTTATATACATATACATACCAGTTCTCGTATTCGAATCAGGGTTTACTAATTCCATATTTTTCTTCCATTTTAAATATTTTTTCCATAATTATTTTCTTCCACTTGCTTATGGGTTGTTTTCCATTGGGAATAAATCATACAAAAATTCTTTGCCCTTGAGAGTTTGTGTGAGTGAGTCCTTATGAATGTTGAACGACATTGCTTGATTAAAAAGTTCATTGCCAAAGGGCACACCTTCCTTGTGAATGGCACATGAATGTGTATTGGGCTGGTAATGGTCTACACATTCATGCAATATTTAGAGCTTTAATAGAAATATATTCTAATGAAAAATTTTAATTTTTAAAATATTTGTAAAGGCTCTGGACTATTGGTTTACGGAAATTCGAGCAGTAAAGAAACGATGTTTTTTTTATGAATTGATCTAGATAAGTGAAATTCTATAAATATTTATTTTTTCTAAATTACTGATTCCCTTAACGTACTCATAGTACTCATAGTACTATGTTAATGGGTGGTTTGCATTTATTAATATTTGTCATACGTCCTGGGGCTCTTTGTGCAATTTCATAATTTTCTGTCAGTCAGGTGATATAATTTTTGTCGAGTTCAATTTTTAAAAAGTACTTTTTTTATTTAGTTAAAACGCAAATAGTTTAATTTATTTTTGTTTAAAATTTTTTTTTCAATATTAATGAATTAATTTTAGAGTTTAAAATTTTTTTTCTCACTTTGCTTTTTTAATATCAAATATATAAAATTAATATTTAATACAGTGAGCTTTTTGCAATTACTATTAAAATGTCAGCAAGGTTATTGAAGAAAATTGTATTTAATTGGGATTTAGAATTAAATTTGTAAAACAATTTTTGTTAGTTTTATTTTGGTTTGTGGACGTTAAGTGCACTAAACAAAGTTTGACTAAAAATATTGCGGAACCTATATTTTAAATTTATGGATTTTGTTTTAATGTTAACATGTTTGACTATATATTATTTTTGAAATATCTTTGCCTTGTATATTGTTAACAATTTGAGTCCTAAAATAAATTTTGACGTTCTTATTGTCTTAAGTTTGTTATATTTCCTAAATGTATCACAAAATTCATATTCGTGATTTTTTTTACCATCAATGGTATTTTATCACGACATTTAATGATGGAAGTTAAAATAGTTTACATGATACCACAATTATCCTTTTCGCCGTATTTATCATAGGCCACCAACATTCTTTCACTGAAGCAATTATCAATCATTTACCCAAAATAAATCATAAACTTTGAATTTGAATTACCTTGAATCAACCATTTCAACAAACTTTCTCATAATAATAATTGAACGTAAATACTTGTTCTGTCTAAATCCTTAGAACATTCCTTAACAATCCTTTTTTGCAATGCTCACATGCCCTCTCTGACTTGGTATGGTAATTAAATTTATGTTCAAAGGACACGCAATCCTTTGAGACTAAATTTATATTTGTTTTCACTTTCTCTCTCTCGTCCTACCTTGTACCAAGTACGAATGGTGGAAATTCCCTTTTAGGTTTAATTAATTTGAGTAGTTTTCAATGAAATTGTTTGCATTTGTTTCTTGTATTCTCTTTGTGAAAAAAGTTTCTTCTTAAATGTTGTAATTTATAAAATGGCTTCTAATGAATGTTTTTTGTTTATTTTATCTTTTCAGGTATGTTTCGAGTTGATTTAGCTATGCGATCGATTGTCAATTGTATGGCATTATGTGGGTAAAGTAAAATAGAATTATACATTGAAAAAATATTGACGTAATATGAAAAATTATGCAAGCTAATTTTGGGCAGAATATTAAAAAAGATTTTTTTTTAAATTACAGAAATTAATTAAAAGAAAGTGTGTGAATTTTATTTTAGTTTTTGTCCCCACCTTAAAGAGACTCATTTTTCTTAATGTAACAGGTTGGCTGATAAGTACCCGGTCTAACAAAGAAAAACACATTTTTTTTGTCAAAATTCGTTTTTATTATTCAACACAGTTCCCTTCAAGAGCGATACAACGATTATAACGACCTTCCAATTTTTTGATACCATTTTGGTAGTATTCCTTCGGTTTTGCCTGAAAATAGGCCTCAGTTTCGGCGATAACCTCTTCATTGCAGCCAAATTTTTTCCCTGCGAGCATCCTTTTGAGGTCTGAGAAAAAGAAAAAGTCGCTGGGGGACAGATCTGGAGAATACGGTGGCTGGGGAAGCAATTCGAAGCCCAATTCATGAATTTTTGCCATCGTTCTCAATGACTTGTGGCACGGTGCGTTGTCTTGGTGGAACAACACTTTTTTCTTCTTCATATGGGGCCGTTTTGCCGCGATTTCGACCTTCAAACGCTCTAATAACGCCATATAATACTCACTGTTGATGTTTTTTCCCTTCTCATGATAATCGATAAAAATTATTCCATGCGCATCCCAAAAAACAGAGGCCATTACTTTGCCAGCGGACTTTTGAGTCTTTCCACGCTTCGGAGACGGTTCATCGGTCGCTGTCCACTCAGCCGACTATCGATTGGACTCAGGAGTGTAGTCATGGAGCCATGTTTCATCCTTTGTCACATATCGACGGAAAAACTCGGGTGTATTACGAGTTAACAGCTGCAAACACCGTTCAGAATCATCAACACATTGTTGTTTTTTGTTAAATGTGAGCTCGCGCAGCACCCATTTTGCACAGAGCTTCCGCATATCCAAATATTAATGAATGATATGACCAACACATTCCTTTCATATCATTAAGGCCTCTGCTATCTCGATCAACTTCATTTTACGGTCATTCAAAATCATTTTGTGGATTTTTTTGTTGTTTTCGTCGGTAACCACCTCTTTCGGGCGTCCACTGCGTTCACCGTCCTCCGTGCTCATTTCACCACGCTTGAATTTTGCATACGAATCAATTATTGTTGATTTCCCTGGGACAGAGTCCGGAAACCCATTATCAAGCCAAGTTTTTGCTTCCACCTTATTTTTCCCCTGCAGAAAACAGTATTTTATCAAAACACGAAATTCCTTTTTTTCCATTTTTTTCACAATAACAAAAGTTGATTCACAAAAGACGCTCTATCTCACAAACTAATTGACTTACAGACGTCAAATTTTGACACGAATCATTTGACTATATATATCACTGGTACTATATATCATTGGTACTATATAAAAATAATATGAATTTAATACTAGCGACGCCATCTATGTGTCAGACCGGGGACTTATCAGCCAACCTGTTATTTGCGAATATTTTTTTAACAATTAAAATGTTAATTGGCAAAATTAGAAAGTTAAAAAATTTTAATCATTTTCTATATTTTCTTTTTTTTTTAATTTGATTAAAAAGTTAACTGTATCAGTTAATTTTTTAATAGAATACGTTTTCAAATTCAAAAAACTTTTTAATTGGAAATATTTTATTGATATTTTCTTCGGTGTATGATTTAGCATTTTTTTATGTATTATAAGATTATAATTATAGATGGATTCTTTCTTGGGATTTCAGTAAAAATAGTTTGTCTATATAATATATAATTATTTTCGTCGACTATTTTCAATCATATTTTTAATTTGAAAAATATTTTTATTTATTTGACATGTTAATTGGGACAATTAATTAATTATTTTATTAAAAATTTTAATTTGATTCAAAATTTAATTTTCTCGGTTATTTTTGTTATTGATTAATATTTCAACTTCAATCAACTGTGTAATTAAAAATATCAAAATCCTTAAATGATAATCAAAATCTTTGGATCCAAGGAAAAATTTTTTGATTGTCTTACACTATTATAAATATTTTAACAATTTAGATGTTAAATTAAAATGCCAACTTTAAATCTTAAATTGTGTGCCATTTAAACTGCTTCATTCATGGCCACCAGAGAAACTCGCCACAGATATACCGGCTTAGAGTATTTAACGTATATTAACTTTTGACCCTTACACGTGTAGTTTTCTCTTTAAGAAATTTCAAAAAATGGTGCTCAAATTACTTAAATGACTTCATTTCATTGACGATTAGCTTAAACAATTTTAATAATGGTTGGTATAGATAGAATAAACAAAACAACAAAAAAACATAACATTACCAGTTACTGACAATTTGAGCCTGGCCTACGGCTGTCGTTTCTATTTAGAGGAACTCAAAATAAAAAGTTAAACCAAATATAATTTTGTAATATACTGTTTTTTTACATCTATAATTAATCATTATATACAACATGAACTTACACAAAGTGTTGCCTGCTTATATACATTAGAGAGGGTAAAGAAAATTTAACAACTTTTTTATTGGGTGACACATTAGAGTAGGAACCACAATACTCCTACTCTAGGTTAGGTTAGGTTAGGTTAGGTTAGGTGGCAGCCCGATATATCAGGCTCACTTAGAATATTCAGTCCATTGTGATACCACATTGGTGAACTTCTTCTTATCACTCAGTGCCGTCCGATTCCATGTTAAGCTCAATGACAAGGGACCTCCTTTTTATAGCCGAGTCCGAACGGTGTTCCACATTGCAGTGAAACCACTTAAAGAAGTTTTGAAACCCTCAGAAATGTCACCAGCATTACTGAGGTGGGTTAATCCACCGCTGAAAAACTATTTGGTGTTCGGTCG
The DNA here is from genome assembly GCF_050003625.1 of Haematobia irritans. Lineage (NCBI taxonomy): Eukaryota > Metazoa > Arthropoda > Insecta > Diptera > Muscidae > Haematobia > Haematobia irritans. Next base: position 124,114,285 of record NC_134397.1, read on the forward strand.
AAGCAGGAATCGAACCCACGACCTTGTGTATGCAAGGCGTGCATGCTAAACATTGCACCACGGTGGCTCCCAGGTAGGCAAAAGTATAATAGGTGCTCAAATTAAATACCCGTTCGAGTGCCAAACCTGTATAAGCATATAGTGTAATATTCCATTTAGAGCAGCGCTTCCTAAATGGGGGGCGCCCACCTAGAGGGGCTCCACGAGGTTCCAGGTGGGACGCAGCATCATTTTTGGTTTGGTTCAATATTCAATTTGGTAAAACAACACTAATTTTTAAGTCCAACGAAACATCAATAATATACTACAAAAAAGCGTAGCATTCGAACATTTCGAAATGTTAATTTATAACAACAGTGAGAAAAGAGTAGAAGTAGAAGCAATTCTATAAGAGTGTCCATTATTAGTCGTTCACTACCTTTCCTACCACTACCACATTCCTCATCAGCGTCCTCTACTTGCAGCAAAACTATCAACCAATTATCAGAATAAATTTGGGTAATTCACTCAACCCAAAGTGTACTACACTTGAACCTCCCGAAAAAGGGTTTGATAGTCGGCTACTGCCTAAACAAATTTGCCAGCATAATATAATATAATAAGTAATTCCGAAACAGCTGTACATCCAACCATCTTGCAGTCTATAGGGATTTGCCCAAATAAATTTGACAAGCATACTTTTCCTCTGTTGGTTAAGCTACACTTGTAGTTTAGTCAATGCATGGCTTTAAGCTAAGATCAAAAAAACAACAATAACGATTGAAGAGAAGCCAACAATAACAAACAAAACGAATATTAAATTATTCAAAAAAATGATTGAACATTTTTGACGTTTAAAAATATATAATAATTAGGAGAACATTTTAATAAAACAAATATTTCCGATTTCTATATAAATAATATAAAATAAAAATTTTCAGATCAAATCACAAAATTAATTAATCCAATTAATTTTTTAAATGATTGTGATTAAATCACAAAAATGATAGTATCAGTCACAGAATTAATTAGAAATAAAAAATATACTTTATTAAAAGATTAATTGAGTTCATAGACATTTTCAATTAATATTAATAATATCTTTTATTGGTTCAATTTAAAATTTAATTGATTTTGGTCACATAATCATTGAGGCAATTACTTGTGTGTCGTATTTTTAATTACTTACGGTATGGTCACACTGGGCAAATATTTGACAGAAATCCAAATAGAATTCGTCGCTACAGCTAAACCACCAAATATTTATAGCTCATATTGGATAATTAACATCATGGTAGAATTATTTTTCAAACCCGATATCCAGATAATTTGCAAATGGTTCTGGAAAAATGTTTGACATTTAGGTCAAATATTTGCCTAGTGTGACCATAGTCTTATACCTTCAGATGAAATCATTTCCTTGGTATTTTATAAGAATATTCCGTTTGTAACTACACTGAAAAAAATATTGACCTAATATGGAAGATTATGCTACTTAAATTTTAGGAATCGAAATTTACCCAAAGTTAAGGACAAAATTCTTTAAAATAATGACATTTTAATTAAATGAAAGTTTATAATCCTTGCTTCAACAATTTTTTTCATTAAATTTAGGACACAAATCTTGAAATTTTCCGTCTCTCTGCTGCAGTTGTAGATCTTTGAAGTAAGGCAAATTTTCCTTAAAATAAAGAAAAACATTTTTAATTTAAAGAAATCGTCTTTAACTCAACTGACATATTGCATTTTTAAATTTAAGATAAAATCGCTTTAAATATAGGCTAAGACTTATTTTAAGAATTTGCATCTTTGGTTTAAAGTTTTTTTAGCATTAAGAAAACTATTTTTTCTTTGAAGTACCTGTCATAATTTGGATTTTAAATTGGAATTTGTTTGTACATAAACACGTTTATTAATATATCGCAAAAAGAGGATAAAAATTCGATGAATGAGATCTGTATCTAATTTTAATTTTATTTATCCTAGGTTTAAAGCCAGGAGGTCCGTCAAAGACGTCTTTATTTTAAAGAAGCCGCACCTTTGGCTCGGAATCAATACCAAAATCCTTAAGGGAAGGTCAAAATTTTTGGATCCAAGTAAACTTTTTTTTTTAGTGTATGGTCGGATTCTTCTTATGATTTATTTCAAAATTTAATAAATCATTGAATACTATATACAAACCAATTATTACCGAACTAAATTTTCAATTATATTTTTAAAGGAAATATCTATTTTTATTTAATTAAAATATTATAATAATATTTATTTGATATATTTTTAATAGGAAATATTTTTTCTTATAAAAGTCATATAAAATTACTGGGAAATTATTTCATAAAAAATTTAAATATCATGAATAAATTGTAATACAAAAAAAAATAATATATTGCCTCAACAAATCATTTGAGTTGTGCAATAAAAATCAAATAAAATTTTCATTGATTTATTAAAAAAAAAAAAAAAAAACTAATTATTCGGTACTCTCAATTATATTTTTAAGTGACTCAATTAAACAAACTAATTGAGAGTGCCGAAAAAGTCAATTATTTTTTTTAAATCAAGTATATTTCCTTATAACTAATATATTTTGTGATTGATACTACATTTTTCGAGATTGAAGCATTAAATTTGATCAATTAATTTTGTGTGTATAATATAGAATGATGTATAGAATGAACACTTAAAAAATTATAAGAAAATTATTTCATCTAAAAGTAAAATAAATTGAAATAGATAATAATACAATTAATTACAATCAACTAAAAAATAATTGTCTTTTAAGACAGAAATCAATAAAAGTTTTAATTGAACCATTAATAATTTAATTGAAAGAAAATCAAGAACATTTTTAATATGTAATTACTTCTGTAATTTATACTATCATTTTCGTCATAATTTCGTGATTGAAAAAAAACATTTTCTGTATAGTTCCTTAAATTTTGACTCTAATTAAAATATATAATTATAATCGGAAAATTCATGAATCGTTCACTCAAAAAAAGTGAACCCATCAGGTCGGAAAATGTAGTCATTTTTAGTAATGTTTAACTAAATTGTGGGAATATCAAAAAATATTGACATACCCAGCAAAATTATTTGGAAGTTCTTCACAACTTTAAAAGCACTTCTAGAAGATGCACTCCCAATGATGTTCTTTATTTTAACTACCCAGGAAGTTCTTTTAATTCAATTTTTTATAACTTGGTTTTTTCATACTTTTAATGGGTAATTTTAACTTTTTTTTTTTGTTTCAAAGAGGTTAAAAACAGAGTAAGAATTCATAAAATGGTACAAATCATTTAATTTTTGTCGAAAAAATGCTAAATCCAATCTGAAAAAATTGTGAATTTTTGAATTATTTGAGGTCAAACGTTTCCGACAAATATTAGAATCCATTAAAAATTATAAAAATTATTTATTTGACAAAATCTATTTATTTGACAAAATTTTTTGCTGGGAATTGTTAAAGGACATTTTATAGTTTGAATAATTTCCATGAACTAAAATAGAGTTGAATTGGCTCTAGTGCCCTGTTTCACTCTTTTTTTTAATGTATAAACTCTTATAAAATTACAAGAAAATTATTTCATCTAATGGTAAAATAAGAATAAATAAATAAAATAATAATAAATAAACTCAATTAAAAAATTTATTGAAGGTGCTTATGAAATCAATTATTTTTTTCCCCAAATAACTCTTAAAATTGGATAAATTAAAAATAATTCAATCATAAAAACATTTTTTCTGTGTCACATTAAAATATCAGATTAATATATTTGTTGTACAATTGTTATTTAAAAGATTTAGCCAAGTGCGACTCATTAATGCTTTATAGGACAAGACAGTTGCCAATGTCGTTTAAATTTTTTCCATAGGTTTTAACACCAAACATTTATAAACATCTACCCTTTTTCCAAGTTTATTTTGTTTTCTCAAGAATAATTTATACCATTTCAAAGTAGTTTGCTATTAATAAATCCGCTGCAATGTAAGTTCTTTGATTAAAATATTTTATCAAATAAATAAAAATTTTCAAATTATAAATTAAACTACAACAATTTGCTAAAAGTCAATTCCCCCCATAACACACAAATCAGTATTTATCTTACATCAAAAGTATCATCAAAATTGTAAAGATCAAGATAATTACAATGATTTTATCTTCACGGAAACAAACAATTTTTAAAAATTTGTTCTTTTTGTAACCTGTGAAAAAAAACAAAGCCACCACAATATCAAAACAAACGTGACAAAATTTTCAGCCAGATAGAAAATCTACTGCATTGTCAATTGATACAAATAAGTCCATAGCTTTAGTTTGATTGATTGGAATACAATCACCTGAAATCGTCATAGATATTATCATCATATCTAATTGCAACGAATGTGTTTCATAAGATTGTCATTTTGAACGTAAGTTTTGTGATTGATTTCCAACATGGTGTCTTAGAACGTTAACTTTAACTGTAAATGGATTTAATATTTCCTTTTTGTTCTGAGTAATTCTCTTTAGCTTTTTAAAGCCGTTGAATGTCACACATCAACTTTATTTTCCCCTATATGTTTTTCGATTCCATTTGAATTGAAAACGTGTTGCCATGACATGCAACTCCAAGGAACCATGACTTCTCTTTTTTATCTTCTTCTTATCTTTTTATACAGTAAAAAAGTTAAATTTATAAAATATTTGATATTATAATTGATTTTTTTTATGAATTAAAAACATTAAAAATATAAGGTAATTTTTATATATTTAAAACGTAAAATTGTATATATATAAAAATATAAAAAACGCCACCTACTTTTTTTTTGTGAGTTAGGCAACGTTTCTTTTTGTTTTTTTTTTATGTTTTTATTTATGTATTTTATATTTTTAACTGAAGTTAAGTGTAAATATATAAATGAATTTTTAAGTAAAGTGTAATGGGTTAAGATTTTGTACAGAAAACTGCATTTATTTTAAATATAGACGTTGTGGTAGTTTGAGAATCTGCTGTTTTGTTGGTGATTTGTGTAGGTGTGTATGTCTTTTAGTTCGACTTCTATTAAGCTGGCATGGGAAAATAAGTTAGTCATCGGTAGAGCAGAGAGAGAGAGAGAGTTAAGGCAATGGGAGTAAATAAGACATGTAAAATAGCTAGGGTGGGTGGGGGAGTGCGGTGGGTGGTGTATGTTTTACGTGTTAAAATTAATTGTTATAATTTTGCAATGTAATATTGTACTTATTTATTTTAAAAACATTTTAAATAATAAACTACAATGTTTTAGTTTAAATGTGTATGTGCACAGTCCGTTGTAAAACTACCCAGCAAAAAAAGCGTCGCCAAAAAAGTTGTGAGAATGTTCTTTTTGGATCCGGAATTGGTGCAAAATTGACGCAGAGGCGATGAATTTAACATGGGCTTGTCATAGGACGGATGTCCGTTAGATATGGTCACGAAAAAAAGTTGATGCGGTCACCCCCCAGTTTTGTAGCGAAAGTGATTGTTAGAATTTTAAAACAGTAGGCTCTCAAATTGTTCTAGCAAAAACACATGCACTTTGCATAACGCAGAAAATGCCGTAGTGCAAACAACGAGTATGTATACAAAGGTACCGTTAGAAATTTACAGATAAACAGGTTTTGTGTTCTAAATGCCTTATAAATTAATTTCGTAGATATGAATAACGATGTGCATGTGGTTTCGATCGGACATCATGACAACACAGCAAAAACTATTTGGTGGTGTGTAGGGTGACCTATTGACTTTTTAAAATCTCTGTAACTTTTTATACCCTTCACCACTACTGTGGTACAGGGTATAATAAGTTTGTGCATTTGTATGTAACGCCAAGAAGGAAAAGTCTTAGAATTAAATTCTGAGTCGATTTAGCGATGTCCGTCTGTCTGTCTGTCTGTCTGTCTGTCCGTCTGTCTGTCTGTTGATGTATTTTTGTGTGCAAAGTACAGCTCGCAGTTTTAGTCCGATTGTCCTAAAATTTGGTATAAGGTCCTGTTTCGGCTCAAAGACGATCCCTATTGATTTTGGAAAAAATCAGTTCAGATTTAGATATAGCTGCCATATATATTTTTCACCGATCTGGTCATAATTGGCGTGTATATCAACCGATCTTCCTCAAATTCCGTACATCCGAATATTTTATGAGTCTCGGAAAACTTGCAAAATATCAGCCAACTCGGTTCAGATTTAGATATAGCTCCCATATATAGCTTTCGCCCGATTTACACTCATTTGCCCACAGAGGCCAATTTTTTGCTCCGATTTAGTTGAAATTTTGCACAGGGAGTAGAATTAGCATTGTAGCTATGCGTGTCAAATTTGGTTGAAATCGGTTCAGATTTAGATATAGGTCCCATATATAGCTTTCGCCCGATTTACACTCAAATGACCACAGAGGCCAATTTTTTGCTCCGATTTAGTTGAAATTTTGCACAGGGAGTATAATTAGCATTGTAGCTATGCGTGTCAAATTTGGTTGAAATCGGTTCAGATTTAGATATAGCTCCCATATATAGCTTTCGCCCGATTTACACTCAAATGACCACAGAGGCCAATTTTTTGCTCCGATTTAGTTGAAATTTTGCACAGGGAGTATAATTAGCATTGTAGCTATGCGTGCCAAATTTGGTTGAAATCGGTTCAGATTTAGATATAGCTCCCATATATAGCTTTCGCCCGATTTACACTCATATGACCACAGAGGCCAATTTTTTGCTCCGATTTAGTTGAAATTTTGCACAGGGAGTAGAATTGGCATTGTAGCTATGCGTGCCAAATTTGGTTGAAATCGGTTCAGATTTAGATATATCTCCCATATATAGCTTTCGCCCGATTTACACTCATATGACCGTAGAGGCCAATTTTTAACTCCGATTTAGTTGAAATTTTACACAGGGAGTAGAATTAGCATTGTAGCTATGCGTGCCAAATTTGGTTGAAATCGGTTCAGATTTAGATATAGCTCCCATATATATGTTTTTCTGATTTCGACAAAAATGGTCAAAATACCAACATTTTCCTTGTAAAATCGCCACTACTTAGTCGAAAAGTTGTACAAATGACTCTAATTTTCCTAAACTTCTAATGCATATATATCGACCGATAAATCATAAATAAACTTTTGCGAAGTTTTCTTAAAATTGCTCCAGATTTAAATGTTTCCCATATTTTTTTTACTAACATTGTGTTCCACCCTAGTGCATTAGCCTACTTAAATTTTGGGTCTATAGATTTTGTAGAAGTCTTTCAAATTCTGTCCAGATCGAGTGATATTTGTATGTATTAGGGACAAACCCTTATATATAGCCCCCAACACATTTGACGGATGTGATATGGTATCGAAAATTTAGATCTACAAAGTGGTGCAGGGTATAATATAGTCGGCCCCGCCCGAATTTAGACTTTCCTTACTTGTTTGTTTATGAATATAAGTAAATACTTCTAAAGCAAAAGTTTCATATTTTGTTAAGATCTTTATAATGGTAATCAGAAATGGGCATCGTAGGGGTATAAGAAGCGAAATAAAAAAATTAAAAATCAAATTTGACGTCGGAGTCAAAAATGACCAATGCTTTAAATATAGCCCCTGATCAATCACGAACAACGATATGCGTTTCTTTTCGATCGGACTTCAAATGACGACACAGCACAATAAATTTTATTTCGGGGGGTCGTAGGGTGCACGAAAAAAAAAGTTTTGGTGTTCTGAAATTGTCTTCGAATATGCTACAAAACTGGGGGTGACCGCATCAACTTTTTTTTTCCTTTAGGCCGTGACCCTATCTAATGTCCGTCCTCCATTTCACTTTTAAATGTGTGATCCGAGATCAGTGTTTTGGATCTGAATTAATTTGGGCTATTTTGCCAAATAAATAATTTTTATAATTTCTATGATTTCGTTTTGTTTGTTATTGTTGGCCTCTCTTCAATCGTTATTATTGTTTTTGATCTCAGCTTAAAGCTATGCATTGACTAAACTACAAGTGTACACGCAAAAAAATAATTCTTTCCTCCCAAACGAAATTTTAGACAAACAAAGTTCGTTTCTCATTTGCTTTTCGCTGTAAGGAAGTGTATTTGGAAGAAAAGTATATACTTTTTGTGATAAACGTTTATTCTTTTCCAGGATGTAAAAACAATTTCATAAAGACTAACTTAAAAAAAAATTTCTGGCTAATTGCATTTTCCCTCACATTTTTCTCACTTCCACGAAGATTTTTAGTTCTTAGCACCTTTTTCTGCAATACAAACAATGTAGAAGAAATTATACGATTTTATAAATTTTTAAAATTTTTTTACCTTTCGCCTGGACGGAGAATCGAACCGCGGACCATGCACTTTGTAAGCCAACACACTAACCACTGAGCTATGTACCTGTTATGGTCATCAATAGATAAATATCTATATAAGTTATATTTATATAGCATAGCTTACGGCGCCCACGAACCGAATAAACAAAGTTTATTTAACAGAAACAAACATTTAGTTTGGCACCGTGGAGCAGTGGTAGCTACGTCTGACTCTCATGCCAAGGGTCGTGGGTTCGATCCCTGCTTCGACCAAAGTTTTTTTTTTTTTTTTTTTTTTTTACATACATTCTACATATGTTCGGAAGATTCCGAAAAAAATGTTCAACATTACATTGTACTATATTAAATTTTGAACTGTAAAATGTGTTTTATTAAAGACCAAAAGTCAGAAAAGAACAGTGTTTGATATAAAAGAAATGGACTCTGTTGTTGTTTCAAAAATAACTTTTTTTATTGAAAAAATAAAAACTTTGTAACAAACGATTTTTTTTGTTGATAAACGTTTAAAATTTTCGAAGCAATTCAAAAAACTCTAACAAAAGAAAAACGTTTTCGGTACACGTTTTCCAAACGTTTTTTTTCTTTGCGTGTAGCTTAACCAACAGAGGAAAAGTATGCAACCATCTTGCAGTCTATAGGGCTTTGCCCAGATAAATTTGACAAGCATACTTTTCCTCTGTTGGTTAAGCTACACTTGTAGTTTAGTCAATGCATGGCTTTAAGCTGAGATCAAAAACAATAATAATTTCTATGATTTTTTATCTCAAATATTTTCAAAAAATGAGAATGAAATTTTCTTTATTTCATGTATTTCTCATATTTTTATATACTAAATGTAGGTATAAATTTCAATAATATTTGAGTAAATTTCAAATCTTTTTCCATAAAAACACAACGTTTTTTTCTTTGGCGAATATTTATGGAATTGGATTCTAATTTACAAAGTTCTTACATGCAAAAAATCATTCTTTCCTCCGAAACGAAATTTTAGACAAACAAAGATCTTTTCTCATATGCATTTCGGTGTAAGGAAGTTTATTTGGAAGAAAAGTGCATACTTTTGTGATAAACGTTTATTCTTTTACATGACAATTTCATAAAAACTAACTCAAAAAAAAAAAAAAAAAGAACATTAAACTATTAAACAAATTTTATTTAACAGAAACATACATTTATTTGGGCGCCGTGGATTAGTGGTTGGTACGTCCACCTTGCATACCAAGCGTCCTGGGTTCGATCCCTGTTTTGACCATTTTTTTTTCTACATATATTCCAGACATGTTCGGAAGATTCCGAAAAGATGTTCAACTACTACTACTATATTAAATTTTTACTATGAAACTGTAAAGTGTGTCCTATAAAAGACTTAAAGTCAGAAAAGAACATTGCTTGGTATAAACGAAATTGACTGTGGTATTGGTTCAAAAATAATTCTTTTTATTGAAAAAATACAAATTTTGTAACAAACGAATTTTTTAGGTTATAAAAGTTTAAAATTTTCGAAGAAATTAAAAAAAAATATAATAAAAGAAAAACGTTTTCGATACCCATTTTCCAATTTTTTTTGCGTGTAGGTAAATATAATTGTAAATTGTGAAAATTATGTCATTATTTGAGAAGGTATTTTGATGAGTCAATAACCCCACTTTACTGAAAGAGCCCTATTAAGTAAATACACTGATCTCTAAATTTTAGGTTAATCGAAATTATGAATTTGTATTCAAAATTAAGACATAACGGAATTGCTCTTACCAAACATTTTATTGGGTGTGCAATTTATTAATGGGGGTCTGGCAAAATATACGTGATAAACGGACACAAAGACACGACAATTAGATTTTGCAGCACGTAACGCTCGGCCACATATTGCAAAACCGCTAAAAACTTATTTCGAAACACTCAAATGGGAAGTCCTAATCCACCCGCTGTATAGTTCAGATATTACTCCTTTTGATTACCACTTGATCCGATCGATGACGCATAACCTGACTGATAAGCATTTTAGTTCTTACGAAGAATCCGAAAAATTGGGTCAATTTACGGATTGAGTCAAAAGGCGAGTGGTTTTCTATACCGCAATCGCGGTATCTGTATGTTGCAAGAATGATGGGAAAAGTAGTGGCTAGCGATGGACAATACTTCGATTGATTTTTTTCGGAATAAATAAATGAGATAATATCCTCTGCCACATTTAAAGAACTTTATTAAGATTAGATGATATAGAGACAGGCAAACGGGCGTCGATATAGTTTCATATCATCGGGGACCTCTAGCCATTATTAATGGTTCATCTACAATTCTCCCGTTTTTCGAGTGCCGGAAAGTCTAGTATTAATTAAAATGTGCTGATCACACAAACTATTTCTTATTCATTTTTATTGAATTCAATTATATAAAAAATATATAAAATTAAAAAACCCCATACTTTCTGTTGGCCTGCATTTTCCATTATTAACAAATTTTTAGGCATAATCGATTTCTTTACTTTCATGGTGAATGACAAAGAAAAACAACTTTAGTTTTGTTACTGCATACAGAAATTTGTTTAGTATACCCAAAAATTGTTTATTGTCAAAAATTGAAAGAAATAACAGTGAAGTATAAAAGAAATCGTCACTATGGCAACATGATTTGCATACAAACCATTGCTCACAACCAACCACTCTGTTGATGCAGAAAAAACAAGTATATACGGCCGAAAGATCGGCCAGGCCGAAGCTTATGTACCCTCCATCATGGATTGCGTAGAAACTTCTTCTAAACACTGCCATCCACAATCGAATTACTTAAGTTGCGGTAACGCTTGCCGATGGCAAGGCATCTTAAACCTCCTAACACCATCTTCTAAATTGTATGACAAAATTTTCTATAGAAAGAAAATTTTGACAAAAATTTCTACAGCAATAAAATTTTAACAAAATTTTCTATAGAAATAAACTTTTGACAAAATTTTCTATAGAAATAAAATCTTGGTAGATTATTTTTGGCTCGAGTGGCAACCATGATTATGAACCGAATAAAATTTGAACAAAATTTTCTATAGAAATACAATTTTGACAAAATTTTCTATAGAAATAAAATTTTGACAAAATTTTCTATACACGCAAAGAAAAAAAACGTTTGGAAAACGTGTACCGAAAACGTTTTTCTTTTGTTAGAGTTTTTTGAATTGCTTCGAAAATTTTAAACTTTTATCACCAAAAAAATTCGTTTGTTACAAAGTTTTTATTTTTTCAATAAAAAAAGTTATTTTTGAAACAACAACAGAGTCCATTTCGTTTATATCAAACACTCTTCTTTTCTGACTTTTGGTCTTTAATAAAACACATTTTACAGTTCAAAATTTAATATAGTACAATGTAATGTTGAACATTTTTTTCGGAATCTTCCGAACATATGTAGAATGTATGTAAAAAAAAAAAAAAAAAAAAAAAAAACTTTGGTCGAAGCAGGGATCGAACCCACGACCCTTGGCACGAGAGTCAGACGTAGCAACCACTGCTCCACGGTGCCAAACTAAATGTTTGTTTCTGTTAAATAAACTTTGTTTATTCGGTTCGTGGGCGCCGCAAGCTATGCTATATAAATATAACTTATATGGATATTTATCTCTTGATGACCATAACAGGTACATAGCTCAGTGGTTAGTGTGTTGGCTTACAAAGTGCATGGTCCGCGGTTCGATTCTCCGTCCAGGCGAAAGGTAAAAAAATTTTAAAAATTTATAAAATCGTATAATTTCTTCTACATTGTTTGTATTACAGAAAAAGGTGCTAAGAACTAAAAATCTTCGTGGAAGTGAGAAAGATGTGAGGGAAAATGCAATTAGCCAGAAAAAAATTTTTTTTGAGTTAGTCTTTATGAAATTGTTTTTACATCCTGGAAAAGAATAAACGTTTATCACAAAAAGTATATACTTTTCTTCCAAATACACTTCCTTACAGCGAAAAGCAAATGAGAAACGAACTTTGTTTGTCTAAAATTTCGTTTGGGAGGAAAGAATTATTTTTTTGCGTGTAGAAAAAAATTTTGGCAGATTATTTTTGGCTCTAGTGGCAACCATGATTATGGACCGATATGGACCAATTTTTGTGTGATTGGACCAATTTTGGTATGGTTGTTAGCGACCATATACTAACACCACGTTCCTAATTTGAACCGGATCGGATGAATTTTGCTCCTCCAAGAGGCTCCGGAGGTCAAATCTGGAGAACGTTTTATATGGGGGCTATATATAATTATGGACCGATATGGACCAATTCTGGCACGGTTGTTAAAGATCATATACTAACACCATGTTCCAAATTACAACCGGATTGGATGAAATTTGCTTCTCTTGGAGACTTCGCAAGCCAAATCTGGGGATCGTTTTATATGGGGGCTATATATAATTATGGACCGATGTGGACCAATTTTTGCATGGTTGTTAGAGACCATATACCAATATCATGTACCAAATTTCAGGCGGATCGGTTGAAATTTCCTTCTCTTTGAGGCTCCGCAACCCAAATCTGGGGATGGGTTTATATAAGCGCTTTATATAATTATGGACCGATGTGGACCAATTTTTGCATGGTTGTTAGAGACCATATACAAATTCCATGTACCAAATTTCAGCCGGATCGGATGCAATTTGCTTCTCTTTGAGGCTTTGAAAGCCAAATCTGGAGATCGGTTTATATGGGGGCTATATATAATTATGGACCGATGTGGAGCAATTTTTGCATGGTTGTTAGAGACCATATACCAACATTATGTACCAAATTTCAAACGGATCGGATGAAATATGCTTATCTTAGAGGCTCCACAAGCAAAATCTGGGGGTCGGTTTATATGGGGGCTATATATAATTAAGGACCGATGTAGACCAATTTTTGCATGGTTGGTAGATACCATATACCAACATCATGTACCAAATTTCAGCCGGATCGGATGAAATTTGCTTCTCTTTTAGGCTCCGCAAGCCAAATCTGGGGATCGTTTTATATGGGGGGCTATATATAATTATGGACCGATGTGGACCAATTTTTGCATGGTTGTTAGAGACCATCTACCAATATCATGTACCAAATTTCAGGCGGATCGGTTGAAATTTGCTTCTCTTTGAGGCTCCGCAACCCAAATCTGGGGATGGGTTTATATAAGCGCTTTATATAATTATGGACCGATGTGGACCAATTTTTGCATGGTTGTTAGAGACCATATACAAATTCCATGTACCAAATTTCAGCCGGATCGGATGCAATTTGCTTCTCTTTGAGGCTTTGAAAGCCAAATCTGGAGATCGGTTTATATGGGCGCTATATATAATTATGGACCGATATGAACCAGATTTTGCACGGTTGTTAGAGACCATATACCAACACCATGTACCAAATTTCAGCCGGATCGGATGAAATATGCTTCTCTTAGAGGCTCCACAAGCAAAATCTGGGGGTCGGTTTATATGGGGGCTATATATAATTAAGGACCGATGTAGACCAATTTTTGCATGGTTGGTAGATACCATATACCAACATCATGTACCAAATTTCAGCCGGATCGGATGAAATTTGCTTCTCTTTTAGGCTCCGCAAGCCAAATCTGGGGATCGGTTTATATGGGGGCTATATATAATTATGGACCGATGTGGACCAAGTTTTGCATGGTTAGTAGAGACCATATACTAACAGCATGTACCAAATTTCAGCCGGATCGGATGAAATTTGCTTCTCTTAGAGCAATCGCAAGCCAAATTTGGGGGTCCGTTTATATGGGGGCTATACGTAAAAGTGGACCGATATGGCCCAATTTTCGCTTGGTTGTTAGAGACCATATACCAACACCATGTACCAAATTTCAGCCGGATCGGATGAAATTTGCTTCTCTTAGAGCAATCGCAAGCCAAATTTGGGGGTCCGTTTATATGGGGGCTATACGTAAAAGTGGACCGATATGGACCAATTTTCGCATGGTTGTTGGAGACTATATACCAACACCATATACCAAATTTCAGCCGGATCGGATGAAATATGCTTCTGTTAGAGGCTCTACAAGCCAAATCTGAGGGTCCCTTTATATGGGGGCTATACGTAAAAGTGGACCGATATGGCCCATTTTCAATACCATCCGACCTACATCGATAACAACTACTTGTGCCAAGTTTCAAGTCGATAGCTTGTTTCGTTCGGAAGTTAGCGTGATTTCAACAGACGGACGGACGGACGGACGGACATGCTTAGATCGACTCAGAATTTCACCACGACCCAGAATATATATACTTTATGGGGTCTTAGAGCAATATTTCGATGTGTTACAAACGGAATGACAAAGTTAATATACCCCCATCCTATGATGGAGGGTATAAAAATATTTCAGTTATTGCGTTTAATTTTACATTGACTGAGAGGGAGGGAAATCATAAAATAATGACTATTATTAATAAATATCATTTACAAAAACCATAAACAACAAATTGTCAGTGAATATCAATGTTTTCATGTGGCGACACCGATATCGCGGTGACTATTGTGAGTGTAGGGAGGTTTGGACCCTAAAGTACATGAACGTTGTACTACTTCAAACAAATAACAATTGTTTGCAATTCCATTCCATTCAATTCAATGATGGATGAATGACAAAATGAATGAATGGACAGATGGACGGACATAGAACCAAGTGGCGAGGCAACTTAGCTAACATATTCAATGAAGCCAACTCCAAATGCCTGACTGTTGACATACTTTTTGGAGAATTGTTAGTTGTTATAAACGTCGTCGTCGTCGTCGTCATCATCATCCACATCCTCAATATTGCATTTGATTTGGGGAGGGGAAAAGTGAAATTCAATGTTTTTGAAAAATCATAAATTGGTCAAAACAAGAGAATCATCATCGTCAATGTCTTTGATGAACAATTTTTTTTATAAACATATTACGGATTATGGCAATTTGTTTTGCTACTTTAATGTAATTGCAATTAATTATTATTTAATTAGACATTGTTCAAATTTGTGTCAATTTTATTTGACAATAATATCGTTCATTAAATATAATTGCGAAAAATATTAAAGTGGTAAAAACATGACAAATTAATTAGTTAGTTATGAATGGTTTTTAAAGTTGTATTGAAGAATGCAACTGATTATAAGAATCTACATGGACCGTGAAGGTTTTCCAAGTTTCCTTTCCAAAAGTAACCGTGCAAATTTTTGGCTACATGTAGGTTAGATTAGGTATCACGGTGGCTCCCATACCATATGTAACAATGGAAAACCTATACGGGATGGCTGATATGTAATGCAACAATGTCGGAAATAACATCAAATTTTAGAATCATCATACGCTACATGAAAGTAGTTCTGCCGCATTTTGGTCCATTCCCCTCGAAGCGCCACCTTGAGGTGATCGACAGGTATTTTTTAATGCCAACACGCAGAGAAGGGATATGATCACCTCAAACATGTTTCAAGATCAAAATGTTATTTTTGTATGGTAACCATGTAACATGTTTGTCACTAAAATGTTATTTTCTCGTCAAATATAACCGGCTTGCCGAAATCAGATACATGCTTTCCGAGAAAATAACATGGTTGCGAAAACCATGTTACGTGATCACCACCAAAAATAACATTTTGCTCTTAAAACATGTTTGAGGTGATCATATTCCTTCTCTGGGTTCCCCAGGACATAAAGGTCCAACGGCTTGAAATCGAGATTTTGCTGGCTTTTGAAGAAATAGAAATGAAGCAAGGAACGAACCTCCTCTTTAAGCCATTCTGGGTTGACGAGTGCTGAATGTGATGGTGCTGGATCCTCTTGGATTGTCCATGCTTTGCGGGCGAAATGTTTGTCTGCCCAGAGTATTGAATATTTTTTTAGGACAATTTCATGAAAATATTTGATCCCACGATCGATAAATACGAAAGGGGAGGGACCATCGGCCGTTACGGCGGCACTTAATTCTGCCAATCGAAGATGGAAATTTTCAGTTAAACTCTTTTTCAAGTAAACCCGACCATTTGGTTTGTTCCCAAAAAAATTAAAAATAGAATTTTTTGCGGTTTATGCACCTGACAGTGCGTCCACCCGTATGCCTGACTGTATCACAATCGACGATACCGGCTTCCCACTTCCCTCGAGGTATCCCACTTCGCTCGAGGTATGATTTCAACCTCGGATCCGCAATCACATTACTTCGAAGTGAACACTAGTCTTGGGCAAAATCGTTCACCATAGTGATTCGGACTCGTCGTTCCTTTTGTACAAAGGAACCAGTTCCTTCAAATCGTTCCATCGTTCCTTTTCGTTCTAGCTTTTTATATTTGTCATCACTGTCATCTACTAAAGGCAGATATGATATTGTTTACTATGAGCAACGAAGTTCGTGGTCAAACGAAAGATACAAAAAATATTAAAAATTGAGTAATATTACTTCAAATAGTTTATAGTAATATAGGAAGAAACAATAATGAATGGAAAATTTAAAGAAGTAACTAAACTGAGCTGGAACTAATGATTCTCTTGAATAGCAGCATACCAATCAATGATTTAATATACATACGCGCCAAAATGAATAAATTGTCTTATAGCTCAAACAAAAGTCAAAAAATCAAATTGCGATCCGCGGAACTATGGAGTGTAAGTTGAAAATAAAACTAAATGACAAAAGGAACGATGAGGATGAAAGAGGTGGAACTAGGAAAGTCGTTCCTTTTAGTGAACCGTTCATTGGAACTAGTTCGTTCCGGAACGACACAAGACTAGTGAACACCCTCGATTTCACATGTCGCCACGTCCATGTCAACCTTTTTGCGGACAATGTTTTCTACAAAACGATTTACAGCTTCCCAGTAAGAGTGACTTTGTACCATCTTGTGAATTATATTTCTCGGGGAGGCATGCCCTCATCTTCAAGCTCTCTCCGCCGTTCAGCCGGTGAGTAGAATGAATGTCTGCTCGACATCATCCGTGACCTCTGAGTTGCCTGAGCTGCATTTCCGCTTACGACACAGATAACATACCTTCGAAATAAGTCGTGACCAGAAAGCATCAGAGTCATGGGCAAGTACGTCACTTCCCCATGTTTTCTCTCTCGCCATAATTGTATTTTGGTTATAAGTCGGTGTGTCCATCTGACCTTTGTGTCATTCCTCCATCGTTCCTGCACGGAAAAACATCACCAATTTTTTCCAATTAAAAAGTTTATAGAGGCTAAAAATGTTTTCAATTAAAAAATTTAAATTAATTTAATTGATATTGTTAGCAAAACTCCATTAAGTTTTTAATTAAAACTAATCTAACTGACTAATTAATAATTTTCAATCATTTTTAACTGACTTACTCCCATTTTCATAAAGCTCCGTTAGTGTTCCGTTAACTAACCAACTTTTAAACCGTATTATGGGCGAAGCTGTCATCTTGCATATATATTCCGTATGCCAATTAGGAACTTAACTGCTGAAAATTTTTCAGTTAAAGTTAACCGCAGAAAAGATATTTTCATTTTTCTTTCTGTTAAATGGCAGTTAAAGCCTAACGGAGCTACATGAAAATGTCCGTTAGTCTTCTACGTTGTGATTGAAAACATTTCAATTTAAAACATTAATTGTATACAATAATTTCGTGATTGAATCGGAAAAGAAAATCGCTTCTTTGAGTCATTTCCGGTCGTATGTTGAATGTTCGATATCATGTTTGTAGCGCCTGGTTATTTGGCCTCGAATACTTGTTCCGCTCATTCGCCAAGAGGTCTATTAGGATCGTTCCTCCTATTACTAACCAGGGCTTCCACTGATACTGTGCGGTATGCTGAAGTGATTCTCAGAGCTTATCGTACTCTGTACAGAAAGCAGCTTTTTCGAATAAAAATCAATTTATTATTCGTATTGTTGTTTTTGGTAAAACAGTGTGGCACTTTTTGTGCCATCTTTTATTGCGAACGACACTTTTTGTGCCACGTTTTCCAAAGGTAACGCTGATGGCTAGCATGTATAAAATTCATTTGAAATTTAATTCATTTTGTACTACTTCCTCTCTCGCCATAATTGTATCTTCATAAGGCGATACTGCACAATTCCATTTGTAAATGCAGAGTACACGTGTACTTGCTACTTGAGTACATCTATTTGAGGGAGTCGCAAAACAATTGGTACACATTTTGATGAACACCAAAAGCCACCAGTAACTTCTTGTTGCTACTCTGATGTCTTCACTATCAACAAACACATATTCCTCTTTCTCTCTTATTGAAGTGTACTCAGAGTGATCACGTCGAGTATGTTGCGAGAACAAACCTTCATAGAGTACTCCATGTACCACGTGCAGTTTCGGAAATACAAAAAACAATTACTCTCCATAATATATGTTTTCGGTTTGTTATAAAGAACGGCAAACGTTAAAGAAAATGTGTGACATACATAAATATATGAAATATGTGACATACATACATATCTATGATTAATAATAATGGAAAGTTTTGCTTCGCACATAACTGAGAAATACTTGTGGTACCACGTGAAGTGAAAAGAATCCATGTTGCACTTTTTCTCAAGTACTTACATTTGTATTGTTCCTTTTTTCGGAGCACATATTGTTTCGGATAAGTACTTGGTGGTATTTGACAAGCAAGTGTTCTCTTCACTTCACTGCTTGCGCTCTGAGAGAAACACAGTGTATGTACTATATTCGACAGCGAATTGCATACATGTAGTGAAAAGTTATTCGATGCAGACCTCTACAATGTTTAAAAGCTCTGTTTTTGCTGAGTTAATGTTTAGTTTAGTTTAAAAAAAAATTATTTAAAATTTTAATTAAACAAATTCCTTTAAATATTAACTTAACTGACATTTTTTAATTAATTTTAGAATATTGTTATGAAGATCCTTTAGACCCCATTTGTCACATTAGTCTGATAAAGCCAAGTCAATCACTTCCTCTTTTATCTTTCGCAATTTGTTACTACAACCTTTGGTGGCATTTTCTCAAATTCTAGCTAATGTTAAAATTATGATTTGGAAGTGGGAAGTCTTAAATTTATTCGCAATGAACTATGTCGTTGGAAAAATAACGATTTTCTGTCCCACTTTGAATTTGTAGGAAATCATGGAAAGGAGATAAAAGCAAACACAACACCTTAGCGCTTATAACCTACCTAAAATCTTAATAGAAAATAACTTTAAAGCCTTCACTGTTGTAAAGCTTGCCACTCGATTACTATTAAAATAAAAATAAAATTAAATTAAATTGCACATACATAGACAATTCCGTTTTTTGTATTAATTTTTGTTTTATACGATTTTTTATTTTGCTGTGAGCAAATGCTAAAGGCTGATGTGAGCAATACTCTCAAATTTTCCACTTACACAAAGATTCAGATTCCAATTCATCGATATAGGAGTCCATCAATTGGCCGCTATTGGGTAGAGTGGGTAGATTGTAGTAACTTAGTAGGTAGTTATAGCCAGGTAGGTGCTACGATAGCTCCTCTAGTAATGTGTGAAAGAAGCCTATTGAGCGGCTGGCATATGTGGCATGTTAGCATGGCGTCTCGTTGAAGCAATACCGGTGATGACGACGGCGCAAAGCAATAATCTTGTCGCCTACCACCTAAGCCAAAAAAAACTAAAGGCAGCAAATTTATCTTCATGTTGGAGCCAATTTTCTATTGGATCGTATTTGTTGTGTGTTTGGACAGGGATTTTTCTTTACAATTTATTTTTGGTCAATAAGAAAATGTTTACATTAGATCGATCGTTCAATCGATTGAATACTAGCGATAGCTCCATCAATTGGTCTATGATTTATTGGGGCTATCATGGGAGCATGATGCCCATACAGACGATATAAAAGTAAATTACATTGAATATGTAGACAAACAATGCCATCAAATAGACCTAGACAACTAGATCATCATAGAATGGGCGTGCGATCAATGACTCTATAAACGTCTATGACCAGCAAACAGGCCAAGAGAATTTACTTGTACACTGTGAGCAAACAAATTGACTCACAACATAAAAAGAATTCAACATTGTATGGAATGATAAATTTTTATGATTTGTTTTGTTTTTTATGATGTGATCTCAAATATTATTGTATGGGAAAATTAAAAAGAAAAAAAATCGAAAAAGATAAAAAGGAAATAACTTGTACTTTTGAATATAGCGCCCTTTGAATCTAAATGAAAAGAAAAATTATATGGAAAACAACCACAGCTTATGATTTTTTTGAGGAGTAACTTCATTTTGTTTTGAGGCACGATTGCATTTTGAAAATAAAACCCAATATTTCAAATGAATATAAACCCCAATTTCCTTTTTTAGATTGTGCTTCGTTTTCATGTGGGACTAGGGTTTTTTTCGGGACCGGGAATTTGCTATTTTTTCGCTCCCGCTTTCCCGGGAATGAAGTGCGGGAATTCCCGGGAAATTTTCTTTAGAATATTTTATATATAATAGAGGGTTTTATATGGCAAATGACAGTTGAAATATATTTAAAGTGGATATTGGAAGTGTAATGAATTAATATGGTACCAAGTAGTAGTAGTTGCCTTGAGGGACATACAGTCGTGGGTTCTAGCCCAGATTCTAAAAAAAACCAGTAAGGAAAGTCTAAAGTCGGGCGGGGCCGACTATATTATACCCTGCACCACTTTGTAGATCTAAATTTTCGATACCATATCACATCCGTCAAATGTGTTGGGGCTATATATAAAGGTTTGTCCCAAATACATACATTTAAATATCACTCGATCTGGACAGAATTTGATAGACTTCTACAAAATCTATAGACTCAAAATTTAAGTCGGCTAATGCACTAGGGTGGAACACAATGTTAGTAAAAAAATATGGGAAACATTTAAATCTGGAGCAATTTTAAGAAAACTTCGCAAAAGTTTATTTATGATTTATCGCTCGATATATATGCATTAGAAGTTAAGGAAAAATAGAGTCATTTTTACAACTTTTCGACTAAACAGTGGCGATTTTACATGGAAAATGTTGGTATTTTGACCATTTTTGTCGAAATCAGAAAAACATATATATGGGAGCTATATCTAAATCTGAACCGATTTCAACCAAATTTGGCACGCATAGCAACAATGCTAATTCAACCCCTTGTGCAAAATTTCAACTAAATCGGAGTTAAAAATTGGCCTCTATGGTCATATGAGTGTAAATCGGGCGAAAGCTATATATGGGAGCTATATCTAAATCTGAACCGATTTCAACCAAATTTGGCACGCATAGCTACAATGCTAATTCTACTCCCTGTGCAAAATTTCAACTAAATCGGAGCAAAAAATTGGCCTATGTGGGCAAATGAGTGTAAATCGGGCGAAAGCTATATATGGGAGCTATATCTAAATCTGAACCGATTTGGCTGATATTTTGCAAGTTTTTCGAGACTCATAAAATATTCGGATGTACGGAATTTGAGGAAGATCGGTTGATATACACGCCAATTATGACCAGATCGGTGAAAAATATATATGGCAGCTATATCTAAATCTGAACCGATTTTTTCCAAAATCAATAGGGATCGTCTTTGAGCCGAAACAGGACACTATACCAAATTTTAGGACGATCGGACTAAAACTGCGAGCTGTACTTTGCACACAAAAATACATCAACAGACAGACAGACAGACGGACAGACAGACAGACAGACAGACGGACATCGCTAAATCGACTCAGAATTTAATTCTAAGACGATCGGTATACTAAACGATGGGTCTCAGACTTTTCCTTCTTGGCGTTACATACAAATGCACAAACTTATTATACCCTGTACCACAGTAGTGGTGAAGGGTATAAAAAGATTGCACTTAAAAAGAAGATTGCACTTCCTAATTTAAAGGGTGATACGGTCAAAATTTGGTCAATATAAACTGGACGTATTTCTTTCAATTTTGCATTTAAAAAACTTGAACACCCCTCATTTTGAAGGTGTGTGTGTGTGGAATGTTGCTCCTAATTTGATTTTGGAATTCACTCCTCAGTTGTCAAAATGCCGTCCAAGCAAGAAGAGCAGCGTATCAAAATTTTGCTCGCGCATCGCGAAAATCCGAGCTACTCGCACGCAAAGCTGGCAAAGTCGCTAAAAGTTGCCAAATCAACCGTTACAAATGTAATTAAAGTGTTTGGGGAACGTTTGTCGACAGCCAGGAAGTCTGGATCGGGGGGAAATCGAAAACGGGAAGCCGCTGAGACGACAAAGAGAGTTGCCGGTAGTTTCAAGCGAAACCCTAACCTCTCTCTCCGAGATGCCGCAAATAAGCTGGGTGTATCGTCTACAACCGTGCATCGAGCCAAAAAACGAGCCGGACTATCGACTTACTAGAAGGTAGTGACTCCAAATCGCGATGATAAACAAAATACGACGGCCAAAGCGCGATCCCTGCACACGACGATGCTGACGAAGTTTGACTGCGTGGTAATGGACGACGAAACCTACGTCAAAGCCGACTACAAGCAGCTTCCGGGACAGGAGTTTTATACGGCAAAAGGAAGGGGAAAGGTAGCAGATATTTTAAAGCACATAAAACTGTCAAAGTTCGCAAAGAAATATCTGGTTTGGCAAGCCATCTGTACCTGTGGCTTGAAAAGCAGCATTTTCATTTCCGGGACTGTCAACCAAGAAATTTACGTGAAAGTGTGTTTGAATAAACGTCCTGAAGAAACACGGTTGTTCTGTACTGTTTTGGCCGGATTTGGCATCTTGCCATTACGGTAAAAAGGCCATGGAGTGGTACGCCGCCAACAACGTGCAGGTGGTTCCCAAGGACAAGAACCCTCCCAACACGCCAGAGCTCCGCCCAATTGAGAAATACTGGGCTATTGTCAAGCGGAACCTAAAGTAGACCAAAAAAACTGCTAAGGACGAGCAGCAGTTCAAGGCAAACTGGCTTTCTGCGGCGAAGAAGGTGGACAAGGTGGCTGTACAAAATCTGATGGCAGGTGTCAAGCGTGAGGCCCGGCAATTCGGATTTGGAAAAGCGAAAGCCTAACTGAATATTTTTCCTGAATTTTATACTAATTGAACTTAAAAAAGAAATTTAATTTAATTTTTTAAATAAACGATTTCACCGATTTACACGCGTTTTCCCTTGACCAAATTTTGACCGTATCACCCTTTATGATAGTCATATTTCTGTAAACCAACATTCTGATAGACTGGTAGACGGAGTAAACCTTTATAAACAACGGGATATTTTACCTTATGTATCTCACGTTTGAAATTGCATAATTTCATAATTATTGCAAGGATTTTTTATGAAATATGAATTACTTTAATTTCAAATTTATACTTCGTACACATTAGGCTTGAAATCTATTAAAAGTGGATTTTAAATTCCTTATTTATAAGGCAAATGACAGTTGAAATCTGGTTAAAGTAAAGATTTTGGAAGTGTAATGTGAATGAGGTATGATAGTGTTTCCCTTTTGGGAATTTTGACCGAACATGTGCATATAGTGATCGATGGTGAAATCGAAATAAGTATCTTTCATTTTCACCCAGCTTTTTAATGTTACAAAAAATCCCACAATATTAATAGTGTTCTTCCGAAAACTATACCGACTATACAGACTGTCTTTTGATCGGGATCCCGGGAAATTCGAAAAAAATTCCCGCTTTCCGGGGAATGGAAAAAGTCCGGGAAAAAGAAAACCCTATGTGGGACCTATTTTTGCATTCTGGGATGGTGGTAACTGTACATAGATTTGTTGTCCTGAATAGCATTGCAACGCATCAGATTTGGTTTTTGCGTGGCCGGCCTTGGGCCGGGGTTTAAGATAGTCTCCTATTTTTAAAAAATTAATTGGATCAATTAATTTCGTGATTGAATCACAAAACTTTTTTGTATAGTACCAATCAACAACGTCAGTTAAAATTAATTTAGTGGTCCGACCAATTAAATAAAAATTTGGTACAATTAATTTTTGTGATTTATTTCTATTTTAATAATTTTTTTTTGAATCAATTTAATTTTCAAATGATCATATTGTCATATTGTTTCTGTGGTTCCTTATATTTTTACTTAAATCCAAAGAAAAATCCAACTATAATTATAATCGGAAAATATATACGAAAGTACTAAATCATACGAAATAAAATTACAAAAAAAAATTTTGTGAGAATTATGTTAAATTTTATAATGTTTTTTAAATTTCCTTGAAACATATTCTATACATTCGAGTCCTACTTGACAGCAAAATATAAAGTGATTTGCCTTTCGAAATAGAAGAACCGAAATCAATTTTCGTTATTTTGAAATATGAAAGAAATCTATCGTATGAGATAGGATAGCAGGTAGCTTGATTAAAAGGTCGGGGTTTTTAAAGGCGGGTTATCTCAGTTATATAGACCCGGACTTTTTGAAAGGGTATCTAATTTTTTTTGTTACAAAACGTCAACGAAAAAATAATTCGATCATTTGTTAAAAATTGGATACAAATGTAGGGTTACAGTTTATTAAAATACTCAGATGTATTTGTCTAAATTTAGTATTAAATTGGCATTTGTACAATGATAGTATTAAAACCGAAAGCCGGATTTTGAGACCTTGAAAACACCAGTTCTACCGGTCCACCGAAAATGGAATTTTCACGTAAAGCGATAAATGGATTATCCATCGATTTTGATCACTCTAATAACAGGTCATAGATTTAAAATTTTATTTATAGAAAAAAAGTGTTTCTTTCAGTATGAAACAAAGTATGTTTTTCTTTAAAACACTTGTAAACAAGCCTTAGAATCCGGATGGTACCTATTAATACAAAACATATTTCATTTTTTCCTTATATCGTTATTTATTATATACAATTATCTATGTGTATCTATTATTACAATGTATGACCATTAATATGTGTTCTTACGAAATTGCCTTGAGCTCTATTTAAGAAAAAAAAAATTCAAAATCTTTGACGTTAGATCTTGGTGGTTAATAGCTGGAAATAAATCCAGTGGCGACAACAAATTTGGCAAGAAACTACACATGTACAGAATTAAAAAAAGTTGACAAACATAATTGCGTTTTGGATATTTATTGAAAGTTTCACAAAAAAAATATATACAGTTCTGTTCCAAACACTTGCAACCACATTCCCTGTAGAAAATAAGCCGTAATTATAACGAAAATAAAAATATTAAAACCAAAATTTTAATGCAATGTTGGTGCTTACTATAATTAAAAAAAAAAAAATAATAAATAATTAGTTTTCTTTGAAATCGGTGATATTTGACAATTTTGTATAATGGCACTCCGACTTCTAATGCACTACCTCGTCACCGTTATGGGAAATATACACACTTGTATTTAATTTTTGACTTCTTTAGATGATATTTGATCGAATTGTTGCATAGTTCTTTTGATTATATGATTTTCTTTTGGCGTAGTCTTAGGCTTTCTTCTACTCCAGTGTATAGTTTTGGGGTATCCACTGTTTATAACTCGAGACGCAGTTGGATTTTGCATATTTTACTCTCCCGAAATTCATTTTTGCGACACCCTAACTTTAAAATCATTATGTTAGGTTAGGTTATGGAGGATGACACGAATCCGAACTAGCGGATTTGTGTCCCCTTAGACCATAGTTGGTCCATTGCGATTCCTCAAACTTCTTTCCATCTTCCTCCTCGTGTCCGTCTACTTCCGGCCGGAATGAGTCTATTATATGATAATGTATCCTTCGGACGCGCCTAGTTCCTCCACCCCGAAGCCTTGATGAAGACGAGAATATTCCTCAGGCTGTATTCTCGCAAGTCGGTCATAGTCTGAAAGAAATAAGAGCCCAGTATCTTGTTTCTTATGAAAGATAGTGCTGGACACTGGTACAGGAAGTGAAAAGAATCTTCCATAGCCTCTGGGTCCAGACACCATCTACAAATATCGGAGTCACAGTGGTACAATGGTTAGCATGCCCGCCTTGCATACACAAGGTCGTGGTTTCGATTCCTGCTTCGACCGAACACCAAAAAGTTTTTCAGCGGTGGATTATCACACCTCAGTAATGCTGGTGACATTTCTGAGGGTTTCAAAGCTTCTCTAAGTGGTTTCACTGTAATGTGGAACGCCATTCGGACTCGGCTATAAAAAGGAGGTCACTTGTCATTGAGCTTAACATGGAATCGGGCAGCACTCAGTGATAAGAGAGAAGTTCACCAAAGTTGTACTTGGTACATCGTTTATAAGAGAAGGGCCTACTAATGTGGTTTGTTTTCCTTCAATAAATTTTTTTTACATCGGCATGTGTGTGCCAACAATGTAGTCTATAAATAGAACTGCTTAACAGTATAGGTTACTTGTGCGTTAATGTCTATAGCGATAATTCTCTGTTGATGACAATATCCACTGGTTCGCGGTTCGAAAGGACGTGAAAATAAGTGTTTTTTTCCCCGACAAGGAAAAAAATAATTTATTTTTTGAGAAACTAAATTTTTGGCCAACGAAGTTTTCATTTGTTGTTACAGCCATTTTTTCAGGATGAAACATAGATCGTTAAGAAGGAACATGGCAACGGTTACCATAAACAAAGATTTATTTGCCTTTAAAGAGATAAAGAAAACTTCGATGGTCTCAAGATTTCGTTTTGGAAGAAAGAAAGTATTTTTTGTGTCAATATATTCCTATTATCATATTGAATAGTTTGAAGATGAGGCTACAATGGATGATTGATTTTACCTATTAATATTCGATATATTTTAAAATACAAAAAAATTTTAGCAATACTTTACATTGATGGAAAAATGGACAAAATGAAAATTGGAAAATCGGACATTCTCGTTCGTCGTTCATAATATAAGTTTATACGGACGATAATGCCCGTGTCCAACTTTTCTAGACATATCCCAGATAATGACCACATTATAAGTTATATCCGAAGACATATTCGATACTGCAGCTTGTTAATGTGATCGATAACACATTTAACGATATTTTTGTGATCGCCGACAATTCGAAGCGTTATGCTACACTGTAAGATTCTTTACACAAACACAACCCAACCTAACCTACCCTCTATTCCGTCATACTGCCTATACAGAAAAAAAGTAAACTACATTATGGGAAAAATGAACTATCTCGTGCGAAAATTGAACTAAATTGTATTCCAAATTTTGAGATTCATTAAACTAACGAAAATGTTCCCACATTTTTTGGGGTTTTAATTACTATCTACGAAATACATCTTTCTCGAAAAGAAAAAATGAACTAAAAACAAGTATATATGTTACAGTAGTAAGTTCGGCCGGGCCGAATCTTAAATACCCACCACCATGAATCAAATATAATAGTTTATTTTGAAAAATCTTCGTCGTAGCGGGTTACTTGATAATATATAAAATTCAGGGGGATTCTCCCAAGCAGATCAGTTCAACCATTACGCTTCCCGAAAATAAATTTAAAGATTATACGTATGAAGACTAGATCAGTTTCTGGATTTTTAAGAGCCAATTTTGTTTGAGTTTAGAGAAATCATGAACATATCGTGTAAATGGTGAAATAAAGTCTTGCATTTAAATCCTCAATCTATAGATTTTACCGCCATTATTTAAATGACCGAGGAGTAAAATCTGGAAATTTTACATTCAGTTTCAAGCAATTTTTATGATCAGTGCGCCTGCTATACTCTCAAGAAGTGAAATCGGTCTATATCGATGCCTTACCAAATCGACGGGTAAAAATAAATGCGATACAGATTTTTGAGGGTCTAAAATACCAGTATATTTACATTTTCGGGCAAATCGAATAAAAACTACGGTTTCTAGAAGCCCAAGGAGTTAATTCGGGAGATCGGTCTATATAGGGGCTATAACAAAACGTGGCTCGATACACACCATAGTCGGCTGACATATTTGTGGTCTCAAAATAACTCTAGATTTTCAATTTCAAGCAAATCAGATATAAATTACAGTTTGTAGACGCCCAAGAAATAAAAACGGGAAATCGGTCTATAAGGGGGCTGTTTATATTGGGCCTATATCAAAACTTGGACCGATATAGCCCATCTTCGAACTTGACCTGCCTGCAAACAAAAACCGAATCTGTGCCAAATTTCACGATGATAGCGCCATTATTGAAGGCTGTAGCGGGATTACAAGAGAGAGACAGACAGACGGACATGCTTATATCGTCTTAGAATTTTTCCCTGATCAAGAATGTATATACTTTATATAGTCGAAAGGGAGCCACCGTGGTGCAATGGTTAGTATGCCCGCCTTGCATACACAAGGTCGTGGGTTCGATTCCTGCTCCCCACCTCAGTAATGCTGGTGACATTTCTGAGGGTTTCAAAGCTTCTCTAAGTGGTTTCACTGCAATGTGGAACGCCGTTCGGACTCGACTATAAATAGGAGGTCCCTTGTCATTGAGCTTAACATGGAATCGGGCAGCACTCAGTGATAAGAGAGAAGTTCACCAATGTTGTATCACAATGGACTGAATAGTCTAAGTGAGCCTGATACATCGGGCTGCCACCTAACCTAACTTATATAGTCGGAAATCGATATTTCGATGTGTTACAAACGGAATGACAAACTTATTATACCCCCGTCACCATTCTATGGTGGTGGGCATAATAATAGGCCCCAGATCATTCCCATTTTAACCACGCTGTAGTTCATTCTTACTATTTTTGAGAAGTGTACGAAAAACTTCTTCTGTGTTAGTTAGAGTGGAACTAATTTGTATGTCATAGAAATTTTACTGCAATATAGTTCATAAAATTTTGAGACATACTTGGAATAAAGAAAAAATCATTGGGCTGGAGAAAATTACTTACAAATTTTTTAAAATAAACTAAAACAAAAGAAAATTTAGCAATATTAGTTCATTTTAGCATCAGTGTTACAATAGACTTTTTTCTGTGTACATGTGTTGAAGGTATAAAGATTTAACCCCAATATAATAGACAAACAATTAAAAAGATATTATTGTAAAAGATGGACTAAACCATAATGTTATTTAGATTTTATTGCACAAAGTGCTTCTTCCATACAAAAAAAAAATAAAACTTATTTTCAGTATCTTTTCAATGTCAGCTTACCACAATTCTGGGTTTATGGGTCGTTTAGTTTTCGCATAACTTGGATGTTTTGTCGAAATGCGATTAACATTTTTCCATGTTGATTTTTTGATTTTTATAAAGGCGAGAGTGTAGTTGTGTGATATTTAATTACAGCTACTAAATAAACTACAAAAATGCCCTCTATCTATCCATCAATTTGCCATGAAATAATGGACTGCAACTTGTCATTCATTCATTTATAAACCAAAAAAAAAAAAAAAATAATTAGCTACCATGAAATCAAGCAATGAAGAAGGAAATTGCAATAACAACATTTATGTCTATATACTTAAAATTTTTTGTTATTGTTGTTTTACAGTCCATCATTCAGTTCCATCGTCATCCTCGTCATATCTATGGCTGCCAACCAGGTCAACTCATACCCCACCCTATTGTCAAACACCGAAACATAACTCTGAGTCGGTGGTACGTGTTTTCCAATCATAATGACTTTTTTTTTGATTTTATTGTCATATTTTATTGTCAAGCAAAAGTTCATTTTCGTTTTTGGTATTACAAACCCCCTTGTTGAAGAAGACAGGTTGTTACTTTGGTTTTGCAAAAAAAAAAAACACCTCATTTTCCATCAACAACATCACCCGTGGCAACCTGCCTTTTTGTTTTGCCTCGATATCATTGTCACTATACCCCACATGTAATAAATGTCTTATTTGAACTTATCTAGCCTACTAAGAATTATATCATGTTCTGTGTTTAATATTCAATATCAAATAAGAAATGCAATTGTAATAGGGGCATGCCTTCTTTTTTCAGTTGAAGAACTATTCAATTAAATATTTAATTGATTCACTTAACAAATTGATTTAATTTTTTAACAAAAATCATTATGAACGGTCTCAAACTCCCCAAAATTTGAAATTTCTTCAATCATGAAAATGATCAATCACAGAATTAATCAAACACAGAAATAATAAATAGACTTGATTAAAAAAATTAATTGATTTCATCTGGACGTTAAAGTATTGTTTTATTTTTTGATTCAATTAAAAATTTAAATGATTTTGATCGCAAAACGTAATTAATATTTTATTTGAGACATTCAATTATTTATTGTATTTTTATTTATTTCACCTTTTGAGTAAATAATTTTCTTGTAATTTTATAAGAATTCATATGATTGATAGAACTGTCTTATATATTTTCCGATTATAATTATTTCAGACCAAATTATATTTTATATTATTGTATACATTATTATTATAAAAATATTTTATTTTAATATTTTTTTTTTTTAAATTAAAAAAAAATATATATTTAATTACAATCTTAATTGGAAAACTGATATTGCAAATAAAATAGTAATGATACCATAATTCACTAATTTTCTTAACGAAATTTATGTTTTTCTTTTTTTAAAAAAGCAATTGTACCATTTAATTGTTTATTTGATTAAGTTTTCAACGTCAATCAATTCTTTAATTGGAAATATTTAGGAGATACTTTTTCTGTGTGGTTCAGGTCAAACAAATCTCTGAATTGTTACTTCAAATATTTTCCCATTTTCATTGAAATCAGCTTGAACAATACTAGACTTTGAATGTTGCAAGTTACCCAGCCCAGCAATTTAAAATAATAAACTTCGAAAATCGAAAATAAATCAGTTCAGATTTAGATATAGCTCCAATATATATTTTTCGCCCGATTTAGACTCATATAACCACAGAGACAAAATTTTTACCGCGATTTACTTGAAACTTTGCACATAGAGTAAAATTAAGGTTCTGGATATGCATGAAAATTTGGTTGAAATTGGTTCAGATTTAGATATAGTTCCCATATATATCTTTCACCCGATTTTCCGTCATATGACCACAGAGGTCAAAGTTGTAGTCCGATTTATGTGAAAAATGCACAGGGAGAAGAATTAACATAGTAACTATGCATGTCAAATTAGGTTGAAATCGGTTCAGAGTTCGATATAGCTTCCATATATATGTTTTTTCCGATTTGGGCAAAAATGGCCAAAGTATCCACATTTTCCTTATAAAATCGCCGCTGCTAAGTCGAAAACTTGCGAAAATTACTCTAATTTGCATATACTTCTAATACATATCTATCGACCGATAAATCATAAATACACGTTTGAGAAGTTGCCACATAATTGGTTCAGATGTAAAGGCTTCCCATATTTTTTTATTAACGATGTGTTCCATACCAGGGCATTACCCAACCTAAATTTAAAGTCTATAAATTTTGTAGAACTCTGACAAAATTTTTCCAGATGTGGTGATATTTAAATATATGTGTATGGGAACATAAACCTTTATATACAGCACGCAATACATTGCATATGATATCGAAAATGTGGATCTACAAAGTGGTGCAAGGTATAATATAGTCGGCCCCGCCCGATATTGCGTTTTAGTTTACTCTAATGTTCTATTGTTACTTTTTTGTTAATAAATCAAATTTGCTTGATGTAATAAAGTTTTTTTTATGTTATTACTCAGAAAATCCCGGAATTCAATATTTTTAAATTAGAGATGTGCACGTGAGTAATATTTTACTCACGCTCGCGCACACTCACGACGGAAAAATCTTACTTACGCTCACTCACGCACGATAGTGTTTGATAGGATTCACGCTCACGAACACTCAAAATTTTTAGTCACGCGCAGTCACGCACGAAATGTAGAGATTCTCGAAAAATATCGTGACTCGCGAAAAATGTCGTGAATCACAAATAATTTTATGTCTAATTTACATTAGGGGCGTATTTGAAAACATGAGCATGATTAAATTCGAGAGCGTTATTAAACTCTTAACATCCCAGGTGTCACTAAAATTGTAAATGAATTCATCTCGTAAGCGTTTTATGTCAGTGGGCGTATTTTTCCGAAATTCGTTACTCACGCACACTCACGAATAAATTATTTTCGTGACTCACGCTCACGCACGACTTTTGGTTTGTTAATAACGCTCACGCACACTTACGCCGTTGCCATCAGCGTGATTCACGACAATTTCGTGTCACGTGCACACCTCTAATTTGAAATACCGATTCCAGGGATTTATAAAAATAGATCTCGAATGACAGCCTTGTTTTTAATTATAATTACGAAGATTTCAAATCATAATCTTTAACAATATACTGAATGCAAAAATAGTCTGTGACTATTATTTGAATTCTAGTATTTTTCATGTCTAATTTTTAGAACAATAAAAAAGCGTTCCATTTGTTTACATCCTGACATCTGATCCTGGCATAGAATTTTATAACCCCTAATGACCAATATTGCCTTTTCAAACTTACTACTAGAGGTGGAGAACCATCGATATTGACAACCATCGATGTTTTTAAATCAAACATCGATGTTTATGAAAAAAAATATACATGGTTTATTTTTTCAGATGCAGGGGCAAATTACATAAAGTACATTTGTAAAAATTATAGTAATTTTAATAAATGAGATAATAATATTAAATAAAAAAACATATTTGTATTTATTGATTAAAACAAAAAAAAACTCATAACATTTTAATTCATGGTCTGAATTAACACAAAAAATAAATAATAAATTTAATTATAAAAATATAATATTTAAAATAAATCCAGATCAAAAGTTTTCAGAAATTTGCTGATTTTTTTATTAATAAACATCAGTTTAGGCGCGTTCGCCGATCAGAAATAATTTGTCCAGCCTAGCTGAACATTCGTTCTAATTTGCATTATAGGCACCATACTTTCTGCATTCCTCTAAAAATAAATTCATTATGTTCAAAGTAAAGTATTAAGTACAATTGAATTGTTTATATTTACTTTCTAGGCGCTGCCTCAAAATTATAATAGAATCCGCTCGTGATGATTTTACTTTTGTTTTAATTTTGTTTTTTAAAAACGAAAAAATCGGTTTTTGAGAAGATGTGGTTGGCATATGCTGTTCCTGTGGAGTTTTTTACAAAACGGTGTACATCTTTTGCTCCAAAGCTTTAACTGCCTGATCAGTATTTAAAGTTGACTTAAAACCACACAGAGAATACATATTGCTTGTGATGACCGAATTTATTGCCAACCTCCTTTTTGCAGTTGCAGCAACTATCTGATGGCAGTTGTGATACCCGATAAATTCGGTCGACTCATTCCAATTATGGGAAATCCAACCAATACCATATATGGAGTTGGTTGTACTAGACGTTGCAATTGGTCGTTACTCCCTTCTTATTTGGTAGTATCACCCAACTTTATTAGCACCTTAACCGAATTGAAAATACATTTTTCCTCAAAATATTGTATTTTACATTTTTAAATGATAGAAAGGTACATAAAATCACACTATACCTAAATACAATACATTGATAACAATTTAACAAAAATTGTCACCTTTAAAAGTACCCGCCAGCTTGGATTGTTCAATTGACAGGCAATGGGAGTTAAATCTCTGGGACTCTTAGTACTTTAGTACTTATAAATGGATTCCAAATTGAGCACATAGCATAAAAATGGGTCTACATAGCTTGCCTAAAAACACAACAAATTAAGTTAGAAAATTAGTTTGGAGTTTTAAAAATTTAATAAGAATCTACTCTACATGGTCACTTCCTTTGGGGTTTCATAAATAAAGTAAAGACGTGGAGATGGATTTTTCCATTAGAGGCCCTTTAACGTCGTTGCATGATTTATACTTTATATAACTCGATCTCCATTTGATCGCAAACAATTGATGCGCACTGTTTATCTGACTCGTAGCATTGAGTATCCTGACGATTGCGCGAGTAGTTCGTGAAAATATTTGACAGACAGTCCACCGAGGATTTAAATAAACTTAGAAACGGTTGAAAAATATTCAGTTTCAGTGGTTTTTTATATTAAATTAAAAATAAAACACGTTTTCCTTCCACATTGAATAATTGATAATAACAATATTGACATTTAAAACTATTTCCAACGGAATTCGTCTGTGACTATCAATTGTAAGTGCTGAATACTAAATGACGGTTATGAAGGTTTTATAAGGTAGGTTGTGCGTATCGAATTCGATCAAAATTTTTCAAGAGAGAAGGAATTAGTTCACACAACCATTTGACTTGTATTTCAAACAACAATCTATAATAATAAGCTCTAAAAGGTAGAAGGAACCAAATAATGGTTGTAAATAAAGTAAATAGATTGACACAACTGTGAATTTTCATTACAACAATCGATTTTCAATCAATATCTTCTCTGTGTGCATCTTTTTTAAAACGAGAATATATTAGAGTTGCTACCCGAAGAACAGTGCGTGTTTCGTAGTGAGCAAATCTATCAATTAAATGACAACTTATCGTTTCGAAGGCAAAGAGAACTTCTGGAGTTTTAAGATTTAGTCTCAAGTTTTGCAATTTTTGATGAAAGTTAGAGGAATGACAAGAGAAATTTATGCAAGAAGTTCCTTTAGTTCCTCCAAAACATCGATTTCCTCCGTGTTCTCTTTCAACTTTTTTATTTTTTAGAGATGACAAAGAAAACATCGATGTTTTCAAAAATGTCAAAGCATCGATAGTAACATCTCTACTTACTACAGAATCTCTGTATCATAATGAATGACATTAATTTCAAAATTCTGTAATTATCCATACTATTGTACCACAGCACAGAGTTGATCATAATTTCGGTCAAGTATTTCACTCAATTGTTACTTCAGCTGTTTTTCCCATGACCATTGAAAAAAAACATGAACAATCCACTCTGAATGTGGTCCCGAATAGGTATCACTTGTTCATTTATTCTCATTATCATTTGTGAATTTCTTGAAATGTGACATAGTAGAACGGGCGAGCGAGCGAGCGAGCGAACGAACAACAGGCGTAACATTTCAAAGTACAAAATAAATCAACTTAAGGTTGCGATTCAATACAATTAAGATATTGTTGTCAGTTTTCAATTATGGGCATCAGACAGTTGAGACATATTTTGCGACAATAGTGTTCCAAGCAACCACTACTACTGTTTCTTCTATTGTTGTTGTTGTTGCTGTGAACTTCAGCCAAGGCTTCAAGTCTAGCTCACCCAGAGCTAGTAGTTTTGTTTTTTGTTTGTATCACAAAACTGAAGATTAAACGAAAATTTGCCGTGGGCGTAGGACATTGACAGCAGTTTTTCGTTGCTCATAGTTTCCACATTAGGAATCAACTAAACCTAATCACCTATTTGTTTATGACAGTGGTGATGGTGGTGGTGGTAGTATTGCCGTAATGCCATGATATCATTACTAAAAAGAGTTTCTTAAATGAACAATTAACGTCTCATTCCATATATGAGAAGCACCGCCACCACTGGCTGGGGGCTGGTTAACCAAAAACAGTCTAGGTATGATTGACAATCGTTTAAAGAAATTAAAATGCGAGGGTCTTGGAAGATTACTTATTGTGATTAATGGTGGTGATGATGATGTTTATCATCCCAAGGCTATGAAATATAACTGTATTCAGGATCCAACTAACCAATGGGTTGGTATGGTCAATAAAAGTATTTACGATTCCTCTTCCTTAGACAAAATTTTAATTCTTCTTTTTCTTCTCTTTTGTCTCTTTACAGAATGAATCCCATGACTCGGGACGTAGTAATAGCAATAATTCACCGCACAATACCATCTCCAAAGGTATAGCCGGCACTCTGAGAGGTGCCATGGACTGTATGCCTTTAAGTGTGGGCCTTGGTACACACCATCCGCACTTAATGGCCTCCAGTAATACAGTGAATGTGACTGTAGCATCACCCTCAGCCGTTGTGGCCGCCGCCTATCAACATCCCCATCATCATATGAACCTCAATCATCATCATTTGCTGGGCGGTCCCCATTTGCCATATGCAAGTAGCTATGGCCTATCGCACCATGTTAACGGAGCTGGAGGCATGTCCACGGCAAACAATCATCACCACCACCAACATCATATCCATAGTGAACAGACAAAATCTTTGCAAGAATTGCAACATGAAGTTGGTGCACTATTGGAATTCCGTGATCTAGTTATAGAAACATTTCCCGATCTCAAGCATAAAATGGCCTCCATATCATCGTCGGCAGCCTCAAACATTTCGTCGACGGGTTGTGTTTCTGGCCTAGGGGGTGGGGGTAGCAGTAGTGGAGTAAGTGCCGGTGGTCAATCGGTTAGTGTAAGTGGTTCAGCATCGGCAACCACTCTAACAAGTGGCTGTACATTAGTCTCACGTCGTGAATGGGAACCTGGTATTCGAGTCAAAAGGAAAATCTCTCAGAAGGAATTAAATCATCCCGCCGCCACAGATTTGACCTCATCATCTTCGCTGACGAGGAGTCGAAGTAATTCGCATAGCGGTAAAAAAGAGCCAAAGAGTAGTAGTGGCGGTGTGGGAGTCAGTGGTGGTACCGCCAGTGGTGAAAATAACAATGGCAGTGTAGTGCAAGATTCAGGATTCTCAACAGAGACTAGTTCTTCGAAGGAGGGTCATAGTGCCTCCTCAACGAATGGTGCTTTAACGGTAAGTGGTCTTTAAAATCCCAAACGAAAATCATTTAACTTTACTAACCTATTCCTTTCTCTTAGGGCACCATTGCTTCAAATCGTTTGTCTTGTCCCGAATCCGATGATGAACTTTTAAATCTACTGGATGTTATCCATCGTAAATCGAGCCGTTTACGTGATGAGGTAGAGCATTTGCAAAATTATGAACGTCAACATTTGCGCTCCGATACCGAGAGCGGTGAGGATCAACCGCCTGTCACTGGTGAAAGTGGTGCCCCAGCCGCCCTTTCGAAATCCAGCAGCAGTAGTGCCAATACAGCTTTAACACCAAAAACCTTCCGCGAACATGTAGAACGCCTTAACAAAGAGGATCTACAGCAATTACGCAAAGAACGTGATCGATTGCTGGACAAACTGGCTGAAATGGAGGCTGAAACTTTAACGGGTCGCATAAAAGCCACCAAAATGAGTGAACAAGTCGAGGAGTTGACCAAAGTCAAAAAGAATCTGGAGGAACAATTAAAATTGGCAATGGCACAGAGGTTAGAGTTAAACTCTAGAGTGCAACAGCTACAACAACAACAGCAGCAGCCAAGTAAAACGTCAAACAGGTAGGACTTGGCGATATTTCTTTCGAATCAATTCAAGCAAAATATTCCTTTGGGATTTTTTTGATGTTTGTCTCCAAATGTCAAATTTTGGTCTACATGGTGGAGATCAGACGGACAGAGATAAAATTGCGCCTTCTAGGCTCATGAGAATGAAGGATAAGTCGATGTCCTTTCGTATAAAAGCATGCGGCGTGCATGGTTTTGGTTTTTCCAATTAGGAATACAAAAGTCGTAAATCGAATTTTTGACTAACCAATTTTTTGCAATACAAAGTCAAAGTGGACTTTTTATAATATAGATTTTTGGCAATCTTAAAAATCGTCTAATCGATTTTTGTATTGGTCAAAATCTAATTTTAAATATCTCTATCGAAAAGTTGAAATTCGCGACGAAATTCGAATTTTCAATAATAACAAAAAATCAACTTCGAAATATTAAAAAGGCCGAAATGCAACTTTTTGTTTCTCATTCCAATCCAAATATCGGTTATAAGGGATATAGGAAACATATGCCCCATATAACCATTTTCAAGTAAACCAATTCATGTAAATCAACCCAATAATAATATTGGGATATTATTTATGTGGATGACCCAATCCGACCCGCTTTTTATACCAATTTGTTTGTAGATATAAAAGAACAACATCTTCGATCTTTATCTAACTTCAAACAAAAATAATATTTAAGCTCAATTGTGCAGCTTTGACGTGATTGCAAGAGACGGACAGACATGGATAGGAGCGTTTCAAAATTATGTTCTAATCAAGACTTTTCGTATGCATAGCAAGCCAATACTTCGATGTATTGATCAATCTTAGAAAATCCAAAATTCAACATAAATCCTGAAAAATTCGAAATTTTTATATGAAAAACTTCTTGTGCTCATATCTCCTAAATTATACGTCCTAGAGTGAAAATAGGACCATAATTCATGATCAGCACCAGAAAATCCAAAGTTTCACCCAAATCCTGAAAAATTCGTGAACACCCCCTAGAAAATCTAAAATTCCATCCAAATCCTAAAAAAATCAAAAATTTTTTATGAAAAAATTCTTTTGCTCATATATCCTAAACTATGCGTTTTGTTATACGAACGGTCCTATCGCCCACTTTCAAGACCATGGTGTGTACCCCCAGCGTACACACCATGGTCTGGACCATGGCGGAGTGGAGGCAGAGGGATTTGACCAGCTACAGGGAAGGACTCATCAGCCGGATATATTAAAACAGAAGATCAAATATTAGGTTATTCAATAAAACTAATGTATTAGTTATCCAAATATGCTAAAATTCTAGACTTCATCATATCAATACTAAGGTTAGTGTCAACTAGATGATAGATTGAATTAAAAATAATGCACATCCTACGAATGGGCTCCACAGAAGCATAATTCGAACGTTGAAAATCAATGTAAAGAAACTGGTAATTCCTAGATGCCCTAAAAGGAACATTTATCCTAATCCTAGATATCAATTCCGAGCATGGAATATCCCCACTAACTAACCTATACATCATCATGGAGCTGAACATTGTCCGTCGGCTCCTAAGAGTAGGCAAATTAATCAGCCTCAATCTAGAAGTGTATGAAGGAAGAACAAAATCACTGTTCCAATGAAAATGTCTCAAAGCCAACAACAAGAACTTCTTCTGAACCGATTCTATCCTATCAATGTAAACTTCATACTGAGGATCCCACACGATAGAACCATACTCTAGAATGGGTCTAACAAGGGCAGTAAAAAGGGTCCGAAAACTCCTTCGCCCAACGCTTTATGAATCCTAGAACCCCATTAGAACGAAAAGGCTCTTACTTCGTAATTAGACCTAAAAAATCCAAAATTCCGGACGTTGTTATGTCATGGTCGAACTATGTACAAGTAATTATTTTAATAATTTTTCAAAGTAGTCTTCATTGAACTCAGCTTATCCATTGAACACAGCTTAAGTAACATACTTGCCTTCATCAGGGCCTCTGGTTGGTTGTTCTAAGATTTCTTTTATAGAAGACGGAGAAGTGGTAGTTCTTAGACTACTTTAAAGGGACCACATTGGGAGGAAGAAGCTGGAAAGATTACATCGAGGATTCACATTGGACCTATAGAGGTCTAAGTTGACATCAATTCAACACAAAATTGATGTTATCCTCTACAACTTAACCTCCATTGAACTCGATACGGTTACGATACGGTTAGGACACCATGGCGACCGAGTAAATCATTTTATTCGCATTGAAATACATGACCTTAAAAGCCCAACAATTACAACAAATATTTGAAAACAAAAAGGTCGAATCGAAAATAAAATAAATCATTTTTTTAAATTCTTTTGGTTTTCTATGCCATATGGCATTTTCAAATACGACTATCGACTCTTTTTTTTTAAAATTCCAAATCCTCTCTCTCTAATAGAATTTTAACAAAAAAGTTAGGTCGAATTCTATCGGCACCTCGTCAGAAAATCGAAAGTCACGACATCAAAAATCGTTTTTTCCAAAAATTGTTTCTTTTTTGCTTAATTAGAAAAAATCGAAAAGACGACTTACCAAACTAAGAATAGATTGGAAGAGCGACTTTTGCAATTGAAAAATTAGCTTCTTCTAGTTTTGAAAAAATCGACAAGTCTCATTACAAACCCTACTAAGTACCTATCTGTAGTTATGGCCTCGAAGTTATCTAATGGGATAAATTGCATAGATGTAATAAGCAAAGTAGGGATTCATAAACATTTTGTTGATTATTCGTTTTCTCCGATATTTTAAATTCCCAATTGTTAAGTATCAGTTTTTAAATGTATTTCCTTTATTTTATAAAC
This sequence comes from Haematobia irritans, assembly GCF_050003625.1. NCBI lineage: Eukaryota > Metazoa > Arthropoda > Insecta > Diptera > Muscidae > Haematobia > Haematobia irritans. The sequence continues at coordinate 124,154,486 of NC_134397.1, forward strand.
TTCAATAACAATTTTTATCCCTTTATATCTTTCTCTCTAATAGTCACACGGATTTCTCCAGCCCACGAACGTTTCTCTCTTCATCTGCCACCACGGTATTGTCCACCGCTAGTACAGCCTCATCTAGGCAACAGAATACATTCCAACCTGTGGTCGTGGAACAACAACATCAAACGCATACAAATTCGTCAAACGAACTGATAGCATTCCACCATCAAAGCTCTGGCAGTGATACTAAATCGAAAAAACAGAGTCAACTGCAACAATTGACTGTCGATCACTTGGGTCGTCTAGATGGTATTGTCAGTACTCCGGGTGACATCAAGTGTAGGGTAACAGATTCCAAACGTTTCGCAGCTATACTCTTGGAGACAAGTGTCATAGAATTACAAAGACATTTATTAACATTGACTGTTAAAAATCAGGTAAATACACCCGTGTCCCATCCATCGATATGATGGTCATATTGGGGTAAATCCCTCAAAAAAAAGTAAAAACTCAATCTAATTGCGGTTTGTGGTTTCTTTACCTTTGTAGATTTTAATGCAAAAACTTGAGGCTGCCTCAAAATCAAAATGTCATTTAGTCAAACGTTTAGATAAGTCCAAAGATGATGTAGAGGATTTAAGGTTTCAAGTAAGTACAATCGCCAACGTCTCTATAATAGCCTCAATTATTTTTGATGACCTTCCGTTTTGTTTTGCTTTTCTATTTTTCAGCTTGAGGAGAAAAACATAGAACTAGAGGGAACTAAGGCACAATTGCGTGTTTTAGAATCGAGACTGCATTCAATTACACCCAGCAGCGGTGCTGCCACAAATTCCTATTTACACTCGCAAAACGATTATGAAACAAATCGTTCGTCAGCCTCAACCACACTGATGCTTAGTAGGCGTGGTGATTTGCGTTCAACAACACCAACGACAAATGGGCAAATGCCACAACCGACAACAACGCAAATATCCACACCAAATATGAAAGCAATGACCCATTTACCCATGGATGATATGCAACATCATAGCAGTAGCACAGAATCGGCTCATGAACATGAGCAACAAGATGTGATGAGTTCCAGTCATATTGGTAGTACGTCAAGTAAATTGGAAAATGGTCGTGATATGCGTCAAATATTGATGAGCACCAGTGTTGGTGGTGTAAGTCCATTCGAGCAACAATTACAGCAGCAACAGGTGGCGGCGATTAGGAATCAAGTACAAGCTTTAAAGAAATTTAGTGGGATTACAGCATCAAAACCGAGTAAGATACCATTGCCCGGTAGTAAGGCGGCGGCCTATTTTGCAGGTAAGATGAGATTGATATAGTTTTTGACAATTACCATACTTCGATAGTGGGCGTGGGGAGGGCTTTTCATCTCAAATTCTCCCAATGGAGTCTGAATGGGAAGTACTTCACATTTTGCTACCCTGAAACTCTCTGAAAATGCATTTAATATCCATTGAAGAATAAGTTGCCGTTTTATCACAGCTGAATGACAATATTGCCAATAGTAAAGTTGGAGTTCAGACATGCCAGGTTAAGATGGCCAATGATTACCTGACATGTCGCAACTCAATACCATAGTCTGACAATTTTCGTAACTATTCCATGGTTAGTTTGGCTTCTCGCTCTCCGACAGACTATTCTATTTTTTGTCTTTATTACTAAGCCACCGAGTTATGGTTAACATGCCCGACTTGTATACAAAGAGTCATGGGTTCAATACCTGTTTCGGCCAAACACTAACAAGTTTTTCAGCGGTGGATTATCCTCTCTGAGCAATGATTTTTACTTTGACATTTAAATTTGTTGAACAATGAAAATTTGCACTGCACTGTATAGTGGCTTCCCTGGACCTAATAACATATACTTTCTACTCGAAAAAATCGGAATAATTTACAAAATGGACAAAGGATATGAAGTCTTCGTTATGCCCTTTTGAGAGTTTCAATATGACCAACATTTCAGGACAGAAAACCAGCGAACCGATGATCAACAGGACATTCGATACAAACCATCATTAGAAAATTAATTTATGAGTATAAAGAACTTCTAATGTGTATCACAAGCAAATCGTCTTTTAAATGCTCGAGGAACGAATATGGTAGATCGATCAATGAACCAAATATATATATATATATATATATATATATATATATATATATATATATATATATATATATATATATATATATATATATATATATATATATATATATATATATATATATATATATATATATATATACATATATATATATATACATATATATATATATATATATATATATATATATATATATATATATATATATATATATATATATATATATATATATATATATATAGGGAATTCCTATTCAACCGTCGAACGGAACGGACGTGTTTTTTCAATAGCGGATAAACTCATAGTAATAGGTACCTACTACGAATTTCAAGTGTGGTGGGATATTAAGCCACCATGCAGCGAAATTCCAAGTCATCCACTGGGTTGCTAACTTCAGGGCCCAGTGGACGGGTATCGACTGGAGTTATAAATCTGGGCAATGACCAAGAGTTAGGCCCAATTAGTCGACCTGTAGACGGGTCGACAGGTGGCGACACACTGACAAGTCGAACTTTTTCTAAGGTAACGACATCAAAAGGAGGTAATCCCTCACGAAAGAGATTCAAGGAACGCAGAAATGCTTTGTTTATCCTAAAGAAGTTAGGATCAGTCGACCCAAGCACGTTGTCGGCTAAACAAAGCGATTCCTTAAAATGGGCTCAAGGAATTCTTGAGACTGGAAAAAGGGAACGATCGCCGGATGAGCTGCCATCCTCCAAAAGGGATCAAGGATCGTTTGCCTCAGTTGCTAAAGATAGCCTTGTGATGGCTATCATTAATAAAGGAGCATTGGACGGTATGGTTCCAAAGCAAAAATGGGGGGAAATTGAGAATGCTCTATCTGTCGTCTACTCACAGGTACTGGAAAAGTTTCCCGGCCCAGATCCTCGACACCAAGAGGCTGGTTGGTATCAAGGACGATTTAAGCTAGTCGCATTTGAGGACCAGAGGTCTATAGAATGTTTTAAAGCTGCTCTGATACTAATTGGTGAAGTTTGGGAAGGAGCTGCTCTAGAGTTAGTCGAGAAGAAAGACATACCGGCTAGACCTAGAGCACATGCCTGGATACCTGCAAACCCTTCTGACCCTGAATCTATTTTAAATAGACTGAAACGATGCAATCCAGATCTTCCAACAGCTGATTGGAAGGTTGGCCGTTTGGATGAAGTGGATGGACCAAGACGGCATGCAGTGTTTATATTGAACACTCAGTCTTTGCCACATCTGGCAAAGTCCCAGGGCCGTGTATGTTATGGCTTTCATTATATCCAAATGAAGGTGTATAAAAACGATCAGCTAAAGGATTCAGAAATGGACAAGCCTCTGTCTGAATCAGAAGTAAGCGGATCCTCTTGCGAAGTCGAGGGAGATACCAAAGTTGAAGACATGGATAGATACCGTATGCGTGAGGAGGCTTCTATTGCCTCAGAACTCACCAAAGTCGAACCTATGGTTATTGCGAGAGTCACCGATATCTCTGAAGAGGACATTCTTGATGACTCGATCGAAGCGGCTGATGTGACGGTTGTTGAAAATCTCGATGGTCCTACGGATCCTCCAGATAAATCTTCATCATTGTAAGGCTGCATGTGCTGCCTTAAAAGTTCTCCTGATGAAAGGGGACATAGATATAGTTCTTATTCAAGAACCATATGTTTACAAAAACAAAATATGTGAATTAAGTACTCCGGGGTTCAAACTATTGCAGTATACTGGTAATGATGTAAATCGAGCCTGTATAATTGCTAAAAACGAGCTCAATTTGTTTCTGCTTCCCTCAATGTGCAATACAGACACTGTCGTTGCAAGTTTAGAAATAGCCAAATGCAAATATTGGGTATCTTCGGTCTACATGGGACATGACAGGGAGATGCCTCCATATGCCGTTAAGACCTTAGTGGAGGAGTCACTGAAAACAAAGGCGAAACTCATTATGGGATGCGATGCGAATGCACATCATAGTATATGGGGAAGTAGTGATACTAATGCAAGGGGAGAGTCGCTAATAGAGTTTATTTTGCGTACTAATCTGGTAGTTTGCAACAAGGGAGATGTCCCAACCTTTGTCACTAAAAACAGGCAAGAGGTTTTGGACATCACCTTGGCCTCGCAAGAACTAAATGAAATGATATCTGAGTGGCAGGTTTTAAGTGAACACAGCTTCTCAGATCATCGCTACATCAGTTTCAAATTTGATGTTCATATCACCAAGATCATATTTCCGCCAAATGTTAGGAAAGCTGACTGGAATAGGTATAGGGAATCGTTCAATATGATGATACCGGAAATAACAGAGACAAATATGAGAAATGTGCAAGATATCGAACACGCAGTGGAGCGGATTACTAAGGCCTTCAACATCTCACTGAAAGCTGCATGCCCTAGAGGAAAGCCAAGGGGGAAACATCGACCACCATGGTGGTCTACGGAATTAAGTAATATGAGGAAATCCTGCAGGAAGCTCTTTAACAAGGCAAAGTCCACCAGAGCCCCTGAGGACTGGGACGCTTACAAGAAGAATCTGAGAGGATACAAGCGAGAACTGAGAAAGGCTCAGCATAACTCTTGGAATGCTTACTGCAGCAGTATTGAGAATACGTCCGAGGCTTCCAGACTACGGAAGGTTCTAGCATCCACCAACTCCGCTCCAGGTTTCATTAAAACATCGGAGGGCAATTGGACAACGTCCAGTAAGGAGACGCTGGAGGTACTATTGGACACACATTTTCCTGGAAATCAGACGGTTGAACCATGTACTGGCGGTGCCACAGTTGCTCAGCGGTCGTTTCCTGTCGAGGAAATTGTATCGGAAACTAGAATAAGATGGGCGCTAAATAGCTTTGGACCATTCAAATCCCCTGGACCTGATGGAATTACTCCGGCGGAGTTACAAGCTGTAACTGACAAAATTATCCCCTGGTTGTCGGTGATATATAAAGGATGTATCAACTTATCATATATCCCAGGAAAGTGGAGGGAAACAAAAGTCGTTTTCATACCTAAAGCGGGAAAAGCCTCTCACTCGAGGGCGAAGGATTTCCGACCAATCAGCTTATCCTCATTCCTACTTAAGACTCTGGAGAGGATGATAGATATTTATCTTAGAACTAGCATCGATTCAAGTTTGTTCTCGAAACGACAGCATGCATACTCGAAGGGCAGGTCTACTGAGACCGCACTACATGAACTAGTCAGCTTTATTGAAAGCTCACTATCTGTCAAAGAATACACAATCGTGGCGTTTCTAGACATCGAAGGGGCGTTCAATAATGTCCATCCGAGCTCGATATTAAATGGACTGACAACTCTGAATGTTGATCCATGTATACTCAGGCTGTTAGACGAACTGCTAATGAAGAGACGTATTTCAGCCACACTAGGACAAGCAAACATACAAAGGTATGTGAACAGAGGCACTCCCCAAGGAGGAGTCCTATCACCTCTTCTTTGGAATGTTGCTATAAATATCCTTCTGGTTACTCTAGAAAAAGAAAGGATAAAAGTGGTGGCATACGCAGATGATGTGGCTCTGGCAGTCAGGGGAAAATTCCCATCCACAATCAGAGATATTATTCAGAGGGCCCTCCGGATGACTGAGAAATGGGCGAAAGACAATGGTCTTGGGGTAAATCCTGCAAAGACAGAATTAGTCATGTACTGCAACGATCGCAAAACTCCCACGGTTAGGCCTATTTCCTTAGGGGGTATTGAAATTCCCTTTGGTGAATGTGCAAAATACCTTGGCGTTATTTTGGACAGGAAGCTGAACTTTAAGCTTAATATTGAAGAAAGGGCGAGAAAGGCAACTGTAGCTTTGTACTCGTGCAAAAAGGCAATAGGAAAAAAGTGGGGACTGAAACCAAAAATTGTGCATTGGCTATACACGGCAGTGGTTAGACCTATAATGCTATATGGTGTTGTAGTCTGGTGGCCGGCACTTCAGAAACCGACTTGTTTAGATAAAGTTCAGCGTATGGCGTGTTTGTGTATTTCAGGCGCATTCAGCAAGACAGGAACAAATTCCCTTAATGTCGTGCTGCATCTATTGCCTTTAGACATTTTGGCCAAACAGTCAGCTGCAACAACGGTTGTGCGGTTGCGCGAACTATCGCTGTGGTCGGAAAAAGGTTACGGTCACAGTTCTGTCCTCAAAACAATGCCAGATGTGCCTAACGTAGTGGATTACACTTTGGCGAGTCCACTTTTCGACAAAAAGTTTGAGACTCTAATCCCCAACAGTGAGGCGTGGTGCACACAGACCCCGGGGAATAAAGAATATATAGATTTCTACACTGATGGCTCCAAATTGGATGGACAAGTGGGGTTCGGAGTATATTCTAATGATCTGGAACTTCGAATAGCGAAAAGATTACCTAATCACTGTAGTGTTTTTCAGGCTGAAATATTAGCAATAAGAGAGGTGGCGAATTGGCTGAGAAGTAATGTTCCAAAAAATGTGGGCATTAATATATACTCAGACAGTCAACCTGCAATAAAATCCTTGGACTCTGTGTTCCTCAACTCGAAAACGGCCATCGACTGCCGCAAATCTCTCAATGAGATGGCTGAGCAGTACAATATTCACCTAATATGGGTGCCTGGCCATAGGAACATACCGGGGAACTGCGAAGCGGATGAGTTGGCAAGGCTAGGGACTACCTTACATATTCCAGGGGAACTAGAATTTGTTGGTATGCCCCTAGCTACCTGCAAGCTCATGCTGCGTGAGAAGGCTGTTATGATGGCAAATGTTCGATGGGAGAATTGCAAGGGTTGTAACGACACCAAGCAAATATGGCCCCATTTCAACTTAAACCGCACACTAGATATGCTAATGTTCTCGAGACGTCAGATATCACTCCTGATATCTGCTATAACGGGTCGCTGCCTGATAGGCGATTTTGCAAAAACTATTGGCGCGAAGTATAATGACTATTGTATGAGCTGTCCATGATGCGGAGGAAAAAGAATCAATTAAACACCTCTTGTGTGAGTGTCCTGCATTTTGTGTAAAGCGCAAGCAACTTTTAGGAGCATATAGCTTCAGATTACTGGCGGATCTGGAAAACGTTAACTTAAGCAGTCTGCTACTGTTTTTGGAACAATCTGGTTGGTTCAACAAAGAAAAATAATCAAGAAGGTTCAGCGGTTAAAACTAGAAGTGCCCATATGTAATAGGTACTTTTAGTTAATGTGGTATCACAATGGACTGAATAGTCTAAGTGAGCCTGAATCTTAATCGGGCTGCCACTTTAACCTAACCTAACCTAACCTAACCATATATATATATATATAATATATATATATATATATATATATATATATATATATATATATATATATATATATATATATATATATATATATATATATATATATATATATATATATATATATATATATATATATATATATATATATATATATATATATATATATATATATATATATATATATATATATATATATATATATATATATATATATATATATATATATATATATATATATATATATATATATATATATATATATATATATATATATATATATATATATATATATATATATATATATATATATATATATATATATATATATATATATATATATATATATTTAGGCTATACGCAGAGAATCCGAATCCATGTAGAGCCAAATTCCTCCCAAAATGATTTACCAATAGTAGAAAAATGTCTTGGCCAAGCAGAGAAAATTTTAGATTAGCGTAGGGGTCGCTGTTTTCTCGTATACTACACATGGTCTATTTGTAATACTCTGGGATCCACTTCAATACGAAATATTTCAAAAAATCCCCACAGACAAACTAATTCTCAATATTCTTCAAAATTCCATATTCTTCACCAAATCCCCAAGCACCCAAATCAAAAATTTGGTCCCCACGAAATGCAAGAAAGTGGAAGTTAAAAAACTTTTGGCTTCTTTAAATCCCTCGTACTTGGAAATGGACTAAAATGCAGAGAAGTTCTAAACGTCCATTTATAATGTTATAACTCTTGGTATCAACGAGTGCTGTGCGAGTATTTAATTCGAGCGTGAGGGATACTTTTTTAGTAGTCGAGAACGAATGGCAAGTCCAACCTGAAGTGAAATTATTTTAAATATTCAGCAATGCCATCAGCATTACTGAGCCTCATCTGAATAATATTTGCATGTTTAGCTTAGTTTAGAATTTTTTATTAAAACAAAAATCCTCTTTATACATGGAAGCCATTCCAACGATAAAACCACGGAGATTCTGAAGGACTAGAATCTTAAATGTTAAAAACTTTTCCAGTGAACTGATAGAAAATTAATCGTCAATGTTGACTCACGACTCACGCGTGAGTCACGAAAATTTTCGTAAGTCACAACAATTTCGTGTCACGTGCACACCTCTTATATATTGCCTTTAAACTTATCAACTGCTCGTTGTTTCCTCTAAACAATAATGGTGATTTGTGTGTGTTTCAAAGTTAACCTACCCTAAGGCTACTCAAGCTATTGCTTTGTTCAGCAAAATAACTTGGATATTGTGCCTTTCTTAAAGTAATGAAAGACTTCATACTACAATAAGCATTCTTTGATAAGATTTTAACCTAGTGTCTGTAGTTAGGTTAGGTTAGGTATAGTTGCATCCCGATATTTTAGGTTCACTTAGACTATTCAGATACCACAGTGTGCTGCCTGATTCCATATTTAGCTCAATGACAAGGGACCTCCTTTTTATAGCCGAGTCCGAGCGGAGTTTAACATTACAGTGAAACCACTTACAGAAGCTTCGAAACACTCACAAATGTCACCAACATTACTGAGGCGGGATAATCCACCGCAGAAAACCTTTTTGGTGTTCGGTCGAAGCAGGAATTGAACCCAAAAACCTTTGCATACAAGATGAGCATGCTAACCATTGCATCACGGTGCCTGTATTTAATACAGTTGGTGGAAATTTAAAATTTGGGAATAATCCACACTCGAAATTTCATATGGCAAAATCCATATTTTAATTTCCACATATTAATGTGTGAAGTGTAACCTTGGCATCAAATTTATTGGATGAAAGACATTGCTCACGTAATAGACATCAATGTTAAAATATTCTTTGTCCAGTTTCTTTATTTAATTATTTGCAATCTATATTCATTTAATTTCTTCTTTATATTCCAGGAAAACCACCCTCTGGCAGACCATTAACTGCAGCAGGTCGTTCCCCACCCTCGGCCAATTCTTCGGCATCATCTCAAAGTCGATCTCCTTTAAGTCGAAGCACTGGTAATCTTTTGTATTCCAAATCTCCAAATAGCTTGAAAAGAGCCGATTCAGCACAAAGTATACGTAAAGATATATCATCGTCCTTTAGCACGAATACCAGCCGCAGTTCCACCTCATCGTCCATACCATTGGCTACAACACCCTATAGTTCGGCTTCCAAATCGTATGTGGGTGGAGGTGGTGCTGGTAATTCTATGACCAGCAACAATACTACTACTAATAATAATAATACTTTAAATAGTCCGTCCTCAAGAATTTTGCAAAATTCACCATTACCAAAACCAAAACGAGAATCATTGTCGACCAAGGTCAGACACATGGATTCTTTGTCTCGTGCTTATAACCAAAATCAACATCCACATCAGCAATCACAGTCAAATCACATTTCCAATGGTAGTAATAACAGTGATAGTAATTCAACATCGACGATGGCCTCATCACCGGTGACCACTGGTGCTGCCGGTGTTAGCTATTTGGTTAGCAGTACACCAAAACCATCATCAATAGCAGCTCAATTGACCTCATCGATGCGTAAGGATTTACAATTGAGTTCGAGTAGTTTTCCCGCCAGCCAACCACCCTTCCAACGGAGAGCAACAGGTGGTAGTGCTTTTAGCAATATCAATGGCAACGGAGGCAATCCGGTGGCAACACGTCGTTTCAGCAGTGCCAGTGTAGTGGGTGCTCGTGTTGCCCGTCAAACGGAAAATGATTTACAACATAGCAATGTAAGTGGCGGTAGTGTTGCAGCCTCATCTACCCACGGCAGCGGGATTATAAGTGGTGGTAATGGCGGTACTGCCAGTGATAGCGATAGTGGCAAGGTACGCACTTTAAAATCAACATTTTTGGGTTGGCTTAATAAGAATCTAACTTAAAATCAAACAGATGAAACAAAAAAGAATCATTAAACAAAAACACACAAACACATTTACTCCCCACATATACATAAATAAAAACTACATATATACATATAAATAACATACTACATAAAATATATCTCGATATGATGAAAAAAAAAACAGAACAAAACACAAGAACTACTAAAACAAATCGTGAATAAAATCAAAAAAGGCATTTGTTTTTTTTCGGTGTATCAAATCTTTTCATGACACACGCCAAACAAAAAGTCAATCATTGAGATATACCATACATATATAAGATCCTCCATTAACATTAAGCTTCTCATATCCATATGTATGAGTTATTTTGTGTTAAGTCTACACCTAAATGTGCCCACGATCCTTGCCATCTCATTCTTGTATTTCTTTACCATTTTGTTTGTTTGTCGTCATGTAAAATAGACTAAGCTAACAACTATTACATTTTCTGTTTCTATATTGTTTGTTTTGTGCATAATAATCTTAAATCAATAATTTTAGATAGTTTTTTTTATGATTGCAGCTTTCAATTTCATGAAAATAAATGTAAAAAAAAAAAATAATAATAATTAAAGATGTATCGAAGTTTTCTTATGAAACGCATGAGTATGTGAGGTGATAGCAGGTATTTAAGATTACTGTTGGGGTTCTTGAAATCCGTTGTCGTAGTAAATGATATAATTTCTTAGATTTTTGGAAATTGCTGCCATAGTCGAATGTTTGTCGAAATAATTTTCAGAGATTTTTTCCGTAATAAAAGAGACTACAGAGTAGTCCTTGTAGAGGATGTGTTAGAGTTGTTATTCTTTTCGGGTTTCTTAAAATCTGTTGTCCCAGTTAGTGATATAATTTCTTCGGATATTGCTCCCATAGTCAAATGATTCACCAACCCTAAGGGAAATGCATCAATGTATGGGCCAATCCCAGTTCTGCTCAAAACCTATGGGAGAGATCGGTCACTTTAACAAGAGATTGTTTTTGACGGGGTAAATTTACTCTTTAGTGCATGACTTGGACTCATTTCAATGAAAAGTCCTGGGATAGTTTAGTAGGACAATCCCATAGACAGGCCCCATGAATCAGTCTTGCACAACTTTTAAAGAACTAGTTTCATCTTGAGCATCCGAATCGCACCAGAAAGATAAAATTTTTGGAATATACTGAACCATGGATTATTCAAATAATTGTATATGTATGTAAATATGTATGCCCAATGATATTTTAATTACAAAGGAGTATAGAAAATAATTAAATGAAAATGTAAAAATTGAGAAATAGGTCCTTCAGTGGCTATTTACACCAATTTTCCGAGACATGATCTGTTTTTTTCCTACATTTATTATTATTATTATTATTATTATTTTTGTGTCATAAATGTTTAGTGGTCTCAGACTTCAAAAAGGTCCAAGTCTTTTTGAAGTCTAAGATTAGCCATGTTAGAGGATATATATATATATACCTAACCTAACCTAAAGTTTGTGTTTAGAAATACTAGCCTACTTTTAGGGATTTTCAAAAGTCTTCTAACGGATATCCAATATCGTACTAAATCGTCTAATGAACCGTATATCATTTTCAGAAAATGAAGCTGCCGAGTCGCGTCTCCGATTTTAGCCGCTAATTAATCAAAAATATTGAAAATATTGAAATCAGAAACATTTATTAATAATTGTTGTATTTTTTGCCAAAAATTTAAACCTTCCACCCACAATCAATCAATCAACTTGCTATAATCATTTTGTAAAAATTTTGCTCAGAAAATTTGAATGAAATGTAAACTAGATTGTAAGATTGGTTGTACAACTAATCTCATTACCATTTGGATAACTTCAAATTGATTTTATAATGGATAGACAAATTAGCCGTCTGGCTGCCGCCGCCGGGTGCAAAAATTTAGTGTCAGCCGCTGCAGACAAAAACGGGTCGGCTTCATTCTCTGATCATGTATTGCCTTTGAGAATCTACTATTCACCATAGGCAAGGTGAATATCTCAGATAAAATAGATTTGAAATATGAATTTCATATTTTGGGGTCTGGTTTTGTATGACGAAGATGTGAATTTAGTAGCTTAGATCTTCAAACCATTGAGTTCCCACTTGTCGTTTACGTGTTTTAAAATAAAATGTAATCAGAGATCTTAAAATACCTATAAAAAGTGTCCTTAATTCTATTTTACATTTGGACAAACACAAAAGTTTTCTGCGTTAGTATATATCGAATATCCCTAGCGTTTCACAAAGAGGCTACAAACATAGATCCCAGTAATTTTAAAGTCGTTATTTGATTTTTGAAAATATTTTTATCTATCACAGATGTCGACTGATTTAGTGAAATAATTTGCGCTCTTACCTGCCTTATTTAATTTTCACTTATTTAGACTGATATTCCAATTTGATGTTCCTTAAATTTTTTAGAAAATAATTCGAATCAAATTTATACTGTACAAATATTCGTTAGTGTACTGAGAATAAAAAAAAAACAATCGAATAAGCGATCGAAAAGTTAATTTTAAAAAATGAAAATGATTTCAAAATAGATCGATGTTGTTCAGTAGCATATTTTCATATTATTTTAGAGAAAATAGAAAACTTCTTTAAAAAAGCTATGCTTTACAATTCAATCTATCTTTAAAAACACTATACTTCTCTGATATTAATTTCTAACAAGCTTAAGACCTTAGCCAATTTATATTTTTATTGTAAATGTAATAAATAAATTATTTATTATATTTTTTACATTTGCAGCTATATCAAGAAACCCCAAATTTTGAACTTGAAATTTTTGTGTTCAGTAAACACAGCAATATGTTAGAATTTCACGAAAAAATTTTCCTGAAAATTATCATTGTTTGTTACAGGAGAAAAACATTTATATTTTAATTCAATTGTCTCAAAACAAACCTTCATTGGATTGAAACACTTAAAAAAAATAGGCCCCCTGTTCCGCTATTCGGAATTGCAAATCGCAAAATTTTGATTTGGGCGATATTTATTTAATTTAATTTATAAACTTTATAAATAAATTTATATTTAATGTGAAGTAAAAATTGAAGTTGGTTTGAAGTTCGATAGTATCCCGATTTTCATGCGATTTACGATTTCGGATATCGGAATAATTTTTAGGCTATTATAGAATAACAAAAACAATACATTAAGAACAATTCTTGTGTTTGCTTCAAAATCTCGAAATAACAAAATAATTGCTGATCGCAATCGGTAGCTTTTAAGAATATTTGAGCACTCGAATATATCTATAAAAACTTTATTTAGCTCTTGAAAATTAATTGGGCCTGATTTTGAAGTTAAAAACATAAATGAATTGTTGGTTGCACCAGGAATCACTAGTATATAACAGCCGACACTGACGACAACTCTTATATGAAAACATTTATAAGAGTGTAGTTCTGAAAATGATTTAATTGACAATTTAAAAGACATTTGGACATAGCCGAAGTACAATATCTAGCATATTCAATCAATTCTTTATGACGAAACCAAAAAAAAAAAAAACTATTTTCGTGAATTTGGATGTATCAGTAAACAAAATTTTTGCTGATAGGAATTTTGAAGTTTTTGACCATATTATTTATTTTGTTTAAATCTTTAGAGATCTTGAAATTTTTGATTTATTTCTTCTTTTTACAATTAATTTGTCTAATGTTTCTTAAGAAATTAGCTCTTCCTTTTTTACAAAAAAATTTGAAATATTCCGCTTTTGTTCATTATTCAATGTAGGCACTGCAATACAAATAATTAGAAACAAAATTTTGAAAATAAAAGATTTCGAAAAACACATGACGTTCTAGTTTGTTTCTTTGTTTTTGTTTTCATCGTACATCATTGTCACCATCTTTAAAAAATGAAAATAACATTTAACCAACCCAGATACCATCATTACATAATTCATGCAAAAGTCATTTACATTAACTCTCATTACGATTATTAATTAATACCACTACTACTTATTATTACTATATTAATATAAGTCTCATATACATAGTGTTATTATTATTACCATTATTACTATTATTATGGAAAATTATAATGAAATTATTTATTAAAATAAGTAAAAGAAAAACAACATCAACATAAGAATACAAACAAAACAGAAAAAAATGAAATTTTGCTTTAAATCACTTCTTTCAGTTTTCTGCTCATTGTTCATTGTTTTATTCAATATTTGTTATTTTTTTTATCAAAATACATAGTCACTTAGGTCTCGTTTGTCCTATACTTTCTCCATTTTTCTCCTCTCTGCGACTGTTTTATTTAAAAACCACACACACACACACACTCTCTATCTAGCAGCTATCCTAGGAAAATGTTACAAAATCATAAAATTTCATCAATCATGTCATGTCATTCAATTATAAAAGCATCTTTCATAAAAATAAGTTTTTAGCACAGGAAAAGGAATATATATGAACTTTGGGTCTCCGCTATAAATGACATTTATTTAAATTGATCTCAATTTATTGACGATCATTTTTGTAAATATTTATAATTTTGCTTGGTTTTGGTGCTAGAATGCTCAGATGGTAATATGCAAAAAAATAAATATTTATAGGGTTTCAAATGCCTAACGCCTTATTTGCTGCTCTAGCTATTATTAGAATTAAATTACAAGTCAATATTGTATTGGACATGGTTTGAGGTCAAAAGAAAGAAAATAAATTTATTTCAAACATAATTATTTCGATTTGTATAGTAGTTGTTTCTAAAACAACATTTTTTTTAAAGAGCCAATTCTCAACTAACTACCCATCCAGTCATTTTTAGCCATTTTATATATTTTTATAGCTCAGATCCTATAAAGTGTATTATATTCTGTTATGGTTATGATGAAGTTCTGAGTCGATCTAGAGAAATCACGATCGTAACAAGCTATCAACTTGAAACTTGTTGCAAGTAGTTGTTGGATGGTACACAAAAAATACATATTTCCGATTCAATCACGAAATTAATTGATTCAATTAATTTTTTAATTGAAATATCATAAATCACAGAAATGATAGTATCAATTAAAAAATTAATTGATCCAAGCTATTTTATATTGTAATATTAAAGACCTACCGAAACAGATTAACCGCAACTTCAATATCGTAATTTAAACTCGCCTTCAAGTATAAATTATTTTATTTGTCACCTAAATTTTGTTTTTAAAATAAAGTATGGAAAGATGTCTACTGTTTTTGAACGGTTTTTAGTTATGTAATCAAGACACAAAAAGCCAACGAATTTACAGACAATTTTAATTTTTAATTTTGAAGAATTTTTCAGATTATTAAAGCCACGTTGACCTTATCATTTAAAGACACTTTTTTCAGTCGATTCACCTAGACAAAAAAATTCATGAAATTTTTTCCAATTAAGTCTTTGAGTTTTAAAAAATATTCAATAAAAAATTTAATTGATTCAACAAATTTTTTAATTGAAACAAAAATTAATAGTATCAATTAATTTTTTAATTGGATCAATTAATATTTTAATTGACTTTCAATTAATTTTTAAATTGGTACTATCATTTCTGTGGTTGAAGACATTTCACTTAAAAATTAATTGGATCAATTAATTTCGTGATTGAAGACATAAGTAGGGTTTTTTTATGTAACTCTAAGGATAAAATTTTATGAAAATTTTATCAAATTCTGGTCAAGTAAAAATAATTTGTATTTTAAGGACATGAAATCTTTCGGCCTACGACAGTATTTCAATGTTAAAACGGGAACATTTTAAAAATTAAACCATTCCTAGTAGAATATTCATTTAGTCTTTTAATTCAGCAGTTCAGATCGTTGATGTGACAGTTGCTGACATAGCAAAGCATTCTTATTATTTCCGAAGTTTATATTTCTAGAATTTGCCAGTATAATTTAATGACTGACATGATTATCAAACAAGTTACTTCATTTTTTCCTTTATCGCAAAACCTCTTTTTAAAAAGGCAATGTTATTATGTGATAACAACCTAAGCAATTTGTTATTAATTATTTCATAATATCATTAGATTTATCATTAATTTAAATTTTCTTCTCATTACTTGTGTATTTAAAATAATTATGTTAATTTTCTAATCAATAAAAAAGACTTGCCTGCTGCATTATGAAACATCATTATTAGAATATTTTTCTTTTTATTTCTTAAACATACATAAGAATGGACAATTAATTAAAAAAACAAATAATAAATAATCTGGGATTCAAATTTCATAGTAAAATATCCAACTTAATTTTTTTAAATTCTTTTCATGGCTTTTATATTTTGTAGTTATTTAAACATTTCCGATAAAATCGGAGATTTGTAGATCTATATAAAAAAAAATTACATATACATCTTGGTATATATTTTAGAGTAAAGTTGAAAAGACTTGTGAATCCATCATATATTTAGAATTTGTTTAATAGTGAATTCTCAAGGGTCCCTTCTTTATGTATTTTGTTTGTATAATTCTTTTTAAGACTTTAAAAATTTTTCCTATATGGAAGAATATAGGTAACCTAGAAATAATACAGACTTGAAATAATAGCGTTGAACTAAATCTCATATAGTTCATATTTCCTTTATTTTTTAAATGATATGTTTGTAAATGTTTGTATGTAACTATTTTAATTGTTTAGGTGTATAATTTATTTGTTTAGTTAAGTGCCCTATGTTAATACATTTATTTGTTTATAAGTTATATGTTTTTTTTTTTAATTACTCCCCATATGAATTTTAATAATGCAAACAATAATTAATTGACAATGAAATCAGAAATACACACACAATAATTATTTTCATATATATAAAAAAACTGGTGTTTTTAATTGAATATGCATGAACTCTCAGTCAGTCAAATTCTTGGTCAGTTAGTATTGATCAGGCCCACAAGTAAAGAAGTAATTTTTACAGCGAGTTCCCCACACAATATTTAAATTAAATTTTATAAGATAATATGATAAGTTTATAATTGAATTGGTAATTTTTGTAATCACTTTAAATTGTAGATAAACACTCAATACAAAGTAACTTTGAATTTAAAGGTTATGTCTTTGGTACAAAGAAATTAGCATTTTTAACAAAACTTACAAATAGGTAGATTGAGTTTAATTTAATTTAAAATCTCTGATTTTTTATGCAGAATACAATTTATATAGGTCCCATACATATTTTTTAGAAAACTGTGACGACATTCCCTTTTTAGAAGACTTCTGTCTACGTCGACACAGAAAAAAAATTTACGAAATTTTTTTCAATTAAAATCTTAATTGAATTTAAAAAATATTCAATTAAAAATTTAATTGAATCAAACAATTTTTTAATTGAAAGAAAAATCAAGCACACAAATTAATAGTTCAATTAATTTTTTAATTAGATCAATTAAGTTTTAATTGAGTGTCAATTAAGTTTTAATTGAGTGTCAATTAATTTTTTAATTAGATCAATTAAGTTTTAATTGAGTGTCAATTAATTTTTTAATTGATACTATCATTTCTGTGATTGAACCCATTTCAATTAAAAAATTGATTTGATCAATGAATTTCGTGATTGAATCAAAAAAATATTTTTTTGTGTGTACTAACAAATGTAGGCGATTGCTTGTGTATTGGGATATTATCCTTATTTATATAGCGTCTAAGTTCGGCACTATGTTTAGTTTTCGCATTGAAAATAATATGATTTTAACAGTTCCTTTTTTAAATTAAAGCAGATAAGTTTCCTCAATTGAAACGTACACTGAAGCAATATTGATATTATAGGAAATATTTAATTTAGTCAATATTCACGAAAAGTGTCTTGAATATAAAAAAAATTGAATGAAAAGAAGGTTTACCGTTTTTATACCCTAAACCACATAGTGGTCAGGGTATAATAAGTTTGATCGGCCAAAAAATGTGCCTACCAGAAATATTGATTTTAGACCCCATAAAATATATACCGATCGACTCAGAATCACCTCCTGAGTCGATCTAGTGCTTGGTGTCCGTCCGTCCGTCTGTCCATGTATTTGTTGTTCACAGGATTCCGTTCGCAATTATTAACCGATTTTGATGAAATTTGGTACAGGGAGTATTTTGGGCACAAGGACGAACGCTATTGAATTTGGAAGAAATCGGATCAAATTTAGATATAGCTCCCATATATATGTATCGCCCGATTTCGACAAATGGGGTCACGTTGCGCGTTTTTTCAAACGGATCGTCACCAAATTTGGCAAAAGGTAATCTTTTCCATCGCCCTTCAAGTACGCAAAATTTCATCCAAATCGGTTCAGTTTTAGATATAGCTCTCATATATATGTATCGCCCGATTTTCCCAAATCTGGCCACAAAACCTTTATTTATCAACCGATCTTACTCAAAGTCGGCTAAATATAATCTTCTATAGCACTAACAATATGTGCAAAAAATCATCGAAATCGGTTCAGATTTAGCTATAGCTCCCATATATATGAACCGCCCGATTTTTCTAAATTTGGCCATAAAACCCTTATTTATGAACCGATCTTACCCAAATTTGGCTAAATTTAGTCTTCTATAGCACTAACTATATGTGCAAAATTTCATCGAAATCGGTTCAAATTTAGATACAGCTCCCATATATGTATCGCCCGATTTGGAAAAATTCGCCCTTATAACCTTATGTTTTACCATACAGGCCTCATTTCGTAACTGATCTTACTCAAATCTTGCACAAGGTAACCTTTTGTGGTATTAACCAAACCCGCAAAATATTATGCAATTTGTTTCAGATTTAGATATAGCTTCCATATATATGCATCGCTCGATTTTCCCAAATTTGGCCATAGTACTCTTATTTATTAACCAATGTTACTCAAATTTCAAATTTTGATGTACTAGCCGATCGTACTTATACGCACTTGTAGCTCTTACATAAGAATATTGCTCGATTTTTACAAATTTGTATTTATTACCCACACTAATTTAACGATTTTCTCTTTTTTAATAATGGGCTCAATATTAGTGGCATACTAGCTCCGTAGGCGCAATATCAACACAGCCAGTGTTGCTAGAAGTAGGGAAAATTCCCAATATGTAGGGTTTTTCTAATATTTAGCGTCTTGTAGGGACGTAGGGCCACAATGTAGGATATTTTCACTCAACACAATTTGTAATAATTTTTACATTTTGGTGGCTCTAGAGGAGGAAATTAGAAGCCGGCAAGGCTTGATCTTTAACAATGTGTGGTAAACTTTATTCCTGTAGAAAATTTTGTCAACATTTTATTTCTATAGAACATTTTGTAAAAATTGTATTTCTATAGAATTTTTTTTCAAAATATTATTTCTATAAAAAATTTTCTCAAAATTTTATTTCTATAGAATTTATTGTCAAAATTTTATTTCTATAGAAAAATTGCTCACAAAAATTTGTTTATAGAAACTTTTTCCAAAATTTTTATAGAGATTTAACAAAAAAGATTACTAATTTGGGTAGAATTCTACGAACTGTGGCAACCCTGGCGGTAATACAAATTTATATTCTAGGTTATATAACATACGTTGCATATTCATGTTTTAAGATAATAAAGTACATAGAACCATTTTTGTTTTGTAAAATTTTTTAAATTTAACGAAAAATATAGTAGGGAAAATTGTTTGGGAATGTATGGGAAAGTAGGGAACTTTTTTTGTCCTTGTAGGGTAAACCGAACATTTTCCCTGGCCATTGACTATGAGCTATAGTCAGATTGACACAAAGCACCCATAGACATGTACCCCTTAATTTTCTTAAATATGCAACTGCGGTTTATCTCCCAGACCTATATGTTACCCTACAAATGCTTATGATTACTAATTCTGTAATGGTGGTTTAGGGTATAATATAGTCGGCCCCGCCCGACTTTCTACTTTACTTACTTGTTTTCATTAAATTTAATTTTTTGAAATAAATATGAAAATAAAAGATAAAATTACAAATTGTAATATATTATTAAATAATATTTTTTTTGTTAATAAAAAAACAAACATTTCAAATCTTTAAAATAATTTTTAGCCTATATTTGAAGTTGAAGACGAAAAAGAGTCAACCTCTCAATTATTTTAAAAAATATTTATTTAAATTGTAAATGTTCTTCTTTACTTTAAGGAAAACTTGCCTTACTTCAACAACTTACGTTTTCAATGGAGGAGGCACATTTCAAAGATTCGTGTCGTTAATATTGTTAGATAGTGTAAATTGCGTGTCCTAAAATTATGGCCAATATTTTTTTCAGTGTATTTCCGACCTTTTAAATGGTAAAATTGTTTCGTTTTTTGCCTTAAATTTGGTTATTCATATCTGCTATAAAAAAGAAAAAAAAAATTGCTAAGTGAAATTTTAGACAAACAAAACTAAAGACTACACAAAAAAAAGTAAACTATGTTATGGGAAAATGAATTATCTTGTGCGAAAATTGAACTAAATTGTGTTCTAAATTTTGAGATTCATTAAATTAACGAACATTTTCTGACATTTTTCACTACCATTTACGAAATGCATCCTTCTCGAAAAGTAAAAATGTAGTAAAAATAAAGAAAAAAATATTAGGCGCCAGATCTTCCCATTTTAACCATGCTGAAGTTCATTCTTACTATTTTTGTAGTAATTTTGTTGAAGTGTACGAAAAACTTCTTTTTTGTATGTCATTGAAATTTTACTGCCATTTAGTTCATAAAATTTTTGAGACATACTTGGAATAAAGAAAAAATCGTTGGGCTGAGGAAAACTTCTTACAAAATTTTAAAAATAAACTAAAACAAAATATATATATATATTTTTTTTCAATAATTGAGGAAAATTATTAAATTAAATTAAATTAATTTTCCAATAAAAGTAAATTTTAGCTTCAGTTTTACAAATAAAATTTTTCTGTGTATTTTAATGGTATGAAATGGTTTTTTTTTCATACATCTTGTTATACCGAAACTAATCTTTTCTTCATTTCTATAAAGATGCATTTTGCATCAAGTTTAAAATATGAAAAAAATATTGTGCGGAAATTGTCTACACAGAAAAAAAGGTTTTGTTTGTCTATAATTAGGGTTAATTAATTAATTGATACAATTAATTTTTAATTGAAATTTATTCAATCGCCTAAATTATGGTATAATAAACTAATTTTTGTGATTGATTTTAGTTTTAATTAAATAATTAGTTAATCAATAATATTTTTTTCAAAATTCAATAAAAATTTTTATTAGAAAAATTTTATTGGTATTTTTTGTATAAGATTATTATGAAACAAAAGCTTATGTTTTTTTACGAGCTTGAGATCTATATTTATTTTTATTTTTCTTCAATATTTCGCAATTTCCTTGAAGTATTGATATCTGTTACAATAACTAAACACAAAACATATTGTTAATACACACAAAAATATTTCACGAAAAATTTTCCAATTAAAATTTTAATTGAGTTTTAAAAAATATTCAATTAAAAATTTAATTGATTCAACAAATTTTTTAATTGAAACAAAAATCAATCACGAAAATAATAGTATCAATTAATTTTTTAATTGGATCAATTAACTTTTTAATTGACCTTCAATTAACTTTTTAATTGATACTATCATTTCTGTGATTGAAGACATTTCAATTAAAAATTAATTGGATCAATTAATTTCGTGATTGAATCAGAAAAATTTTTTTTTGTGTGTAGAGTCAGCTAAATAAAGAAACCAGACGAGAACAGTGATGTTTCGCTGACTCTAATAAGAATATGTTTTGTGTTTAGTTATTGTAACAGATATCAATACTTCCTGAAGAAGCAATTCAAGGAAATTGCGAAATATTGAAGAAAAATAAAAATAAAAATACATATAGATCTCAAGCTCGAAAAAAAACAAAAACTTTTAGTTGAAAATAAAGATCAATAAAACACCAAAAACATAAAATTATTGTTAAACTTTAGATTTTTGGTCTTGCTTTTGGAAATGGTAGACCCAAATTCATTTTTGTTTTGCGTTTGGAATACAAAAGAAGCTTTCGTATTTTCTCTTTTTTTTTGTGGTTGTTTAAATTATCAGTATTGAAAGCGAAACTTAAATTCTCTTCTTTTCTTTTAAACTTAAAGTATCAAAAACATATATATTGTGTGGGGATGATTTATAAGATTAATTAATAAAACTTTATTAAAAATAAAAAAAAAACAAACAACATTTTTTTTAATTTTTAAAATTGTAATAATTTTCATTTGTTATAAAAAATCAATTTTCCATATTCACATTACACATGGTGATCGGGACACATAGACATTTAAAATCATTTCAATAATAACATTTTATTTTCATTCATTATTTGTTACATTATTCTTCCTAATCGAAACTGCACAACAAATTCGCAATAAATCGATTTGTCTTAACCAACCAAATACCAAAAGAACATCTATAAATTTTTACTAATTCTACAACAAATGAAATGTGTCTAATTTCTATGTATTTGTTCTTTTTTTAACTTCTTTTATATATTCATACACTGTCTGTAACTCTAAAAAATCGAATACCTGAAAACCAATACCCCTCCCTGAACTGTGCTATTTGACCACACAACAATAAAAAAAATCCTTCACACCTCTCTTATTGAAATCAAATTTTGCATCCCACCAATAACTAAACAAAAACACATAAAAAAAAACTGTGTCTGATTCCCTGTGTTTGCCTCCTTACGAATCCATGATTATCAAACAAATCACAAACAAAACAATAATTAACAAAAACAAAATACTATATAGAAATGTATTTCGCAATTATTAGCATCCAAATGAATATGGTGAAATGCATGCATGGAATTGCCCCATAATATCTATATAGATCTGTAATGAAAGTATTCTCTAGATTAGAGCTACAATCGCCAAGATGATCCCCCTCTATATACATACACTCCTACCAGTAATACCCATAAACTGAGATATTTTGTTTGAATTGACCTTGAAGTGAATGAGAATTACAAGCAAATATTATACACGGTAATTAACCATAAAATATTCATTCCCTTGAACTAAAATGCAAACCCCCCCGTGCAGTTAGAAAAGCATGCAAATTGGCTAACAGTTACAGACACAGATACAGATACAGGAAGACACACACAGCTCTGTGAAATCTCATTCAAAGAAATATCAGAGTTTTGGGATTGACGATTCTGCCCAACATCACCACCACCACGACCCCCTATTAAGATCATCTAAGGGCTCCAAAAAAAAAAAGGATATGGAATTAATAAATTATGTGGCTAATCCATTGATCTAATCTATATGAATAATACCTATATATTTATATATCTCTATGTATGTGTATTATCAAAATATATTTGGCTACGGAGGATGAGGAAGAAAAGGTGATTGCTTGTGCTTGCCTGGTATATATTGTGTATTATGAAGTATTTATTTAATCAAGTTATGGAGCTGCTCTAATATCATTATGCCAAACAAACAGAGTGAAGGGAATCTAAAGATCAAATAATCAACAAGAGCCATTGCCGACACACATCGACATTGTCCTTTAAATCATCCATATACATCATGATCATCACAATCGTCGTTGCCTTTGTCTTAGCCGTCTTCGTCATTGTTGTTGACTATCTTCGTTAATGCATTATTGTATGCCGTTGTTGTTATTCTCAATCGGCTCGTATAATCTCTCACGAAATTAATTTCGTTTAATAGAATTTGCCACGAGATATAAAACCCCCTACAAAACAATAGAGAAGAGAATAAAGGGAGAGAGAGAGAAATTTGTAAAATTTTTCTGCAGTCTATATCCATCCGTAAGTTTTTGTTTTTGTTTTCTCCTTAGTTTAATTTAGCTTTAGTGCTTAGCTTTAGTTTAGTTAGATGCACCAACTTCCCCATCAACAAAACACCCCCCCTTTTTTTTTGATCGTCTTTGAATAATAATCACTCTCGGTTTAAGTTTTAAATGTCTCCCTTGGTTTACTTAAAAATCCCCTATTCCCTTAGTAAACTCGGGTGAAAAGCATTCGAAACAAATTCTGGGTAAGTGATCATCATTATTTTTCGAAGAATGCTATGTAAGTAAAACATGTAAATTAAAATCCGAGATATTTGATACAGGGATTATTATTATTATTTTTTTTTCTTCAAAATATAAAAAAGTGATTTATGTTTAGCTTAAATTGTTTTTCGCGAGTCATTACTTTTAATCTGGTATGTTTTTCGTCCGTCTGTCCATGTATTTGTTGTTCACAATATTAACCGATTTTGATGAAAATTGGTGCAGGGTGTTTTCACATACACTGAAAAAAACAGTGAACCCACCAGGAAGAAAACATTTAGTTAATTTTAGAAAATTTTTAATATTTTTAGAAAATTTTAACTAAACAGTATTGCAAACGCTGACATCACGCCGATAAAATAAAAATAAGTAAATATTTTTCGACAAATTCAAGAAAATTTTTTAGGCATAGTTATTTTGTTAAGGAAGTAAAATTTCCAATTAAAAAAAAAAATAATCAACTATTTGGTTAGAAGTACGAATTTAGTAAAACTTTTTACTTCATTTGTGTATAATTTTTCCCGTTTTTTAGTTCATTTAAAAATTATTGGAGCAAAACAAAACTTTCTCTGTATATAATAATTCCATGAACTAAAACAAAGTTAAATTGGCTTTAGTGTAATAGAGAGTTGACTTTTTTTGAGTGTAGTGGTTAGCGTATAATAACTTCGATCTGCAGGAAAATGTGACTACAATAAAAATTGATTGAAGACCTCATACAATTTATACCGGTAGACTCAGAATCATTTCTGGAACATGCACTGAAAAAACAGTGAACCCACCAGGAAGAAACATTTCGGTTAATTTTAGAAAATTTTGAATATTTTTAGAAAATTTTAACTAAACAGTATTACAAACGCTGGCATCACGCCGATGTATTAAAATAAGTAAATATTTTTCGACAAATTCAAGAAAATTTATTAGACATAATTAACTTCTTTCACTTGTTAAAGAAAAATTTGTAGTTTCAAGGAAAAATTTGGAGTTCAAAATTGCAAGAATTTCTTTAGTGACATATGAAGTTCATGATGAACGCATTTGTAGTAAAATTTGAAAATTTAAAGAAATACTGAACTATTTTGTGGAAGACACGAATTTAGTTAATCTTTATGCTTCATTTGTGTATATTTTTTCCTCGGATTTAACTAACGTACGCAAACAATTATTAGAGTAAAGGAAACTTTCTCCAAACATAATAATTCCATGAACTAAAATAAGATTAAATTGGCTTTAGTGAAATAGAGAGTTCACTTTTTTT
Source organism: Haematobia irritans (assembly GCF_050003625.1). Classification (NCBI taxonomy): domain Eukaryota; kingdom Metazoa; phylum Arthropoda; class Insecta; order Diptera; family Muscidae; genus Haematobia; species Haematobia irritans. The sequence continues at coordinate 124,179,990 of NC_134397.1, forward strand.
TATGAAATTTGGTACAGGGTTCTTTCATGGCATAAGGACAAAAGCTATGAAATCGGATTAAATTTAGTTATAGATAGCACCCATATAAATGTCTCGCCCGATTTCGACAAATGGGTCACATTGAACTTGTTTGCTAACCGATCGTCATAAAATTTAACACAAAGTAATAATATTCAGAATTCTTCTTGTGTAAAATATCATCAATCAACGGTTCAAATTTAGGTATACCCCCCATATATATGTATCGCTCGATATGCTGAAATTGGTCATACCTATCCTTACCCAGCAAAAAAGCGTCGCCAAAAAAGTAATGAAAATGTTCTATTTGGATCCGGAAGTAATGCAAAATTGACGCAGAAGCGATGAATTTAACATGGGCTTGTCATAGGATGGAGGTCCTCCATTTCAACAGCCGTTGCACTGAATTTGCATCACTTCTTTAGGTGTGATCCGAATTCAATGTTTTGGATGTAAATTAAAAAATTCTGTAATATTTTGTCAAATAAATAATTTTTATAATCTTTTTTAATTTTTAATGGATTCTAACGCTTGTCGGAAAAGTTTGAGCTCAAATATTTTCAAAAATTCACAATTTTTTCAAATTCGATGTAGCATTTTTGTCGACAAATAATTTGAATAATTTGTACCATTTTATGAATTCTTACTCTGTTTTTAAACTATTTGAAACAAAAGAAATTAAAATTATCCATTAAAAGTATGAAAAAAACCAAGATATAAAATTGAATTAAAAGAACTTCCTGGGTAGTTAAAATAAAGAACATCATTGGGAGTGCATCTTCCTGAAGTGCTTTTAAAGTTGTGCCTTTGGAAGAACTTCCAAAATTTTTGCTGGGTATTTATTAAACGATCTTATTCAAAGTTTGTTACAATGTAATATTCAATAATACTTACTACAGCTGCCAAATATCATTGAAATCGGTTCGAATTTAGATGGTGCTCATATACATATACATATGGCCCGATTTGTCAAAATTAGGTCGTCCTTGTCCTTATTAGTAACCGATCTTACTCAAATATCAAATTTAGATTTTTATATAGCTATTACACACAAATAGCTTGTGAAACTCACAATAGCTTATTAATCCCAGAAATATCCGATTGTAGCTTTAGAAAAAAGGGACCGAAATATTTTATAGCCGATTTGATGGAAATTGGTTGATTTTAGATAAATTTGGTCAAATGTGAAAAAATTTTCCCAATTTTTATTTTTTTTTTTTTTTTTTTTTTTGCTTAATTAAATTACGTGAACTAAAAATGAGAAACAAATTGTATACAAATAAAGTACAAAATTTTACTAAATTTGAAAAAATCATATTTTCCTAATATGGGCAATGTTTACTTAAATTGCGTTCATAAGTTTTTGAAACAACTATTTTCAACTAAATTTTTCCTTAAATTGTGTCTGTCTTGAACTTCAAATAGCGTTAAAGACATTTTAACAATTTTTGTTTTCAAAACATGAAACTTTCTCAAACAATAGAAAAAATATTATTTTTAATAAATTCTTCAATTTGACAAATATTATAAACTTATTTGTGTCATGTTGCAATTAATAAAATATTTGAGTTAAAATTTTCTAAAATAAAACCTACATTTTATTTCATAGTGGGTTCACTGTTTTCCGGTTTCTTTCTGAGATAGGCTTTTTTCACTTCTAAAAAAGTTATTTTGCGACCGGAAACTTGCGAATATAGAAGAATCATTAGTTTTGCGCCGATCCTGCAATAAGTTTACTGAATTTTATTGGATAGTGAGGATAAATGTAATACTGTCAATTATAAAAATATTAAAATTTCTATCTCAATTTAGATATTTTGAGTATTTCTCGTTAACAGACTACAGATTTTTGCTATGAGATACGTATACGTATTTTAGATTCGAATATTTAATTCTAGTTTATTATAGTCCTTCACAAAGAATACTAGTGATTTTAAATAGTAATGGGTCAACATTTTGGATCCATTAAATTCAAATTAGAATTGAAGTTTACCTATGAATTTCAGTGTTGAAAAATAAATTTCCAAAATTCTTTTATTCGTTTGTTTGTAGCGTTCAAACATTTTGATGATTTTACAGAAAATTTTAACTTTCTGCCGAACATAAGTCCAATGAATGTTATATTGGTACATAAAAATGTGTCAATAACAATTTCTCAACTCCAGCTTATGCGTCAATAATAGTAATAATATTATAATTTAACTTAAGTGTCCTTACAATGTCAACTAATCCCCTGTTTCCTAATAATAGGTGTACATAAATATATGCTCAATATACATTTGTAAATATATTTTAAAATTTAATCTTAGCTTCTTTATGTTTTAAGTTTACTAATTTGAACTATAAATTACTTTCTTTGTATAAATTTTAATGGATTTTGTTTTTCTTTATTTCTTTCCTTTTCCCAACGCTTTTAACGAAAAAAATGATGCTTTGATTTTTATTTCACTTGCACACAGAATTTTTCATTTGATAAAAATTTTGGATATAGCAAGGAAATTAAATCGGGGTTGAATCAATATTTTGAAGAAGAGTTACTAAATACAACTTCCACGAGGAATCAACAAAAACCATGGAATAATACAAGTGAAGACCTAGCAGAAATACCTTTGGCTTATAAACCCAATGTAACATTGAGTCAATATTTTGAACGGGAATTATTGAAGGAAACTGCTTCGACGGAAAGAATTCGAACACAAACTGATTCTCTATTGATTTACGATGATCCCGAATTGGTTGAGAATGATGATGATAATGAGGAAATTGATATTTATACTTCATATGCCTCATATATGAGTTCTTCAGATCCTGGAAGTGATAATATTTTGGTAACCATAGATTATGGGTCCATGCAAGATTATGACGAAGAACTTGATAGCTTAGATATTGTGGCAGAGGAAGATGAAGAAATGGATCAAGACATGGAAGAAAATAACACCCCTATGGATTATTTACAAGTACCTCCAAGACATTTTCACTTCAACCAGCCCAACAAACAATACCAGAGCAAAGAATCTTTGAAAAAATCTTCAGATTCATTATTACGTCGCGTATTGAATCCCTTTCAGGTTCATCATATGCAACATTCCCAAACCAGATCGAATAGTAGCATATCCCTAATGAATTCATTGCGTGAGTATAATGTTGATACCTCGGGAGATTATGGTTCATGGCAACATCAATCTGAAACGGATTTGAATGATAATGGAAACCGAAGTGAATATCGCTATGAAGATCTCATCAAAGAAGAAATGCTTAGGCAAAATGATGATAACGATGATTATGATGCCTATGTAAGGGACAATGCTGTAGATGTTGGTCATCGTAATGACAGTGATGAATTGATTGATTTCAATTATGATGAAGCTCTATCGGCTCGCTGGTCCAGTGACAATGATAAACTTTACTATAGAAGTGTTGATTATTTAAATTAAATTGGGATGTTCATAAATGTGAAACTATCATCATTAGATCAATCTATGAAAATTGAAAAACTTATTCTTAAAATTCCTAATTTATTTTTATTTCATACCCAAAACAATTGCTACTAACATTTCACTTTACACAGCCAATTATTGGTATATAAATTTTTCTGATTTTTAGATTTTCATATCACAAAATCATTCTATGAAAACTTAAAAACTTATTTTTCATTCTAACAAATCAAAATTTATTTTTATTTTCCACTCAGTATGTTGAAAATATTTAATTTTACACAAAGACACAACTTTAAAAGCACTTCAAAAAATGTCCTCCCAAAGATGTTCTTTATTTTAACTACACACACAGCGAAAAAAATTCACGAACATTTTTCCAATTAAAATTTTAATTGAGTTTTAAAAAATATTGATACTATCATTTCTGTGATTGAAGACATTTCAATTAAAAAATTAATTGGATCAATTAATTTCGTGATTGAACTAGAAAAAATTGTTTGTGTGCAGGAATATCTTTTGATTCAATTTTTTTTTATAACTTACAAATTATTAACCCTTGTGTATGTGATAACACTGGAAGCGATACCAGCGTGATGAGGTCCCGTGGGACCTACAATAAAAAAAGGATGGTAGAGAGGTTATCCCTACGATATTTTTCGATCATTTATTGTAGGTGGACTCTTCTATAATGCACAAATTGCATATATAAACATTTGGTTGTAAATATAGAGTTTTATATAATTTTTAATAGGATACAGATAATGTTAAAATTTTTGATTAGTATACTAGTGGCCCTGATGTTTGACGCAGGCGTGGTACCTATAAGTATCCTTATACGTACCAAGCAACAATATATTGTTTTTGTAGTTGAATGTTCTTAACAAACTGGATTTTTGAAGGAAAAACAATACGATTTTTTTTTAGTGGCGTTCGTTTTGCTCGCAGTATTATGTGCACAGTGGTTGTTTCAAACTTGGTCCAAATTGAGGCACATCTTGCCAAATTCCAGGAGCCGATAGGTCTGGAAAATGTATAGAAATATAAAAACTTATTTCGACCACGATTTCCATGAAGTTCAAATAACTTTTTTTGCACTTTTACTCTCACTATATTGGATATATCAACGAAAGACATAAAATTATGTACTACACACAGAGAAGGAATATGATCACCTCAAACATGTTTTAAGAGCAAAATGTTATTTTTGGGTGGTGACCATGTAACATGGTTTTCGCAACCATGTTATTTCCTCGGAAATCATGTATCTGATTTCGGCAAGCAGGTTATATTTGACGAAAAAATAAAATTTTAGTGACAAACATGTTACAGGGTCACCATACAAAAATAACATTTTGCTCTTGGAACATGTTTGAGGTGATCATATTCCTTCTCTGCGTGTACCAAGCAACGAAACCAATGGAAACTTCAAAAATGACAAATTCTTCCAAATAACGGTATTTTCTGAAAGGATGTTAGTGTTATTAATTGTTCCAAATACGAAAATCGCAATATCTTTACACTGCTTTTTAAACTGTGCTAAAACCACTAATGTAATTAGTAATAGGTCCCATTGGACCTCATCACGCAGAATCGCACTAAACTTTTTCAAATACCTATAAAAACCGATTTAATGATTCAATCACATAAAAATTTAAAGTTTTCAACTTAAAACACTTCAGTACAAGAAGTCATAAACCATAAAGCTGAAATTCATATAAAAGATAAAGTTATGTATGAATAAAAATCAAAAAGGTCCAGCGGGACCTCATCACGCACAGAAGGGTTAAAATTTTGTCAAAAAAATTCTAAATCCAGTCTAGAAAATTTGCGAAGTTTTGAAAATATTTGAGGTCAAAAGTTTCTGAGAAGCATTAGAAAGCATTACAAATTATAAAAATTATTTATTTGGCAAAATATCACAAAATGTTTTAATTCACATACACTGAATTCGAATCACACCTTAAGAAGTGATGCAAATTAAATGCAGCGGCTATTGAAATGGTGGACATCCGTTAAATTCATTGCATCTGTGTCAATTTTGCACCACTTCCGGATCCAAAAAGAAAATTTTCACTACTGTTTTGGCAACGCTTTTTTTGCTGGGTATTGGTATACCAGTTTCTGATTTTTTATTTTTGAAAATGAAACAACTTGTTGCAGAAGCCTTTAGCAACTTGTTGGTGATGCAATTAAATTAATGTCATTAGATCAATCTATGGAAATTGAAAAAGTTGTTATGGGTTCCTAAAATTCCTAAATTATTTTTTTATATTTCATATCCTACCATTTAACATTAGATAGCTAATTATTGGTATATCAGTTTCAGATTTTGCTGAAACGAATAGTAACTTGTTGCTAAAGCTATTAGCAACTTGTTGCTGAAGCAATTTTAACTTGTTGCTGCAACAGTAAAAAGATTTTTTGAGAATACATAATTTCTTTTTTAAATTAAATATATTTTTTATTCTTACGCTAGACGAATGCTACTCTTATCCCTAATTTCGCGTAAACATTTTCTTTTTCACCATTTTTTGTATAAAAAATAAACCTGCAAATCTTCCAAAATACATATTCTAATTTAAATTATAATAATTAACACTTCAAAGAGAAAATGGATCTTCATAAAAAATAATTGTATGCTCAGGTTTTATTATGAAATAATATTAAAATAAAAAAGAAAAAAATTCAAATTGTTATATATTTAAATCATGTCCCTTTTGTTGTAAAGGTTCCTCCATACAAAGACAATGAATTTCTAAACTAAAAGACTTTGAGTTTTTTTGTGGTTTAGAAAACTAATTGACAAAGCAAATCAAAATGTCTTTTGTTATTTAAATCTATTCTTTTAAGAACTAATATATCTTAACAAACTAAACAACTAGTCTTAATAAATAAACTGAAAAAAAAAACTCACGTAAAAACTAAATCCAGAAGCAAATAAAAACAATTTGGCTTATATTTCATAAAACAAAAACAAATTCTATGCTTAGATTTAAAGATACAAAATTCAATTTAAAAAACGACACAATTTCAAATATATATAAATTTAAGACTTTGTAATTTTAAGCAAGACGAACTATTAAAGATAAATCTTCTGATGATGGAGTAGAAAATTACATATATTTTTATTCTTGATGGCATTTTCATAGACCTATATTTTTATTTTTCATTAATAGTTTTCTTTGGTATTTTGTATTAGTTCTTAGTTGGAAATGTAAATCTTATTTCAGTAAAGACAAACTTTTGCACAATAGAACTCTTGTTTTTTTTCTAACATAGATCGATGAGTGGTCGCAATAATTAATTGACTTTTAAAAAATAATTTTAAAAAATCTTTAAAAATTTAATTTAAATTTAATTTAAATTTAATTTTAAAAATTTAATTAAAAAAGATTGTTGTCTCTGGGGAATTAAATTGTGTTAATACCTGTTTGTATGGAGCTTTACAATTGCGATTTGTATCTGTTCCTTTTAATTATTATCTTATTGAATTTATCTTATTGATTGATTGATTATCTTATTGAAATTCTATTTTCCTATACTTAAATTTTATTTAATCTCTTTGTTAATATAAAATTTGATTTAGCATTAAATGCCTAATGTCGTAAGTAATGAAAATTAATTAATTGTCTTATAAATAATAAATAATTTCTTTAAAATTGTACACTTACATATAAATATCCTCTCTACTGTCTATATAATTTAATAGAGCCTCATATAAAGAATACATATAATTAAATATGCATATATTTCTAAAATATATTGCATATATTTGTATATGCATAAATTTATAAAATTTTCTATTATTATTATTATCCTACCATAAAACTTTGTTTTTATAATATCTATATGTATAGGTTGATATATTATAATTTTCATATATCCTTTTGTTTTATATATTATTTGGTAGTATGTGTGTGTGCGCACGTTTCTTTTTATTCTAGTTTTATACTCATGCGACTATAGTATATAAATCATTTGTTTTCCCCCTCCTTTTCCCTCTTATATGTGTACTGGTATTTTATTTGTTTTGTATATAAATCATTCGTAATCTTGAAATGGAAATATCTATATAGATAACTTTGTATTTATGTTAGTTTTGTTTTTCAAGATATTAGTTGAAAACAAGAATTCAGTAAACTGAAATATTGATTGAAAATGAAAAAATAGCAATAGAATTTAAATATGTAATGGAAATTATTAATAAACAATATTACAAGAAAAGAAATATTATTGAAAATTAAAAAAAAAATAATCGTGTTTGTATTAATTTTTTGGAATGGACATTAAGTGAGTATGGAGAAAAGTTTGAAATATCTTCTTAGTTTTGGTATAGTATAGTGTTGCCAGAAGTAGTGGAAATTCCCTAATATTTAGCGTCTAGTAGGGACGTATGGGCACAATTTAGAGTCTCTTTCACTCAGCACAATTTTTAATAATTTTTACACACATCTTTATCAATGTGTGGTAACTACGGATTTGAAGAAAATCTTACCACAAATCTACCAAACAAATATTTCTATAGAAAATTTTGTCAAAATGTTTTTTCTGTCGAATATGTCAACATTTTATTTCTATAGAAGATTTTGTCATAATTTTATTTCTATAGAAAATTTTGTCAAAATTTTATTTCACTATATTATGGATGTTATATATTGAAAACAAGTATATACAGCAGTAAGTTCGGCCGGGCCGAATCTTAAATACCCACCACCATGAATCAAATATTAGGGTTTCCTTTGAAATTTAAGGGGGGATTGAGGACAGATCAAGCAGAGCAGTTCAACCAGTACACTTCCTGAAGATAAATTTAAAGATTTTACCTATGAAGACTATATCAGATTCTCGATTTATAAGAACCATTTTTGTTTGAGTTTTAGAGGAATCATTAACATCTCTTGTAAGTGTGCAAGAAAATTATAAAATAACGTCATGATTTGAAATCTTAAATCTGTAGATTTTCACCCGAAAAGTAAAATCTGAAAATTTGACATTGAGTTTCATGCAATTTTCATGATCAGTGCTCCTTCTATACCCTCAAGAAGTGAAATCGGTCTATATGGAGGCATCTTTTGGGGGCTATACTAAAATATGGACCGATACTCACTGTTTTCAGCACACCTCTTTATGGCCCGAAAATATCTCTAGATTTCCAATTTCAGACAAATTGGATAAAAACTACGGTTTCTATAAGACCAAGACCCCAAATCGGGAGGTCGGTTTATATGGGGACCATACCAAAACATGGTCCGATGCTCACCATTTTTGGCACACCTCTTTATGGTTCTAAAATACCTATAGATTTCGAATTTCAGGTAAATTGAATAAAACTGCGGATTGTAGAAGCCCAAGAAGTAAAATCGGGAGATCGGTCTATATGGGGGCTATACCAAAACATGGACCGATACTCGCCATTTTTGGCACACCTCTTTATGGTCATAAAATATCTCCAGATTTAAAATTTCAGGCAAATTGGATAAAAACTAAGATTTCTATAAGCCCAAGACACCATATCGGGAGGTCGGTTTATATGGGGACCATACCAAAACATGAACGGATACTCACCATTTTTGGCACACCTATTTATGGTTCGAAAATACCTCCAGATTTCCAATTTCAGGCAAATTGTATAAAAACTACGGTTTCTATAAGACCAAGACCCCAAATCGGGTGGTCGGTTTATATGGGGACCATACCAAAACATGGACCGATGCTCACCATTTTTGGCACACCTCTTTATGGTTCTAAAATACCTATAGATTTCGAATTTCTGGTAAATTGAATAAAAATTGCGGGTTCTAGAAGCCCAAGAAGTAAAAGCGGGAGATCGGTCTATATGGGTGCTATATCAAAACATGACCCGATACTCACAATTTTTGGCACACCTATTTATGGTTCGAAAATACATCCAGATTTCCAATTTCAGGCAAATTGGATAAAAACTACGGTTTCTATAAGCCTAAGAAGTAAAATCGGGAGATCGGTCTATATAGGGGCTGTACCAAAACATGGGCCGATACTCACCATTTTTGGCACACCTCTTTATTGTCATAACATACCTCTAGAACTACGATTTCTATAAGCCCAGGACCCCATATCGGGAGGTCGGTTTATATGGGGACTATATCAAAACCTGGACCGATATAGCCCATCTTCGACTTGACCTGCCTCCAGACAAAAGACGAGTTTGTGCAAAATTTAAGCACGATTGCTTCATTATTGCAGACTGTAGCGTGATTACAACAGACAGACAGACAGACAGACGGACAGACGGACATGGTTGTGTCGTCTTAGAGTTTCTCCCTGATCAAGAATATATATACTTTATATAGTCGGAAATCGATTTCGATGTGTTTCAAACGGAATGACAAACTTATACCCCCGTCACCATTCTATAGAAAATTTTCTTAAAATTTTATTTCTATAGAAATATTTCTCAAAATTATATTTCTATAGAAAATTTTATTTCTATAGAAAAATGTCTCAACATTTTATTTCTATAGAAAATTTTCTCAATTTTTTTTTTGAAACTAAACAAAATTTAATTTTTATAAACTTTTTCCAAAATTTTATTTCTATAGAGATTTGATTTAGCAAAACATCAAGAATTCTACCAATCTACCAAACAGAAAAAAAATCTACTTTTTTCTATCTACTGTGCCAACCACGGGAGCCACAGTGGTGCAATGGTTAGCATGCCCGCCTTGCATGCACAAGGTCGTGGGTTCGATTCCTGCTTCGACCGAACACCAAAAAGTTTTTCAGCGGTGGATTATCCCACCTCAGTAATGCTGGTGGCATTTCTGAGGGCTGCAAAGCTTCTCTAAGTGGTTTCTGTGCAATTTGGAACGCCGTTCGGACTCGGCTATAAAAAGGAGGTCCCTTGTCATTGAGCTTAACATGGAAGCGGGCAGCACTCAGTAATAAGAGAGAAGTTCACCAATGTGGTATCACAATGGACTGAATAGTGTAAGTGAGCCTGATACATCGGGCTGCCACCTAACCTAACCATGGTGGTAATACAAATTTATTTTTACGTAAAATGTTTTGTAAATTTTGTTTAAATTTAACGAAAAATATTGTAGGGGAAATTGTGGGGAAACATTTTTGGCACAGTAGGGGAAAGTCGGGAACTTTTTTTGTCCTTGTAGGGTAAACCGAAAATTTTCCCCGGCAACACTGGTATAGTAATACTATATTCACGAATAACAATACTTGCACTCTGAGTAAATGGGATTCGGTGAATGGAAGTCCCAGACATCTGGATATCAGTCATTTTAGATTGTTAGAAAGGTAAGTCCAAAAAACGACTTATCATTAAAAGATACTGACGAGGATGTCGAAATCCGTAACAATTGAGAGGATGCCCTCTCAATTAGGGACACCACTTTTATTTCCATAACATTATAAAAACAATTTTCAGGGTAATTTTCATTAATAATTAATTTTAAAGGAAATTAACTTTTTCAATTGTTGCTTTGGACCGTAAAAAATGAAAAAATGTGAAATTTTTAATGTTTTATAAACTTCTGAAAAAATAAAGTTAGTTTATCAAAATTACCTAAATTTTATTTTTTGAATTGAATACTAACAACAAATAAAAAACAAGTATAGACGGCCGTAAGTTCGGCCAGGCCGAATCTTATGTACCCTCCACCATGAATTGCGTAGAAACTTCTACGAAAGACTGTCATCCACAATCGAATTACTTGGGTTGTGGTATCTCAAAACTTCTTAACATCGTTTTCTAAATTCTGAGTTAGTCCATACGTGGTATATATTAGACAAAAAGTTATGTAAAGGTAAGTCTACAAATAATTATGAATCGATATGGACTTTTTGCACGGTACGTAGAGCGCCAGAATTGAAATATGGGGGTCGCTTATATGGGGGCTATATACAATTATGAACTTGATATGAACCAATTTTTGTGTGATTGGGGGATCGATTTATCTGAGGGCTATATATAACTATAGACCGATATGGACCTAGTTAGGCATGGTAGTTAACGGCCATATACTAGCACAATGTACAAAATTTCAACTGACTCGGATGAAATTTGCTCCTCAAAGAGGCGCCAAAACCAAATCTCGGGATCGGTTTATATGGGGGCTATATATGATATGGACTGATATGGACCACTTTTGGCATGGTTGTTAAATATCATATACTACCACCACATACCAAAGTTCAACCAGATCGGATTAATTTTGCTTCTCCATAAGGCACAGGAGGTCAAATCTGGGGATCGGTTTATATGAGAGCTATATATAATTATCGACTGATATGAACCAATTCTGGGGAATTAAATTGTGTTAATACCTGTTTGTATGGAGCTATACAATTGCAATTTGTATCTGTTCCTTTTAATTATTATCTTATTGAAATCCTATTTTCCTATACTTAAATCTTATTTAATCTCTTCGTTAATATGTGATTTGATTTAGCATTAAATGCATAATGTCGTAAGTAATGCAAATTAATTAATTGTCTTATAAATAATAAATAATTTCTTTAAAATTGTACACTTACAACCAGATCGGATTAATTTTGCTTCCCCATAAGGCACAGGAGGTCAAATCTGGGGATCGGTTTATATGGGAGCTATATATAATTATGGACTGTTATGAACCAATTCCTGCATGGTTGTTGGATACAATATACTAACATCACGTACCAAATTTCAACCGAATGGGAAGAATTTTGCTCTTCCAAGGGGCTCCGGAGGTCAAATCAGGCGATCGGTTTATATGGGGGATATATATAGTTATGGACCGATTTCGACCAATTTTTGCATGGGTATTTGAGGCCATATATTAACACCATGTACCAAATTTCAACTGAATCAGATGAATTTTGGCCCTCCAAGAGGCTCCGGAGGTCAAATCTGGGGATCGGTTTATATGAGGGCTAAATATAATTATGGACCGATGTGGACCAATTTTTGCATGGTTGTTAGAGACCATATATTAACACCATGTACCAAATTTCAGTCGGATCGGATTTTTTTTTTGCTTCTTTTAGAGGATTCGCAAGCCAAATCTGGGGGTCCGTTTATATGGGGGCTATACGTGAAAGTGGACCGATATGGCCCATTTGCAATACCATCCGACCTACATCAATAACAACTACTTGTGCCAAGTTTCAAGTCGATAGCTTGATGGCGGAAGTTAGCGTGATTTCAACAGACGGACGGACGGACATGCTTAGATCGACTCAGAATTTCACCACGACCCAGAATATATATACTTTATGGGGTCTTTGAGCAATATTTGGATGAGCAATATGTCGGAGTGACAAAGTTAATATGGTGGAGGGTATAAAAAGAAGAAATGAGATTCAGAAATATCCCTTTCCGACCGTGTACGCACAATTGTGCGGGTAAGTTTAAGTCTCTATAATTTCTTTAATATATGACGTACTGCGATAAGAGCGGCAAAAAAATAATGGTGTATGCTCTCTCTTTGTCTAAGAATGTGAAGAACCGTTATAAATATTTGCTTTTCATATTAATTTTGTAGTTTCAGCAGTGTACTTTGAGCATTTGTAAAAATAAGTGGAAGATGTAAGTTTGCAAATATATTAAAATTATTTAAATTGTGGAATATTTCATCAAACAAGTGTTTTCAATAAGAAAACATTTTAAATATTGTATGCACACAGTAACTTCGTGATTATTTTGTGTTTTTTGATATTTTTACGTCCGGACTTTTACCGGAATTTACCGGACTTCAACAATTGTACGTATCCTGAAAAAACAGGATACAGGATCAAACTGAACAAACTTAATAATTTAAAATGTTTTATGTACACATAAATAACAGAATTGAAAAATTTAGGAAAATCTATCACGTGGATCGGCTATAGGTCGGAAAGGGATATAATTTTTTGTTACAAATCCGCAAACTACCACCAAAAAGGGAACATCTATAGATGTGCACTTGTTTTTCAAACTTTACCAAAAAAGGAACGGTATTTTCAAAATTACAAACTTTTAATTTTGTAATGGAAAACTAACAACAAATACGAATTAATATTATTTTTTGTTACAAGCCCTTACACTAACATCAAGATGGCCAGAAAAAGAAAATTTTTAAATTTCCAAATTTCTGAAAGATAACGTTAATTTTTTGAATGCAACACTAGCAACAATTATAAAATAAAAACAAATGAAATGAAATGAAATGAAATACATATAATTTTTTATTACAACTCCTCAAAATGCCACTAAGATGGCCAAAATGACAAATGTGTAAAAATTAAACAAAAAAATCTAATTACGTTTGTTTCTACAGTTTTCAGAATTTTAGTTTTGTGGATGATATTTAGCAAACTAATAAAATTAACATAGAACGCAATAAATGACAAAAATCGTTCATCCAAAATCGCTTCGTTGTTATAAATGAGGGGTTTTTACCCAAAGTAAAAATATTTTAAAAATATGTCTAATCAAAGATAGCAAATTTTTATAATTTTTAATACAATAATAATGTGAGAACAAAATTGAGGTATATATTTTTTTGCGTCTTTTGTAAATTGTTCTTTTTCGTTAGAAAAATCCCAAACTTTAAAAAATTATCCAAATTTTAATTTGCACAATTATATTTTTTGGTTTTAGTTCAAAAACCAATACCTACACAAATATTTAACTTGTTTAAAATCGGACCATTCGTTCTTTTACACCATCTACGTAATTTAACCCCATTTTCAACCAAAAAACTTAAAATTCAAATATTGTTGTTGTTTTTTATTGCAGCTTAAATCCATACATTGACTAAACTACAAGTGTAGCTTAACCAACAGAGGAAAAGAATGTTTGTCAAATTTATTTAATGTAAAACCTTTTTTCGGAGGGTTCAAGTGTGGTTCACTTTGGGTTTAGTGAACTGCCTGAATTTATTCTGATAATTGGTTGATAGTTTTGCTGCAAGTAAGGATGCTGATGAGGAATGTGGTAATTCCGAAACGTGCGTCCATCCAACCATCTTGCAGTCTATAGGGCTTTGCCCAAATAAATTTGACAAACATTCTTTTCCTCTGTTGGTTAAGCTACACTTGTAGTTTAGTCAATGTACGGTTTTAAGCTGCAATAAAAAACAACAACAATGCTTAAAGAACAAAACCAACAATAACAAAACAAAACAAATGGAAATTCAAATATTTTTTAAAAATATTTCTAGTCAATTATAGCAAAGCTTGATGATATATATTTCTATGATATATATTTTTGCCGTTTTCGAAGCATTGTTTCTAGAAAATCGGAAAACTTTCAAACAAATCGAGAGGAGGTGTCCCTCTCTATCGTTTCAAGTAAAATAAGAGAAGTTTCAAGAAAATCTGAATATTTTCAATTTTCAAAAATCTGGCAGATATCGATAAATCCCACGTTCCTTGTAAAATTATTTTTAAATCGTCGTTAAAAAAACGTCTTCTTATGCGATTATACTTCCATGAAATTTCAAGAAAATCGGTGACCCTTCTTCTAATTTCAAAATGTTGGGCAAAGCGAGCTCTCCCAACCAAATTTCGATAATTAAAGAAGCGGATCTTTTGCCTAAACGCCACCTTCAACCTTCCCTGAAAATTTCGAACAGGACTGAGAATTTTGTTCCAATTTTTAAAAAGGCGCGCAAGGAAATATCTCTACTCGTTTAAATAAATAAATCGAAGAAAAAAGGTGAGGTCCCCCTAGACGCCACCTTCAGCCTTCCCTGAAAATTTTGAGCAAATCGGAAAAGAATTCTATTTAATTCAATCTCATCATATCTCATCGTATATATGCTTATATCTAAAAGGGACAAGTTTGAGACCTAATCATATCTGATTAGATCCTCCAATTTTTACACGGGTACTCGGAATTTATATATGTATATAAAATGTTGTTGTTGTTTTTTTTTTTTATTTCAACTTAAACCCATGCATTGACTAAACTACAAGTGTTGCTAACCAACAGAGGAAAAGAATGTTTGTCAAATTTATTTGGGCAAAGCCCTATAGATGGTTGGATGGACGCACGTTTCGGAATTACCACATTCCTCATCAGCATCCTCTACTTGCAGCAAAACTATCAACCAATTATCAGAATAAATTCAGGCAGTTCACTAAACTCAAAAGTAAACCACACTTGAACCTTCCGAAAAAAAGGTTTTACATGATAGCCGGATTATGCCGAAATAAATTCATACAAACATATCTCTTTTCCTTTGCCACCGTCAAATCATCGATTTGAGTGCAGTCGGCTGGGTTTATTTTGAGCGTGCTTCCTCTTTTTTCATTCGTTTTGTTTTGTTATTGTTGGTTTTTTCATTAATCATTATTGTTGTTTTTTTGATTTCTGCTTAAAACCATGCATTGACTAAATATAAAATAATGATATAAAATGTGTGATATGTTTCATAAATATCATATTACCTGGTATTCGTTATATATCTAAAATAAAACGCTTGGAATGCAGTTTTGTTGAAAGTTATCAATAGGAAATGTTTATTTTATCCTTGTCTTTCACATGAAGACAAATAATTGTAAATAATTTCTGTTTTTGTTTTTTCATAAAATACAACTCTTTTTGGGATTTATATGTATTCATTTTCTGACTTAAGATATAGAATATAAATACTTATAGGAGAACCTTTTAATATTTTGTAAAGTGTATTTTTTATTTTTAGAAATTTAGTTTTGATTTTCTATTATATATTTTTTAAAGTTTTTTTTTGTTTTTTGCAAAACTCTGCAATTAAATTTAATAGTGAAGACAATATATTTTCAACAAAAACTATAGATATTTTTAGAATTTAAACTGTTCAACTAACTTATATTGTTGTACGCACATAATGGGTAGTCTAAGACACCAAATAAGCAAAATCCGCTAAATTAGGAAATTATTATTACTTTTTTTAACTCACAACGTAACATTTAATTTTTGTTTTGTTTTTATTTTTGATTCATATTTTGTGGATCATCTGTCTGTAGTTGATATTTTAACAATTATTTCTAAGGTAGCTAAGTTTATGATGAGAGAGAGAGAGGAATATATAAAGGCACAGAGAGAGAGAGAGAGAGAGAGAGAGAAAAGATGTTGCATGCATTAACAGAGAAGCAAAAATGTGTATAAATACGTAGTCCTTTTAATAATTTCGAGTTCCTAAACATAAATGATTTTATTATTGATATGTTACAAACAAGACCTGATGTTGTTAATTATGAATATCCTTTATGCTATAGGTCAGGCCAGGACAAATGTGGCATACGAGTGGTTTAGGGATTATGACCATTCGTCGATTCCTGCAGTTGTTTTTGCAATTTAAAATTTAAAAATTGAAAATTTCTGAAATTTTGCATTAACTATTTATTACTAGAATTACCTAATATTCTATATCTCTTGTCTTGGTTTTTAATAATTAAATGGAGAAATAATGAGATGAAATGAGGCTCTTGACTGGGAAAAATTTTTGTTTTAATATAATATTGTATAAAACATTTGTATATTGTATAAAACATCAGCAAAATAAATAATCATCCACACTGTTAGAAAAATATGTTTTTCATATGTTCCGATATAAACAAAATGTGTTTCGGGCACAATTTTTAAGCACAATATATTTAAGTGCCAACATGTAATGTTCCTAAACTAACACTAAATGTTTGGGACACATATTTTAATATGTAAAAATATATTATGTTTGGGGCATGAATGTCTAAATATTATTTACTTTGAATATTAGAATAAGTATTCGGAGTAAAGAGAATAGACATTCGGAACCAAGAGCATAGAGATTTGAGCATGTGTTTTCGCCTTGAGAAGAAATTTTATGTATGTGTGGACAAGTGTTTTGATTATCATTTTGACATTATGGACACCCATTTTTTAACGGCTTTAAAGGTAAAAATTAAATTAAGTACAAAACACGATAAGTTTTAAAGGCATTTAAAATGGTATTTAATGCTAGTAAAAAATGGTTCACGCCTAAATAAATTTATGTGTACATTATAAAATTATTTATGTATGTTTATACACTTCTTTTGTAAGATTTTTCATTTTCTTCCAAAATTTCAAACTTTTATACCAAAAACAGTTTTTTGTTATAAAATTGTTATTTTTGCAAAAAATAATAATATTTTATTCAAAAGCCATTTATTTATATATCAAGCACTGTTTCTGACTGTAAATCTTTAATAACCCACATTTCGAAGTTTCATTATAAAAATTTAATATAGTATAAATGTCTAAATTACAAAAAAAAAATTGGTTCGGTCGGAGCAGGAATTGAACCCACGACCCTTTGCATGCAAGGCAGATATGCTAACCACTGCTCCACGTTGGCAACACATGTATGTTTCTTTTAAATAATGTTATGTTTGCATGGGCTCGTGGGCGCTGCAAACTATACTATATAAATGTAACTTATAACGATAATTGTCTACTGGTGACTATAACTGCTACGTAGCCCAGTGGATAGTGTGTTGGCTTACAAACTGTATGGTCCTCGGTTCGATTCTCCGTCCAGGTGAAAGGTAAAATTTAAAAAATTTATTAAATTGAATAATTTCTTCAACATTATTTGTATTACAGAAAAAGGTACCAAGAACTAAAAATTTCGTGCAAGTGAAAATTATGTTAGGGAATAAGCACAATCTTCTTTGGGGAAAATTCTACCAAGCATATACTATTTTTGGGCTCAAAATGCTTCCAAACATATAATATGTTCACATAAAACAAAAATTATTTTAATGTTTCGGCATTATCCAATAATATATGTGCTTCCTACAAAATATGTCTGGAACATATGTTAGAGAAGCGATTTTTTTTTGAGGGTGCATACATCAAAATGTAGGAAATGAAATTTGGATATCTTTCAGGATCATATTCTCAAGTAGTTTCTGAGACACATAACTTTTAATGTGGCCGACCATTAATGAGTTCTGCCCGATTTTAGGTTTAGCTCAATGAGAAGGGAACTCTTTTTAATCGTTGAGACCGAATATCCTAGAGAAGGTTTGAAACACTCAGAAATGTCGCTAGCATTGCTAAGACGGGATAATCAACCTCTGAAAAACTTTTTGTTTGGTCGAAACTGGGATAGAACCCATGACTCTTTGAATGCAAGACGGGCATGCTAACCATTGCACTAGGGTGGTTCAGCGGTAACTTGGCCCATTACCGACGGAGCGCCGTCTTGAGTTTCTCGGCACCTTGGTATTTTTTTTAGAGCTAACCTTATTCTCCGAAAAGCTCCAGGCGACAAAGTCAAACGGACTGAGACTCGGAGATTTCGGTGGCCATTGTGCGGTAGAAATGAAGCGAGGAAACACTTTTTAAGTCATTCTTGGTTGAGGCGTGCTGAGTGCGATGGTGCTGAGGATGTTCTTCGGGCAAAATTTCCGGGCTTAAATACTATATTTAGGACATACCCGGTAATATTCGGCATTTAGTTGGATTCCACGGTCGATGGCTAAGAACGGGGAGCACACGTATTCATCGACCGTTATGGCGACCCATACCATTACCATTAGTAGCCAATGGAATATGTAAATTTTAACCTGAGTTCTTTGGCAAGTAAACAACTTTGAAATGGCTTTTCATCGAAGAAAACAAAATTGTTTTGTTCAAGCGTAGCAATTTTTTGGCTCTTGGGACCGACTAAAGTGGATTGTTTTCCTTAAATAAAGTTTCTTTATATCGGCTTGTGTGCGCCCAACAATGTGGTCTATAAATAGAACAACTTGTGTTTTGATGACTATAAGAGGTATATGCCTCAGTGGATAGTATGTTTGCTTCAAACTGTATGCTCTGCGGTTAGATTGTCTAACTGAACGAAGAGTAAAGGTTAGGTTAGGTTAAAGTGACAGCCCTATCAAGATTCAGGCTCACTTAGACTATTCAGTCCATTGTGATACCACATTACCTAAAAGTACCTGTTACATATGGGCACTTCTAGTTTTAACCGCTGAACCTTCTTGATTATTTTTCTTTGTTGAACCAACCAGATTGTTCCAAAAACATTAGCAGACTGCTTAAGTTAACGTTTTCCAGATCCGCCAGTAATCTGAAGCTATATGCTCCTAAAAGTTGCTTGCGCTTTACACAAAATGCAGGACGCTCACACAAGAGGTGTTTAATTGATTCCTTTTCCTCCGCATCATGACAGCTCATACAATAGTCATTATACTTCGCACCAATAGTTTTTGCAAAATCGCCTATCAGGCAGCGACCCGTTATAGCAGATATCAGTAGTGATATCTGACGTCTCGAGAACACTAGCATATCTAGTGTGCGGTTCAAGTTTAAATGAGGCCATATTTGCTTGGTGTCGTTACAGCCCTGCAATTCTTGTGTGCGCCCAACAATGTGGTCTATAAATAGAAAAACTTGTGTTTTGATGACTATAACTATATGCCTCATTGGATAGTATGTTTGCTTCAAACTGTATGCTCTGCGGTTAGATTGTCGAATTGAACGAAATTTCGATTTCGATTTTATAAATTATAAAAATTTATAAAATCGAATATTTATTTCCACTTTGTTTTTATTACAGAAAAAGTGCTAAGAACTAAAAAAAAACACCTCGTGCAAGTGGGAAAGAAATTAGAGGAAATGCAATGTAGTCTGACAAAATGAGTTGACATCAAGCCTCTATATTTATAATACCATAGTGCCGTAAGAACAACTTTTTAAATCATTTTTAGCGCTTAGATAAGCAATTCCTATTTCATAAACATTAATAAACATTAACATAGCGTGGGAAGTAACTTTTGACCTTAGAAATTTACAATGTTAAAATAACAACAAGTTTTCTACAATTAATTATTTTTATTTAAATAATATTCAAATTCAATTCAATATATTGATTACTGCATAGAATGTAGGATTCACAGAATTATTTTGCAGTAAATGTGGTTTTATTATTTTCTTCTACTTTAAAAGTTTGTCTTATTTTTCTGGATACAAATAACACAACTTGAACTTTATAAATATATCAATATCATTTTTTTATTTTATTTCAAGTATATATTGTATATCATATCCGAGTATATTCTATATATTCTTAACTTTCTTTATTTAATGGTTTATTTTATTTTCTTATGGTTGTATAAGATGTATACCCTTAAGTACAAATACAAATATATCTACAACATTTCAATAAAGATGAAAAAATGCCTTATAAAGGAGATGACCAAACGCCGGTGGGTATTTTGTTTTTGTTTCTTTTTTGTCTTTCTAGCATTATTTGTGGTATAAAAATTTTAGATACCCCCTTAACGTTGTAATATCCATCTTTTAATTCGTTCTTTAATTTTTTAGATTTTTAATATATATATTTTTTTAAGGTTATGTTTTATTTATTATAGTATAGAAATTTCTCTTAGTAAGATATGATAGCACCATACAAGTTTTTGAAAAACCTAGGTGAACAATAAATGAGGTGTCTTTGTTTTATGGAATTCAATGAAAACCTATGAGTTAGACTATAGTTAAGAATTTTAGTTTTAAGTTTTGTTGTTTTTGTTTAGATGAAAATATTAAAAGAAAACCAAAAAGGGTAAATATATCTAAAGTGTGAGGTTTGTTTATATACGATATTCAGGCCAAATCTTTTGTGTTCTTCGCCATGAATCATGAAATTACCCCACCCCCCCCCCCAAAGTTTTTCATAAATAATACGTCAAATATTTGTAAATCAATTAATTGATCAATTATTTTTTTTAAATTAACCGAGATATTTTGATAAATATAAAAAAGTTTACTTGGATCCAAAGATTTTGACCTTCCCTTAAGGATTTTGGTATTGATTCCGAGCCAAAGAAGCGGCTTCTTTAAAATAAAGAATTTTTTTTAGCGACCTATCTGCCTTTAAATCTAGGACCAATAAAATTAAAATTAGGGTACATATCTCATTTATCAAATTTTCATTCTCTTTTCGAGGTTTATTAATAAAGGTAGTCACGTACAAATAAATGCCAGTTTAAAAATCCAAATTATAACGGAAGAGGTTTTCTTAATTAAAAAAAAAAAAATAACCAAAGACGCTAAATCCTCAAAATAAGTCTTAGCCTATATTTGAAGCGTTAGCCTATATTTGAAGCGTTTTTCGAAAGTTTCAATATTTCAGTTAATTTAAGACAATTTCTTTAAACCAAAAATGTATTTCTTTACTTTAAGGAAAAGACATGCGACTTTAACGGAGGGATGCAAATTTCCAAAATTTGTGTCCGAAATTTAATGCAAAAATTTTTGAATCAAAGATTACAAACTTTATTTTAATTAAAATTTCATTATTTTAAAGAAATTTGTCCTTAATATTTTGTAAATTTCGCATCCTAAAATTTAGGTTGCGTAATCTTTAATATTTCGTCAATATTTTTATCAGTGTAGATAGGATTCAAACACACCCAACAAATTTAACATGGCTTAATGCCGAAAAACGAGATTGAAATGAAAATCAAAACATCTACTTATAGACTTTTTTGAAATACTGAATGTCGATTATTGTTTTTTTTTTCAAAATTAGAAAGAGTATACTTTCTACTATAAATCTTTCACAAATTTTTGTGAAATTACGATTTTTGTGAAATTACTACTTTTTTAAATTTAAAATGTCGACTTGCGTTTATTTGACTTGTGAGAGATGGACTTTTTGAATCTCCGTCTCTTTCTAATTAAGGAAAAGTTGATTTTTTGAAAATAAAGTTTGACTGAAGGTTCGATTTTGATTTCGACTTTTCGATTTTTTTTAAGTTTAAAGCCTCTTGAATTTTGCCTTTGGAAAAGTCTACACTTCTACTTGGATCCAAAGATTTAGAAATTCCCTTAAGGATTTTGGTGTTGATTTCGAGTCAAAGATGCGGCTTCTTTAAAATAAAGACATTTTTAGCGACCTATCTGGCCTTAAATCTAGGATCAATAAAATTAAAATTAGGATTCACATCTCATTTATCAAATTTTCATTTTCTTTACGCTGTATATTAATAAAGCTATTCACGTACAAACAAATGTCAGTTTAAAAATTCAAATTATAGCGGATACCTCAAAGTAAAAATGTTTTCTTAATACCAAAAAAACTTTAAACCAAAGATGCTAAATCCTCAAAATAAGTCTTAGCCTATATTTGAATCTTTTTTATCTTAAATCTAAAGATTCAATATTTTAATTAATTTAAGGACGATTTTTTTAAATCAAAAATGTGTTTCTTTTTTTTTTGAAGGAGAATTTTCCTTAATTCAATGACATGCGACTTTAACGGAGGAACACAAATTTACAAAATTTGTGTTCTAATGTTTTTGAAGCAAAGATTATAAACTTTGTTTTAATTAAAATGTCATTATTTTAAAGAAATTTGTCCTTAATATTTTGTAAATTGCCATCCTAACATTTGGGTTGCGTTACGAATTTCCTACTTTGTGGAAAATTGGAAAAGTAGGTTTTTCTTTTTTAAATATTAAAAAAATCGGTTATTTGACCATTGAAAAAATTGAATTTTTGGATTTCCTACACTAAAAAGACAGTGAACCCACTAGAGAGAAAAATGTTGGTTAATTTTAGAAAATTTTGATTATTTTTAGAAAATTTTAACTAAACAGTATTACAAATGCCGACATCACTCCGATTTCACAAAAATAAGTAAGTTTTTCGACAAACTCAAGAAAATTTATTAGACATAATTAATTTTTTTCACTTGTTAAAGAAAATTTTGTGGTTTGAAGGAAAAATTGATTTTTCGACTGAAATTTCGAAATCTATTTTTCGATTTGTTTTTTTAATTTTAAAAAGTTGACTTTCGACAATTAGACTTTTGAAACGTCGATTTTTTGACTTTTGAATTTTCTACATTTCCACACACGTACACTGAAAAAAATATTGTCGTGAGGTCAAAGATTTCATGTCTTTAAAATACGAATACAAATTTTGCTTAGCATAGAAGACGCATTTCTCTAAAATAAAGATATTTTCCTAGTCCAAAAGTCGATAAACTTTTCCATGAAGTCGTATTGTCCTTATAATTAAGTGATTTGACTTAAAAATGGGTATCTTAACATGAAAGAAAAAAGGTTTGTGCTAAGGTCAACTTGACTTTAATAATTCAGAAAAATTCTTTAAATTTAATGAAATTGTCTTTAAATTTGTTGTCTTTTTGCATCTTGACTACAAAGCAAAAAATCGTTCAAATATTGGGCATGAAAGCAAAAAATTAAAATTTGCTTCCTAGAAGCAAGTACACAAAACCTAAATTTAAAAGAGAATTGTGTCTTAAAAGTATCCTTACTTGTATTCTCCGCTTCTTTGGCTCGGAATCAATACCAAATTTTTTAAAGTAAAGACAAAATCTTTGGAACCGAGTATGCTTTTTTCAGAGTAAGATTTGATTTTAAAACTTTTTATAAAATTTAAAAACCGACTTTCAAATTTTTCAAAATTTTAGAAAGTGAACGTTTTAATTTTATTTTCATTGTTTTTTGTTTGTTTTATTGATGACTCTGCTACACTAAAATTAGCAGACAAATAGACCATTTTCTAAGATTTCTCCAAAATAACTTGATCGGAAGTGAAAAAATGGATATATAATTCCTGGATCTGCTTAAAATGAAATGCTTGTAATTTTATTATGCAAAAAAATTACTAAAGAAAAATTTGTATATTAAGTTGGGTATTAAGCTTGTGTTTAGCCGCTAAAATAGCCATTTTTCACAAATGCTTTATATTAATAAAACATTTTAAATAATGTATTATTATGTAAAGTTGCTTTGCGCTTTTATTTCCATCTTGATTATTTCTATGGGTTATGCCACCTTGCAGTCGTACATGCTTTCATTTATTGGAAATAAATAAGAATAACACAAAGCAAAGTTTCTAAAATTCATTCATATACTTACAACACGTGACTAAATTATGTCCATTTGCATTTTTTTTTACATTTTCATTCCATAATGATGAGCTCAAAAGAATAAAAAAAAGTATCTACGTACCTAATTGTTAATATTTGCGTACATCATCAGCCGTTTATCACTTAATCTATTATATTATTATAGCATTACCAATTTTTGTTTTGATATGAGAGATCGTGTATAAAATTTTGTAGATTAGAATTTCTATTTTTACATTTTTTGTTTTATTGGGGGCGTATTTAGTTATTTCGCTATATTATAATTTGTTTTTTTTTTCATTGCTTATTTTAGAAATATACTTACAATGTAAACTAATATATGTTTGTTTCTGCATTCACTTTTATTAAGTTTTATGCTTCATTACAATACTAACTCAAAATGTTATATCCAAATTTGCTGGCTTCTATATGATTTAGAGAATATATATATATATATATATATATATATATATATATATATATATATATATATATATATATATATATATATAATTTTATATATATATATATATATATATTTTATATATATATATATATATATATATATATATATATATATATATAATATATATATATATATAT